>NC_051177.1:116533232-116842972 GCF_013339695.2 Rhipicephalus sanguineus
GTGATTTGTAAGGCGCACGAAACGCTCTTTGCATAGGAGAAGACGGTGAGTTGTATGCTGCCAACGAGGACAAAGTGCTTGCATTATAAGAAATAAAAAAGTTTTACTCTCTAAAAGGAAAATACTTACTTTGTGCGCAGAACGTTTGAGAAAAAAAAAAAAAAACAACGCTGATTTTTTTTTTGTCTCAGAAGTTCTGCGCACAAAGAAAGTATTTTCCTTTTAGAATGCAATACAAACCAGCCCAAGTAGCCACCCTGCTGCAGAAAGGTTTACATTTGGGCGAATAGATGAAGGCAGTCGATGGGAAACTGCAATGCATATGTATGCACCCAGTTCGAACGCGGTTTGAAATTTTTATGCTTCATTTCTTTAGCACGCTTTCTGTGCATTTGATCTTATTGAAGCATACGATTGATTGATTGATTGATTGATTGATTGATTGATTGATTGATTGATTGATTGATTGATTGATTGATTGATTGATTGATTGATTGATTGATTGATTGATTGATACTGACACGCACTAATAACACAGAATATCGAACCACTGCCCCATGCCAGTTTATCAAACGCAAGCGCTAATTTCTCTACAATGCCCCGTTAACTGCGCGCAGTTAAGTGCGCAGACATGGACAATCCGAATACATCGTGAGCTCATGGTTAACTAAAATGCATTATTTCGTACTTGTTTTCGCCAGCACGCATAATTGCAGCCTGATTTTTGCGTGCACGCTTATTTTTGACCTAAACCATTTCGCGCAATCATATAATTGTCGGTCTAAGAAAGTGCCTCCCAGCAATCGCTAGCGAAACATCGTCATTTCTCGTAGCGTTTCACTTGTCCATTGCTTTGTATTTTGTTCTCTATGAATTTCAGTGTGAAACAGTTCTAAACTGAACAAAAACATTTGTTGCTGCGGTGACGTTTACTACTCCATGGAGACCCAATATTGCAAAACCTGCGCTGCCTCAGAATGTGAACCATAGATATCCAGTAGGCATGGTGTTGCTTTCTCCAACTGCACCTTTCAAGGGACACTAAAGAGAAACAATGAATCGGTTTATATCGATATATTGTGCTGTGAGAATTCTAATGTCGTTAATTTCACCATCGTAGGTTTATTATTAGAGGAGAAAATCAAGTTCAAGGTTTCATTTTTAAATTTTGCTCCCGAAATCTCCACGTGTGACGTCATGGATTTCAAAGTGTATTTATCGTACTTTGGCGCCATTGGCTCAACAAAATTACCCCAAACTTGGTATGTTAAGTCTATGGCCTTCACAAAGGACAATATACTTCATTTTTACCGATTAGGAACTACGTAGTCCCTAGCAGTTGCCGTCAAAACATGTGACGTCACGTCGAATGGTGCGGAAACTTACTCAAGGTGGCGTCGCCACCCACATTTTGTTTTTGCGCGTTTTCTCCCTCACTAAGCGTCTTCCCGCAGCAAGCGTGGTGTTTTTGGTATCGTGAAAGAGTACAAACAGATGTGCCGCAAGGTTCCGTATTAGGTCCGTTACTTTACTTGCTATACATAAATGATTTGCGTCTAGTACTAACAACTGCCGAGATGCTTATGTATGCTGATGATACTGCCCTAATCATTACCGGCAGAAATCTGTCAGACATAGAAGAACAAATGAATACCGAACTAGCTAAGCTGGCCGATTGGTTCGCAGCTAACCGGCTTACCATCAATGCCAAAAAAAAAAACAAAGTATATGTTATTCCACTCCCGTACAAATCCTATTCCACATTATACGCAACTCTGCATCAATAATTTCTCCCTGGAATGTACTGATTCTTTTACTTACCTTGGTGGTGTTCTACACAGCTGTTTAAATAGGCAGATTCAGATAGATGCAGTCAGCTCGAAACCAGCTTCGAGTTGTTACGCCCTTTTGGAAGCTCGTGAATATTTTGATACTACAATTTTCCGTATTTTGTATTTTGCTTTAGTTACCTGCCACCTTCTGTACTGCGTAGAGTCCTGGAGTTCGACGTATGACTTTTATCTTGAGCCAATACGACGACTGCAAAAACGGGCTATACGCACGATAACTTTCTCACATTGCTACAAACATAGCAAACCACTGTTTTCTAGGTTGAAGATCTTACCATTTGATTATGTGCGCGAACTAAGATTAGCTACGTGTATTAACAGTGTCGTTGGGAACAATGAACCATTCCCTATTTCATTACTGCGTATCCCCCGACGCCAAAATAGGAACCAAACTTTTAACAACTTTAATATACCTCCCACAAAAAACGCCTATAGCAAACGTCTACTACAATATACCGGAGTGAACATTTGGAAGGACATACCGCATTATATAAAGAATACCCACAACTTTTCCAGATCCCTGAAGAAATGCTACTTTGAAATGTTTTTTCGCTGCTTGAGTTGACTGTTACTTTGGGCTGTAATTTTTCATCATGTATATATATTGCCCTTTATGTGTTTTGTGCTTTCGTTGAAACATGTTACAATACCCTTGTTCTCTTTATTGAGCTATATTTGATACTTGCATCTACAAGATTCATTCTAGAGTTCTGTACGCAGCTAATAACCAAATTTCTGTGTTTAATACAAGTTACGTACTCCCCTTTTCTCTTTCTTCAATCGAATTCAAGTGACTATTGTTAGCAGAAAAACATTATTTCTTGTATGAAAATATCAAATTTGAAATGTTTACTTTGTTTATTTTAATTAGAAGTATTACAGTTTCAGCTATGTATACTTCCAATGGGACCCGCACTAGCCTTTGGCTATGGGACCATACAGTTTGTGCCTGTTTTGTATAAGATATGTGTGCAATAAAGAACATTCATTCATTCATTCGTACTTTACTAATATGAGAAAAAATTTTTTTTCTCTTTAATGTCTCTTTAAAGATTATAGATGTGCGTGCTTTCGTTATTCTCTTTTTACCGCTAGCACCTCGCCACTTTTTTTAAAGGCCGCTACAGTATTGTGGAGGTAATCATCGACCCGTAACGACCGATGCAGTCGCAATACACATCATCACCAAGTATTCGGTCATTTTTACCCACGCAGATAGCTCAAGTCCTCAAGATATAAAAAAATGTGAGCCGTCTTCACATTCACGAGCGCCCATATTCGACACAGGCTTGCGCGCATTTACATAATAAGAATAGACTTTTGTTTTTTTTACACGTCCCCGGGATCAGTGTACAGCTGTTAGCACGAATGAGTGTGTGCCACGGCGTTAATAGATTAGACAAACTCCATGGGTGAAGAACGTGGCTTCATCTAAAGTACATGCCATGGTCCGAGGTAAACAGGTAGACAGAGAACTTTATTTAGTTCCTGGAGAAAAAAAATAATGCAGCCGAAGTATTTCATACAGTAAGCCTAATTTCAACAACCACTCCACCGGCAGCTAATTATTCAGAGAGTTCTGCGCAATATGTCCTGTATTGTGGCTCCAGTGCCGCCCTCAAAGGAAGCTTTTGGCGGAAATTCGATAAATGCAAATGAGTTCTCAGCACCTCCAGGAAATTCCGGTGATACGAGTCATTTTCCAGTAATGTACACAAGGACTACGTTCTTTCTTTGTGAAAATACTTGGGTCACTGAACCCTCTTTGCGATTTCATCACTACCGCGGTTGAGTACCCGCCAATTTGTTTACCGATGACGTAACGGCGGATAAGCGGCATGCCTCGACGGGTCCCGACGCGCCGCAGCTTCTATGACATCGTTTGTTGACCGACGAAAGCGGATATGAAAAATACTTATGGGAGACATGGAAGCTGTTCCACGCTTCTACCAAATTAAGTTGGGTGATCGAATTCGGCACGTAGGGACTCCTTGCGCAAAAAAAAAAAAAAAGCGCGTGATGCGAAGTTTTTCAACCTGGCTTCACCGTAGACACACATTGTGTGCCACAAAGCCAGCTCGCGGCGCTCTTTATTGAAAGTCGTTGAGCGCACGCGAATAGCGGGGTTATGAGAGTGGTTGTCACGGCCGCGCAGTTATAAGCGCTGTGTCCTCAGCCGCCGCTGCACTCTTGACTGTCGCGCTCAATGTGTCTTGCAGCAGCACAGCTCATCTCCGAACAATCTCCAAGACTGAAAAGGCCTCTTTCACTTGGCATTATTTTCAGAACCGAATGCTCGCCTCTTATTAGGTTGTGATCCCAAATAGGTGTAGTTTGTAATGAGCTATAGTAACGTATATTCTGAAACTAAGAAGTAGCCGCCGTGAGCGATCGTTCAGCTCGTTCAGTCAGTATCTCTTTTGTTGAAGCTCACATTAAGCGGAAATTTAAAAAAAAAAATGGGGAGGGGCGAAGCATGCAGGGAAGGGTGTTTCAGCTCCACTAACGTGAACCCTGTGGAGGGGCGAAGCATCAGTGTTCGCCGGTGTTTCCCACAGCAAAATCACTGCTAATGGGCAATGAGAGACAGAAGGAAGATTAGAGACAGAGACCCGCAGTCCGCTTTTAGTTAACGTGCACGATGCGAATCTTTATTGTTCAACTACGCACAAGAGAAATCTGCCACCGGCACGACATTGCAGGTCAAGATCCGGTGCATATATATACGCGGTGGCCGGTGAACAATTGTGCAGCGCCAGCAGTCGGTTTTTAGATGCGAAGCAGATTTTGTTTGGGGCTGTGTCCGTCCCTTGGCGACCGTCCGTTTTCTACCACCTATCATAGCCATCTGAGCGCTCGCTCGCGCCAGGAAGTCTTCTTCCTCTTGTTCTTCGGCTGGCTTGATGATGATACGTGCAGAGCACTTTAGGGGCCCGGGCTGCAGTATGCTTGGCGTAACGCAGATAAAACCATGTGTGCTGGCACGCGCTACCGCGTTCGGGCCTGTGTAAGGTGCTGGGTAAGACGCTGTGGCCTCTCCCCCTTGCACTCTCTCAGCAATCGTGTGATGGTGTCGGGGAACCAGATTCTGCAGATGCACGATGAACCAACACGTTGTATCCTAGTCAGAACGCGCTGGCACGTGCTATCGCGTTCGGGCCTGTGTAAGGGGCCGGGTAAGACGCTGTGGCCTCTCCCGCTTACACTCTCTAAGCAATCACGTGATGGCGTCGGGGAACGAGATTCTGCAGACGCGCGATGAACCCGCGTGGCGTCCTCCAACAAGAGTTCGGGACGAGTAACAGCAACAGCAACTACAGTGAATTCATGGTGTACTCCACTTGCAAGGACGCGTTAACATCGGGCAAGGTGCCCGTCATGAACGGAACTTTAAGTCGACCAATGCGGTGCTTCGCATCCCCACATAGTTCTGTTTAGTGGGAGATGGCGTAATTTTTTTCAGTCAAGAAACTCGCTAGCAGACGCAGCCTGCGTGGGCGTTGTCAGCGACGGACGCCCCTGTCGACGAAACGACGACGAGCGACCAAGTGGTCGAGCCGACATCCTCGAAGCTCAACGGCTCGAGCGACGCACTATGGCACCACCTCACCCGAAACTGAACAGAGAGCAATCGAGAGAGTGGCGCCGACTGCAGATGAACACGTACCCCAACCTACACACACTTTCTAAGATACACCCCTCCGAATATCGAAATGAGTGCCCTGGTGCGGAGGGATACCAACACTGACACACATTACATACAGCTGCACCTCGCGTCCTGTTGCGGCAAACTCCACGCTCATAAAAACACACACATTACCACACTGGTCGTGGGAGGCGCGACTGTCGGATCAGGCCTTGGGAAGTCAACTGGCAACCCTGGATCAGGCCCGGCGAGCTGCAATAGCCAGTGGAGCACTAGACGAAGGGCCCCACCCACTCTAGTAGCTAATAGGAATAGTTAATGAAAATTTATTCTCTCTCTCTCTCTCTCGCAGGCCAGGGCACGTTCTCGTTCCTTGTGAGCTGGTAGTTCAGCGTTCATCGCAGAAGGAACGTTTCCATAGTCAACACGCGCCGTTCACTCTCTCTCGCCACATGGCGAGTGCTGAGGTGGTGGCGCCCTCTCTTGCGCTCAAGAAAATGGAGCAGACGACGGTGCACACACGACAGCAGACGACGATGCGCGATTCGCGAAGACACGCCGAAACCCTAAGGTGTTTCTTCCCTTAAACTCTTATGAAGTTTTACTGCGGTTCTATGAACGCGCATTTGCGGGGACATTTTCAAGCAGGCATGCGTAGGTTCAATTCAAGGAAAATAGCAAATAGTAGCCGAAAGTTTCCAGCAGTCAGAAGGGCTAGACTAGCCTAAATAAGGAAAAAAACATAGACTGTAGAACTGAACGACGTTGGGCCCGTTAGTGTTGCACAGTGAAATGGAAGAAACAGCGCTTATACGACGAGGACAGGGAAGGAAGAACACACGATGCGCTAACAACATTTTTATTGCAGCAAGGAAATATTCTGAAAAGCAATGCCTGCCAGCGCATGCGCAGTACACATCGTCACGTCACCGTGAGTGATTTCTCTTTTACGTTTTTTTACTGACAGTGACGTGACGAAGTGCACAGCCCATGTGCTAGCAGGCATTGCTTTTTCATATATTGCCTCGCTGAAATAAAATGGTTGTTAGTCGGCGCATCGTGTGTCGTTCTTTTACTGTCCTCGTCGAATAAGCGTTCTTTTTTCCCCTTTCGTTATGAAAAAAAAGAAGGAAATGGCTCTCGCTTTGACACTCGGCAGGCTTATCATGTAGCAATAAATTCCCAGATGTTCTAGCAGCGTCGGTTTTTGAACGAAAGTTCCTCACACGCTAGCAACTTCAGTTCGTGCGATACGAATACCAGAGAAGCAGGCCCATAGCCAGGAATTTTTTTATAGGAAGGGGGGGGGGGGCACTTACTGAAAAGCTTGACTATTTGAGAAAAAGACCTAGTTTCGTTATTTATTTTTTGGGGAAAACACCTACTTCACTGAAATCTCGGGGGGGGGGGCACCTAGCCCCCCCCCCCCCTTGATACGGGCCTGCATAGAAGACATTGGTTAAGTGATATATTAATCGACAGAGTGTGACGCCTCGAGACATTTTGTATTTGAAGACGTCTCAAAAGTACCCGGACGTGGCGGGTTTGAGAGAGGCAGGCAAGAGATGCCGGCGAGCAATGATCGGTTTTTGTATGAGGTAAGATACTTCAGGTTCATTCTTGAGATGTATCCCACGAATCGGTGAACTGAAGAGGCCACTTGTGTTGCAACAGACACGTGAATTGTTGCTGGAAATAAGGAACATGAGAATAAGCCTAACTCTCAAAGCTGAAGAGGGTGCATGGAATAAGCGCGCACGTGTCTTGACATCGGCGCTTCAAATGACGTTAGAATACTCTTTTCTAAGTGGTGGTGGTGTCGCGCGCGACGCTACACAGCCAAGAAGAACATTTACAGCTTAGATTTAAGCTTATAAAGAGAAAACAAAACTAAATGATAATGTACGTGGTTGCTCGGGAGAGCCGCAACAAGGCAATTGAAAGCCAGATTACGCGTGTGTCAAACTTAAATGCTATGCATGTGACACAGCACGCAAGTGGTCTGAGATGGTTATTTGTATGACTACACGGTAGCTTCCTTTGTCATAGAATCACACGCTAGTGCGCAAGAGTTGTTCACGCAGTAAGTCGCATGATTCGTGACCGCCTACTTCCGTGTACGGCGGAACAATAAAAATAATTAGAGAAAGAAATCGTTGACACTGAGTGGCACTTCATGATTTCGCGATGGAATGCCACTCCATCACCAGCGTCTATAGCTTTCAAGAAGCGCACGCCCACGCGCACACACGATTATATTGACTGCACCGCCACTGTGGTCTAGTGGTTATGGCGCTCGACTGCTGACCCGAAGGTTGCGGGATCGAATCCCGGCCGCGGCGGCTGCATTTTCGGTAGAGGCGAGAATATTTGAGGCCTGTACTTAGATTTAGGTGAACGTTAAAGAACGCCCGCTGGTCCACGTTAACCCCCTGATATTATTATTATTACGATTAAAATGAAGCGATGACGTACTTTTAACAATGGCCTTTCTTTGGTCCCTGGCTTTCCTGAAATAATGATGGGAAGTAAACAGTTCTTGGAATGCAGCACCAAGGGCTTTCGGACGCCATTATCGTCAAAAACTTGGATGGTCATAACAGTGCCCTTTAAACAATGACAGGATGGGTTTGACTGAGTCAACGCACTTTATTTAGTCGTTTGCGACTGATAATAATAATATCTGGGGTTTGCCGTCCCAACATCACGATATGATTATGAGAGCCGCCGTAGTGAAGGGCTCCGGAAAATTCGACCACCAGGGGTTCTTTAACGTGCACCTAAATCTAAGTACACGGGCCTCAAACATTTTCGCCTGCGTTTGCGACTGAGTAAACAGACTATGCGCCCACCCTCCTAGGTGGAAGGTGACATCGCTCGGTGCTGCTGCTCTACACCTGACAAGAACGTCGCATGCGCAAGCATCGGGGACACCTACAGCACCTATTTAAACCGCTGTAACATTTAGTGGTGACTTTGTTCGGCAGCAGTGCTTCAAGAGTGCGCATACCACTCGGCATCCTGTCATCTCACCGGCAAACACAAGATTTTGTGCTTCTAAGCCCATAGTACTTTCTTGTTTTCTTACAAACTGCTGCCGAACAGAGTTCTTGTGTCACTTGCAATTATTTATTTCAATATTGTGTTCAGTGTTCTTGCTGTCTGAAGCCATCTCGAAATGACCAACCGCAGCACGCGAAAAACTGGAAGAGATGACACTGATGATAAACTTAACAATAGCACGGCATCGCAACACGAACTAGAGAGCCTTAGAAATGATATCAGAACTTCGTTCACTGAAGAAGCGCATTCAGTACTGCAGCGATTCTTGTGACAGTGTGACTGCGATGGGCAAAGACATAAAAGAGCTAATAATGGAGATCAAGGAGCTAAAAGTAAGCAACCGCAAACTAGTGGAAGAGAACACGAAGTTGACTGCGTGAGTCGACGAGTTGGAGCAATATTCTCGCTTCAATAATGTACAGATTAAGGGAGTTCTTGTAGAACCAGATGTGAATGACGTGTTCTCGAAAATGGGTCAGCTCGTTGGTGAATGAGTATCGAAAGACAACATTGACCTCTGTCATCGGGCCTTCACGACTATGCATAGCGAGCCAAACATAACTGTGCGCTTTGTCCATCGAAAGAAGCGAAATTCTTTTCTGGTGAAGGCTAGGAAGACGCGTCTAACTGGTGCATTGCTTGGCTGCAGTTCTACAAAACCCGTGTTTGTTAATGAACACCTGACGCGTCAGAATAAGCAACTTCTCGGTGCAGCTGTGGCTAGGAAGAGAGAAGCAGGCTGGCGGTATGTCTGATCAAAGGATAGACGAATTTTTGCTCGTCGAGACTAAAACTCGGCCGTTCTGCGCTTAAATTCCTTAAGCAACTTGGAGAAGATGACGCTGTCAGATGACTCCTCATTACTATGAGATTGTTGCTTGCGTGGCCCTTTTCTCTTGTAGATTACTGGCGTCATGGCCGTAAAACCTTATTCACTTAAACACCTATCTGGAAGTGGTAGATTTTCTTTTCTGCATGTATATGCGCGATCGTTGGAACCCAAATGTGACGAATTCGAACTATTTCTCGCTAGCATCGCCGTACCGTTCGATATCATCATGGTATCTGTAACGTGGTATACGAAATATTCCGTGCCATTCGCCCAACTAGGCTACCAAAGCTTTGCTTTAAGCCGCTCTGAACGTAAAGGAGGGGGCACGCTGTTGTTGGCTAAGGTTGCGCTAAACGTGAGCATTATTGTCGAATTCTCCGTTTCAAAGCGTTCTAGGCGTGCGTAGTCGATCAAATATCTTTTGTGCTGTTTACCGCCCACCTGATGCCGATATTCACAGTTATTTCAGTTTTCTTGAAGAATATTTCGACTTCATTCGTGCCAACAAATATTCTCTTTTTCTTGCTCGTGAATTCGATATAAACATGCCTCAACCTCAAGAGTTCAAAATGAACTGTCAGCATTACTGCAGTCAAATCGGTTTGTAAACACTATTGTGAATTCCACCCGCATTACTCATTCATCAAACACCCTTATCGATCTTTTCATCACTAAAACCGACAGAAATATTCTCTGTAGTGGTCCGATTGCAAGCGACATGAGTGACCATCTTCCCATGTTTACTTTCATCGAAAATAAGTGCCATCTAAGCAGTATTTCGAGGCCCCGCAGCGTTTCGATTATATAAACAGCGCATCTCTGGACGCTTTCCGTAGCCATGTCGAAGCCCACGATTGGCGTGAAGTTTTTAGACAACATGACTCAAATTCCATGTACAAGACCTGCATTGCTGAACTGAGGTCATTGTACAATAAACATTTCCCATACGTAGTCAGACATAGAAGCAAGAAATCGCGGAAACCCTAGCTAACCAATTACCTTCGCAGCCAAATCAAGTTAAAGAAACAACCTTTATCGGGATTTTATCAGAACTAGAAACCCTGAAATATGGAAAAAGGTTAAATCATTCCGAAATCGCTTGAATTTTATGCTAAAGAAAGCAAAGCAAGAATACTTTGCCACGCATTTCTCTGTCGCGGCAAACACTGAGCTGCTGTGGAAACGACTGGAACATCCCAAGACTGACCGTGCGATTTCGAGCCTGTGTGTAAACGGTCTGGTGAAGGCCGGTTCAGATCTATGAAGTCCACTTAATGACCACTTCATTGCGGTAGGCCAGTCAGGCGCACACAACGTAAATGCATATGTCATTCATGTCACCAGTGCATCCTATTCCACTATGGTGTTCTTCCCCACAACGGAGAGTGAAGTTGTCAATATATTGAAGAGCTTAAAAGCTTCAAGATCACTGGATGCTAACGACGTGCAAATTCGCCCTATAAAGCACATCATCGACATTATTGCCCCTATTTTGACGACATTGTACAATTTAGTGTTTGAAAGCAGCTGTTTTCCAGATGAAGTGCAAACGGCAAGGGTAATTGCAATTCACAAAGGGGGCGATATACATGACTTGGGGAACTTCAGATAAATTTATATACTCCCAGGCTTATTGAAAGGCCTGGAAAAGATTATTACGTCTTTTTCGCTTCTTGAAAAAACATTCTCTTATTTCACTGGACCAGTACGATTTCTTGAAAGGGAAATCCACAGAACAAGCACTACTTGCTCTAAAGAAATGTATGATAGATGCCTTTGAAGACAAAAGTATAGTACTATAGTCCGGTACAACTGTAGAAGTCAGCCGCATTTCCTCCTCAAAGGCGGATGAACACACGCCTGCACCAATGGTCGCGCACTAGGGACAGACGTCATGAACGGGACCGCCGGTGGCTCCGCCTTCGGAGAACATCGGCGCGTGCATGAGGGGGACTATTTCTTTAGTCGCGGAGGCGATCGGCTGCCGCGCTTCGGTCGCCTGGGCGGGGCCTCTCCTGACTTCTTAAGTTGTATCCGGCTATAGGTATATACATCGACTTCTCAAAAGCTTTTGATAGTGTGCAACATAATCTATTACTGTATAAGCTATGGCGTGCGTGGGAGGTCCAATGACCTACTGCGTTCATACCTTCAGCGTAGAAGAAAATTTGTCACGAATAACACTCTCAAATCAAAGACTAAACGCCTTAAGCCCGGGTTGCTCCAAGGCAACATACTCGGCCCGCTCTTATTCGTCGTCTATATAAGCGACATTTTTTTTCTGTTACTAACTGTAAGTGGGTAGGTTACGCCGATGATACATCGCTTTTATTCAGTGGAGTAAAGCCGCATGGGTTGGTATCTTTAGCTAACGATGCGCTTGCAGAAGTGTTAGCGTAGTCAAAAGGAAACTCCTTGAAAATTAACGCAAGAAAGACTAAAGCCATAATTTTCCGCACTAGACCTACAGTTATTAAACTGACAAAAACTTGTATCTTGATAATGACACAATTATTGTTCTTAGCGAGATTAAAGCTTTGGGCGTCAATTTTACAAAAACATTGTCCTTGAATAAGCATTTACAAAATGTTTTTAACAAGCTATATTCCGTCACTAGATTGATTAAAAAAAACGTCAAATATTACCAGACAAAGCTAAACGTTTGGTATACAACGGAGTATTTTTATCAACATTAAATGATTTTTTTTTATTGGCGCCAGTATGCCCTACGGCATAAGTCAAATAAAAGGAAAGAGTTCAGATTCGCTGATAAAGGCCAGGAGCGGTCGATGCAACGGCCCGTGCGTCCAGCGCGTTAAGTCGGGTGGTCGACCGGGGCGGTAGTCAAGGCCTCGTAGGTGGCGGGTGCGAGCCTTGTGAAGGCCCGGACAGGTCCCAAGTAAGCGATCGATCGTTGCTTCTGTGGCTGGAGCAACGCAGAAGGGGCATGTCGTTGGGGGAGGCTGTGCACCGGATGTCCATGCAGCCCGGATGGCAGGAGTCAACGCGGCGCCCACACGAATCCTCCTGAGCGCAACCTCCTCTCGGCGAGTTAAGCCGCCGGGAAGGTCCGATCCACGCGGAGGAATGAGTGCACGCGTGGAGCGCCGGAGGGTTTCTTTGTGCTGGAGCAAGCTGTCCTTTGGGGGCAAACGAAGTAGAGGCAGCGGGTGTTGAACTTCCGCTGGATGGCAAGCGGCATCTGCGGCCATTTGAGCCAGTGTAGACCGACGGGTCCACAATACGCGGACAGGGCAGGCGCACGAGTAAATTAGTCGGTGCACATCGGAAGCTATATCGAGGGAGCTGCTCACTTTTCGCAACTCTCGAACTGCCTGCGTGGAGTCCGTATAGACGAGCAGCCTATTGAGTGACAAGCAATCCACCTTGGGTATCATGAGTGTTAAGCCGTCCCGTATAGCTGCGAGCTCCGCCAACACTGATGGAAATGGTGCCTCTGTAACATAGGAGCATGTATGTTGCGTTTCAGGTAGCGTGGGGCATACGAGGCTGGTGTGCAAAACGCAGCTATCGATAGCTGCATCTACGTATACCGCTAGTGAGTCGTCGACGGCAGTGACGACAGCTTCCTGTTCCACTTGTCGGTTGGATTGTCGCAGGCGAGTCAGTGGTCGGTTGTCGCTGGCCTGTGCCTTGAGCCATGGTGGAATTTCTGGCAAGGGTGCAGCAGGCTGTGGCAGCGTTGAATTATAGTAGTGAGCTAGCGCCGCCGCCGCAGGAACAGCTTGACTTTTAGGGTGGCGAGCCATTCGACGCTGGTGTACGATTTCGTCGATGGTATTGAGCTGCGCTTCCGCCTGGAGGGTCGCGATAGGTGTTATCCGAGGAAGGCATGTGATCGCCCTCATGGCATCTCGGTTGGCGGTTTCGAGCAAGTCCCAATCTCTCAATGTGAGGCGTTGAAACTGAGCTTGATAAACAAGCCGAGGTTGCAGGATCGACCGCACTAAAACACGGGCCATTCGAGAGCAAGCACCTCCGGTTTTTTGAGAAATACGTCGAATGAGATGGAGGGTATTAGCACTCTTTCGACGAGCAGAGCGAACCCATGCACTCGCGGAGCCAGATGCGTCCAGTTCGACTCCGAGCACACGGATAGTGGATACAGTGCTGAGGGCTTGGCCATTTAGGCTCAAACAAATAGGCGTCTGCAGAAGGCGACGGCGACCTCGTCTGTTGGTGATAGACATGAATGCCGTCTTCGTGGCCGATAGTGTGAGTCCTATGCGCGCACACCAGTCCGAGGCCTTGTCCAGAGCACTCTGGAGTGCATGCTGCTGGCGTTGCAGGTCTGGATGTAGTGTCCACACAGTCAAATCGTCCGCATACAGGAGGAAGAAGGCATCTGAAATGCTTGCTAGTTGCCATGCGAGGGGCAATAGGGCAATATTAAAGAGTATCGGAGCCAGCACCGAGCCCTGCGGCACACCCCTTTTCGTGACAAAGTGGCCGGTTCTTTCCTTGCCGACTCGGATGCAGAAGGTACGGTGTGCCAGAAAAGACACCACGAAGTCGCACACACGAGGCGGAAGTTGAAGCCATTGCATTACGCGAATGATGGCAGAGTGGCTGACGTTGTCGTAGGCCTTATGAACGTCCATTGCTAGAAGGGTTCGAATGCTGCTTGTTCTCCCTCCCACGAGCACCATTGACGTCATATGATCCAGGCCATCTTCCGTGCCCAAATGCGGTCGAAACCCAATCTGGGCCGGATGGTACCAGGCGTGCTTTTCCAGCCACCAGGAGATACGCGACGCCAACATGCGTTCAAGAAGCTTGCACAACGTACACGTAAGAGCGATCGGCCGAAGATTAGAGAGGTTGCCCGGGTGCTTTCCTGGCTTTGGTATCGGCACCACTTCGGCATGCTCTCATGATTCCGGCAGCTCTCCACTCGTCCAAATTACGTTAAGCGTGTCCAGCAGCCACTGTAGAGCAGCGCCATCGGTGTTTTTGAACACTTCATAAGAGATCCCATCTGGTCCAGGCGCCTTGCGTACTTTTGCTTGGTCAATTGCTGCCTGCAGCTCCGCCATCGTGTACGGCGCTTGCATGCCTTCGATGTCTGACTGGCTTGGAGTCACACCAACCTCCGGAGGTAGGTTATACGGACAGTCAAATCGTGGTGGGGCCTGGTCGTACGCTGGGAAGAAAGCCTTAGCTACTTCTGGAGCGAACTGTCTTGGCGTGCATCCAGAAGATAGACACGCACTGGCCGCTGGGTCCGGCATGCGAGCGCCTAATTCCATGCTCCGGAACGTTCGCCAGATCGATGCGGATGAAGACGATGGGCCGAGGGACGCACACCAGTCCATCCACCGTTCCCGGGAGAGTCGCTTTTCGCAGCGACGCGCTGCTGCGGTGAGTCTGTTGAGTTTATCACGAAGCTCAGCGGCGGCCGGATCTTGGTTTAAGGCTAGTTCTGCCCGACGGCGTGCTGCCCACAGACGCAACAGATGTAAATTCGGAGGTGTCCTGTTCTCCTCCACCCAGTTGAACTGCGTGGCGGCTTGTACAGCTCTGCTTAACACCTGCAACGGGTCAGACGATGGAGCTGCAATGAAGGCATCGAGTTCCTTGCGGAATAAGTCCCAGTCGGTTATGTAGCATCGGCGACGGAGGCGGCGCTGGCTATTCGCTGCCAAACCAATTATCAGCGGGTGGTGATCACTCCCCCAACAGTCTGGTTCTCGGTCCCAGGAAACGGCACACATGCCCAACCACCATCTTGTATGGGGTACTACATCCTTTCACAAATTGACAAAAGTCAGTGTATGCCAAAAAGCGCGAAATTCGTCTAATAGACAACGTTTCCTATGCTACTCACACTGCCCCTTATTTTGAAGCATTTATTATACTCAAGTTAAATTCGTCGACGTTTTCCATCTATCCTGTACATATCGTCTCGCCATAAGGACTAATAACACCGACTACATCAGTTCGTTTCGCCTAACAAGATATTCATACGACACAATAATTTAGGATGCCTGGATCCAGCCTATATGCCGCTCAAGCTATGGCAATCTGTCGGTATCGTTTCAACTAGCTCCAATCTTAAACAAATATGCAAAACATGGCATAGCCGCTGAGACGGCTTCAGCACGCATATTTCACTCACTCTTATCGGGTGAAAATAAGCCTTCGTTCCTCACTAACATCTAGTCGTATTCATCAGTCGCAGAATGCTACGTATGCTTCATCTGTTCGCGCATGGCGTTTTTTTTTTTTTTTTTGAAAGCGCGCATTTGGCTTTGTTGGTTTTTGGTTGTTTGGTCGTTGTTGTTTCGTTATTTTTTCATATGAATTTTTTGTGCTGCGCGTTTTTAGTACTGATTTCTTTCCTTTGCAGTTTTTCGTTGGCTTATTGATCAGCTTTGTCGTACAGGGGTGCTATGCAGGATGGCCCGAGCTTCTCGGGCACACGAGTTTGCTTCGAGCCCGCCCTACGACGGTCATGATAGGAAGCCAGTGCGGAGCGCGCGATAGAAGCGTTGATAAAAACGGCTACAAGAACGAGAATGGCGTCACAAACGCATGCGCGGCATTTGCGGCGGTTTTCAAAGGAATACCGCGTGCAAACGCGTCAGCGCCGCCACTCAGTCAACATTTTGACACTGCAGCGACGTCAGCGTGATTGTCGCGCTATCTTTTTGCCAACTGATGATCGCGCCTCCCACGGGCGTGTTCGTGGGCGTTTGTCCTCTTTCGGAAAATTCTATCGTTCCACCTAGTGCATGGAAATTTCCACTCTCGAAGGCAACAAGGGCGACCACACAGCACTCTGGTGCAGCTCGTTTCGCTTCTCTCGAATATTACAGATGAATAAATGGACAGGTTACTGCTATACTTACATTACACGTATGCACATTTTTTTTGTATTAGCGAATCGGTAGAAACAGTGTCTCCGCAAACAAGTAATAGTAACATTTGTCGCCGCAAATCCCACCAGGGGCACTTGCTTCATAGCTGTGAGTGGTACGTCGTGAGAAGCGGTGAAATTGAATGCGAGACATCGTAGCCACGTGATGATATAGCCTTTAGTTCTTCGTGCGTGTGCGCATAGTCTGTGCGATTAAGCTCATAGATGAATCGTGCCGCTCGCTGGCGTTGTTGCGTGAGCACCGCTCCTCGGCAAGAGGAAACGCGGTGGGCGGACCCGCTCTTTGCCGCGGGCGTCTGTCAATCAAATAGATTGACGCGCGAACTCGGGCACAAACTCGTTGATTCTGAAAAGGCCCCAGTTCAACTCGTGACTGTCATAGTGCCGGTGTGCCTGTCAAGTGTTTCATGCGGTGGACGCTACTCAGCAGCTTATTTGCATATAAAATAATTTGTTAGGCTTGCACTACTTGCGCAAGGCTGGGGCCATCGGAGGAGCTTGTGATCATCTAGCTTCTTCCAGCTTTTTACGTGGCTTGTCTACTCTGTCTGCTTGGTCTGCTTCGGAGTAACGACCGTGTCAGTTTGGTCTCAATATTGATGCTATTGCTTAGGAAGGTCATAACTAACACGATAGTGAATAGCCCTTTCTTAATTGTTGATGTTTTAATTACCACGACATTAATTAAATATATATGTAATTAGCATTATAATAATTAGCACGATACCAATTAACACGTCCTCGGTGAGTAAGGCCTTGACTATCTTTGTTTTAATTACACGCTCCTAATTATCGTCGTGTTAATTAGCATTAATTGATAATGTTTTAAATACCGCGCCTTTAAATACGCAGGTTTAATTCGCAAGGTACTGAATACAGAGGTAATTAGCGTAATTCTCATGAGCACGATGCTACTTAGCACGCTCATAATTAGCGTCGTGTAATTAACAATACTTCTTAATGTCTTAATTACAACGGCATTAATTACACAGGTTTAATTTGCAAGGTTCTGAATTGTACAGATGTAATTAGCATAATCTTAATTAGCACGATCGGAATTAACACGATCTTGGCGAGTAAGGTCTTGATTATCTTGGTTTTAATTACACGCACCTAATTACCGTCATGTTATTTATCATGATCGCGATTACCTTGTTCTTAGCTTTACACGACTTCATTAGCATGGTCTTAGTAAGACGTGGCTTAGTTATCTCGACCTTAGCAAGATTTGGCCTAATCAGCTTCGTCATAGCACGTCCTGACTAAGCTAGGTGTACCGCCCCGCCATTTAGCTAATCAGCCGGGCGCACGTGGTCTGGGACCGAGCAGACGATGAAGAAGAGAACGACGAGGGCGTGCGCCGGCCGAGCAACGCGCTAGAATCTAGAGGCCGACCATGGTGATTATACACGTGGCCTCGACGATTAGCTCTAGCCGCGGTGTTGTAAGGCGCTCGGTCGGAACTAATCTCGGAGGCCACGGTGCTGATTATTCTGAAGGATACTTAGTGCAGACATTAAACGCTTGAAAATGAATTCAAACGGTCCGCGCACACATAAAAAATATAGTTAGTAGAGCTTTCTGCCACTTTTCCTGCATGGGTGCACGTCTGCACTCAGTGGAACGACAAAGAAATGAAAGAAGGTGCCTCTAGTTTTACGACACCACCCAACCTTCTCGACCGCCCTTGATGTGACGCTGCGTTCCATCGTAACCAATGGAACGGAGCGCGCGCTGAGGGATGGATTTCACCTTATCGTACTATTAGCTCGTTCAAAAGGGGGTGTCGCCAGAGCTCGGAAAGATCCCGAGTTTCGCCAAACTCGGGCCATCCTGCATAGCACCCCAGGTAACATTACTTTGAACTGCGACGTGTTCTTTTTTCTCTGAACTTATTTTCTCACAAGTCTTATCAATGTGTCTCACTATATATAATGATGCACAAAGACTACATTCTCTCATATTTTTCCTAGTTTTCGCTTTATTTGCCTCTTCGTGTCAGATTGCATTCAAATCCAATGTTTTATTTCCAGCACAATCATTTTTTGTACTGTTGCCCATTTTTGCTGCGGGACTTTGTAGGGGGCCGGTGCTTTGTCGAGCCGCAGTATTGCGGCTTTTATTGCCTCACCCCAATATTTCTCAATGAGAAATAAAAGTGAATTGATTGATTGATTGATTGATTGATTGATTGATTGATTGATTGATTGATTGATTGATTGATTGATTAGAGTGCGCGACCGTCCCCTTTATCACCCCTCGTGTGCACGTCTATGCACACACACACACACACACACACACACACACACACACACACGCACGCACGCACACACGCGCACGCGCGCGCGCATGCGCATGCGCGCACGCACGCACAAGCAAACGAGCACTTCTTGTACCCGTTCAAGCACTGCTGTGCGGCTTGCAACTTCCCTTTTCGTCGATGACTGCTATATACCTAGACAAACATTGTTTTAAGTCATATATACGTGTCACAGTGGCAGGAAAAATGACTTTTATTTATCATTTTAGGCGGACCAGGAAGAAGCCACGCACTAATGATCTTCTCCGCACACGTCGAGAAATACCAGCTAAACCAATGTTTGTTAGAACCGGAAGCCTTTTCTGATGGCCAACATAAAACCAATTGTGGCATGACTTTTCGAAAAGACCTAAAGAGGCGATGCGTTGCAATAAAGCTGTTCTGAAGCCACGGTTGCACTGACTGCTGCTATGAAGGCTTAAAAAGGGTGAAACGTGGTGCACTTTTCTAAACTCAACGTTACGAAGCTCATCGGAAACCTTTCAAAAGCCGCACGACATGTATACATTTCAGGCACGTAGGCAAGGGGGGGGGGGGCGCCCCCCCCCCCCGAAATTTGTCCGGCCTTCTACATTCCCGGGCAACTTTTGTTTTATTTTTGCCATGGAAAGACTTTCTTTCGAACAATTAGGCCTTGGGCCCCCGCCCCCCCCCCCCCCCCAAGAAAAAAAAAATCCTGGCTACGTGCCTGATACATTTCAATTTACGTCTTTTCAGACGTCAGCGTCCGACCGAGTTTGCTAGGTCGAAGCAGACGGAAGCCAGAGCGCAAGTAGTATTCAGTTTAGTGGACATCGGCTCATCAGTGGAATCACCGTGCCAGCAGTTACGGACACTCAGACGCACTATACGTCGATGTAACCGGTTATTTTCTCGTCCGGACGCGCAAGATAATTGGGGAGGGAAGAGCGAAAAGAAGGGCAGCTGCTGACAAGCCAGAAAGTGACAGCAGCCGTAGCGGACGAGCACCTGGGCTCTGTACTTCCCCGCAAGCCACGTGACACCGTAAGAACCGCTCGTCGTCGACGCATTGCCGGCGGCTATCTTTTAACCAACGTCCAGCACCGACAGGCTCGAGACAAGGAAAGAGCGGCCACGCCCAACTAGTCTCCTCTGCAGAAACGTGCGGAAAGAAAAAAGGGCATCGAACAAATAAAAAAAAACTCTCCCGGGACAGTACAGGAAAAAGAAACATTGGCACAACCTTCTGAACAAGGCAGGAAGGAGAAACGATGCGCCGTGCACAATAGGCTGCTTGCGACCAACGGAACGTCCGTAGGGAACAGACGCGTGCTGCGTGCAGACGCACAAAGGAACTGCAACCAATCACCACGCTACGCAGTCGAGAAGGCGAGGAATGAACTTAAAAAGCGCAAACGGCAACCCATTGGAATGGAGGGCACTTGGCAAAAGAGTGCGACTACCACTCACAAGTAGACTCTCTTCGCCTTCAAAGACGACGAACGGACGCAGCGCGCAAGAAAGTTTCCTTTGGGAGTGGGTGGAAAGGGAAGTGATCAGGAGTGGTGAAGATATCTGTCCAAGGCAGCCCTAGAACATCGCAGAGCTGGAGAGGTTTGCGCCCTACCGTGGGAGGAACCGACTTTCTAACTTAGCGCGCCACTGCACTCGCTCGCTTCTTTTCCGGTGAAGACTACAGACATTTATACTTTCCTATACCCACGAGGCCGAAAGAAGCGAATCGCGAACGACGGAGAGTGGCTAAACAAGGGACCTCCTCGCGTAGAGGGGCGGTGGATAAATGCTTCGAGGCAGTCTTAGCATCGGTGTCCGCGATACGCGCACGAGACATTTCCCAATTAAGGCGAGCAGTTTCTTAATACTGGATTCGCTGTCGCGTTCCTCGTCGCCGCCCGCCTTTCTTTGTCTTATTTCTATATTAGCGAAGCTTTTGCACACCGATAATCGAGGCTGTCGGACTCGTGGCCTTACTCTCAGACCGTTTGATTCAGCCGCCCATGGAACTCGAATATTTAGGGCATCCTGCTACATACCGACGGCCCCGTTTTTAACACGAAAGTGTTTTATGCCGGGGTCCACCAAGTACATCCGTCACGGATATGACGTTGATAAAATGGACGCCAACGGGTGAGAAAGAAAAAAACCAAGAAAAAGATACCCCGCTGGGAATCGAACCCACGACGTTGCGGCCGCGACGGCAAGCGCCCGACGCTCTACCGACTAAGCCAACTCGGGAGATGCTAGGCACGGCGCGAACGCGCCTTATATCTTTCACACATTCTCTTTCGCGGCGGGCGGAGCGGGGCGGTGCCGCCGTCTGTGAGAGGTGAAAAGAAGTAATGCTTCACGATCGACACTTACTAGCGCTTACTCCGAGATTGCACGTGATATCGGAGGTCATGGTTAAAGCGTCTCGATACCAGAGAGGTAGAGTGGCCGCGCTGGCGTCGCCGAGGCACCCTTGACGCAGTTACGTTCTTTGCCTTTGGATTCGTGTTAGCGTGCGTCGGCTCATCGGAGTAGTGCAGCTTCCACGTGCACGAACGGGATTTCTCTGCCGCCGACTGCTTCAACTGCGAGAGCACCGACTAACAAAACTGCTGCAATATGCGTTGCAGAAAGGACGCGATTTCGACGGGCGAATGTCGTGCCTTGGTGGAGCGAGAGCAGCGCCTGCGAGACAGAGGCCAGCGGGACGCACGCGTTTGCGGCTCAGGCTACGAATCTCTACCTCCTGCGTTGCTGAAGTGCAGTGCGTGTTATGTATGCATGAGCACAGGCGTCGGCTACCCATTACTAGAAAGCGCACACCGTGCCGTTTCTCTCCTTAATTGACGACGCTTTGAAGAAGTGCATACCGGGTACCAGTGTTGATTATGAGCTTGTTGATATCATCCTTACGCGCGATTCACGATTCGCTGTGTCCAAATATATGTTCACACCGTCAGCTACCTCAACGGTTTAATCATGATCATGGGCGTTAGTCGTCGCGATAGAGACATGCTGTCAACATGGGTGCATCCACGTCAAACGGTGCTATAGCTGCCAAACACGAATAGACATTGTACAAGCTCTCATATATCATAAGCACTACTTCTGTCATGACACGTTCCACTTTCGTGTTATACCGATTCCTATGACGGAGGGATCAGCCATGTTTTTTGTTCCTGCCTCGATGCCACGTTGATTGCTGACGATTGTTGTGCTACACGGTTATGTATGTGGCCATATAATTTCGCGATACAATACTGCGAGAGCTCTTTTCATGCTATCGATATTATTGTTCATGCTATCGATATTATCGATATTGGTGTAATTCGGCCGACAACTGCTAGGACAGCTACAGAAACGCCGCTATCAGAATTCAGTAGTGACGACGTCTGAGACGTAACGAAGCCTGCTGGAATAATATTTATTCCATCAAGCTTTAGATAGATAGATAGATAGATAGATAGATAGATAGATAGATAGATAGATAGATAGATAGATAGATAGATAGATAGATAGATAGATAGATAGATAGATAGATAGATAGATAGATAGATAGATAGATAGATAGATAGATAGATAGATATAGATAGATAGATAGATAGATAGATAGATAGATGAAGTCTCTATCGCGCTATTCCCATCGAGCTTCAAGGCCAGGTACCGATTATATATTTTGACGCTTTAAAAAAGGCCTCTCCAGATAAATACAATTCTGCGCTAATGTCGTTCTTGTGTAGGTATTGGTGTATTTCTAAATCCTGCACCTTATACTGCTTCACTACCATGAATCCTGAGGAAGTGCGTAGCATGGGCAAGCTAGTCATTTGGCGCTTGCCACCCCCTTAGAGATCGCGCGCTTACCGAGGTGGTGGCGCCCTCTCTAGCGCGGCGCGGGTATCAGCCGCATGTTTGAGAAGCGTTTTTCGCGATTTTAGGCAAACAATTGCAAAATTTTAGGGCGAAAGCCATCTTCCTTTTCTTCTCAGTCAACTCTATTGACACCCCCCCCCCCCCCCCCACTGTTCTTTTTCGCGTCTCGGTGAGCTCCCAACTTGTTTTTTTTTTTTGGCATTCTACGGCCTCCTACGTTTTTTTCTTAACCAAATGTCACCTTTCTCCCCTAATCTTCGAATTACTCCAAATGGGCGACTTGTACCAGTTGGTTAGGATTCATGTTTAAACAGGACAGAAGCCGAAATAAAGGGGAGACTTCACAAGACGAACGCTTACTGACAACTGAATAACTTTGTTCAAACGGATAAAAGGAAGCAAAAAACCGAATCGAGCGCGCAACCTGCAGAACGAAGAGTACAAAATATTAAAAGGTATTACGTGTTTCTAAGAACGACTGGATGCTTCATTTTTTTTTAAATAGAAGCTGCAGACATCTATCTTATTTGGGAATAATTGTGGGCAATTACTACACTTAATTTAGTATTTAGATGTAACGCGACATTTGTCGAAGATATGGAGCAAGCGTATTACGT
This sequence comes from Rhipicephalus sanguineus, assembly GCF_013339695.2. NCBI lineage: Eukaryota > Metazoa > Arthropoda > Arachnida > Ixodida > Ixodidae > Rhipicephalus > Rhipicephalus sanguineus. Next base: position 116,556,305 of record NC_051177.1, read on the forward strand.
TCGTCGTTTCCAAAGACATCCTCAACTGTTCTTTTTGCTTTCATCTACAAAAGGTGGAAGAAAGGCACGGAACTCTAAAAAACAATATACACTACCGCACGCACAAGGTCGATTCAAATAGGTCGCGAAGCTTCGTGCGAAAAGCGGTTCAGAACCCACTGCCAGAAACATCAGCAAGGGGAGCTATGGGTGCAGCGATTGAAGCGCGACTAGGTGTGGAGGGAACAAACACTAATAGCGAAAAACCAAGTTTTATTCAAGGGCGAAGCCATCCTAATGTTTTACAAGTGACGCATTTTTTCCCGAACAATATAATGTAGAATCAATGTGAAAATATTTTATGACAGTGTCTAATTATTACGAAAAATATTTTTCTTAGCGCCCTCTGAAGAGACGTGCACGCCATTATTTTTCAGTGCAGCCCTTGCCATGTGTGAAAAGTCGTGCTCGTAGAGTTCGTTTTTGACGACACGCCCCTCATGTGTTTTGGTGTACCGCACTTGTACGCGTTCTCTGAATTATTGTCGAGTGAATTCAATTTTTGCTGTGCGCGGAGTCGTGAAGTGCGTTTCATCATCGGTGAACACGTTCATGACGGTGCCCAACGGGCAACGCGACGATATATGCGGATAACATTTACCGCCCAGCGCTTGCTTCGGTACCCGCGGTAACCATGTGCACTGCAAGGACGAACACACGTATGCCTCCATGGCGACCCATGTCCTCTAGATAAGAAACCGCTAAACCGATAAGGTTCGGAATACTGTGCTCGCTGGATTTTCCTGAATCAGTATTCCTGCAACCCGGCTTCCTTCGTGAACACGCGGTGCCTACTATTATTCGTGCTATCGGTGAGCATATCGCCAAGCTATGTATCGCGCTACGATTGGCATGTCTGTGTACGTTATAACAGCAATTTATCGGAGCATAAGGCGAAACATAGTGCACGTAGTATCCCGTCACTTTTTGTACATATTACCACACTTGGTGCTCATTTTGTGCAGTGTAATAAAATTACGTTATTGAGACCATTGAATAAAACTGAAATATCATAATTTTGGCGTGACTAGGCGTCATTTCTTCTTGATAGAACTGAAACACACAAGGAATGCGAATGTACCTGCGTATGTGTGAAGGAAATAAGACACGCTGCAAATATGAGGGGTACGCTGCTGGTCGCTTTAATCCGACTGCGGAAGATGCCACGAACGCCAAATAAAGGTTCCAATAATAAGTTTCCCAGTAAAACCAAGGTGAATTGAACGGCAGTACACTTAAACACCACAGTATAGTCATGAGTCGATATTAGTTTAGCTGGCGTTGACTTGAAGCGCACTAGTCATGGACTCGTCAGCTCGCCTTAACGCGACTCCTTAGCGATCAGGGGCGTACGAAAACAATTTTTTGATCAAATTTCGCGCTAGGGCCAGCAAATGACGTCACTTAAATACCAGATGTTGCGTCACATCCGCTTTATTTTTTGTTCTGCCGGAAGTGTTCCCTCCTCACACAGATGGCGCTAAGCCCCATGAGCAGCTGATGATCCACCATTTTCTGAACGTATGGGCTTCTATGGAAGCTTCGCTACCACTTGTATTTACCTTGGCACGAATATAGCACTGCCTGCTGGCAAGCAAGACGCCACGTTTCAAGAATAAAGAATATAAGAGCAAACGGTCGTTAAGTACGATACTCTCGTAATTCCCAAATACGTTTACGCAAGCGTGGTCCAGGCAGCGCACTGTCAAATTAGGCAGTGCGCTGGATCAATTTACGGCAGCATGCACGGTTTGGTGTTGCCGGGTAACGCAGTCCCCTCGTTCCCATCTCCACTTTAACCATCCGCCATTATGGATCTCTTTATTTTGAACTCCGAACGTTTTCTGTATAGTTCTTTTTATAAACTTTCAGAAGAATAGAAATAACCAGAATAAAGCCCCGCAGCCTACGTCAGGACCAGTAATCTCAAAGCTGACTCATCGATTATTCAGAGGCGGCTGACAAGAACATTGCTTCGGACACTGTTCTTTTTCCATGTTCGTTTCACCATTTTCCGGAACGTCCTACGGAAGGCAGATGAAAAAAATGGTGGAAAATGGGATATCATATATTTATTTTTAAAACTGCATTTAAATGACATCAGCTTTTGAGTTCGCGCGTTCGGCAGCGATTTCTCGATCCAAGTGAGTCCGAGTGCCATTATTCTCAATGTTATCGCTCTGTTTTACAGCGAAAGATGTGATGAGATCACAACAAGGGCCGTTTTTCGCGCCGTAGTTGTCCGCCGCCGCCGCCGGTGTCCGTAACCACTCTCGCGCGAAATATCCAGGATAGAACGAGGTTCGAACCTCGGCCCTTTGAGTGGGAGCCCCGTATTCTACCTGAGAGCAATGCCAGTGCTTGAAACTGCTTTGTGAAAAGACCATCTACAGCCTTCAAGTCGGAATGGAACCACATTAACAGAAGAGTTAAATAACAAACAGGCGGTCACACAACACGAATTCTGTAACCAGGCGTCACACAATGCGAATTGCGCAACGAGTGGGTTGTTGAATGCTTCCAACCCATTACAAAGGGCTCTGCCATAATTCGTGATGGCCATCAGGCACAGCATCAACAGAGTGCACATAAAGCCTTACAGGTGTTTAGCGGGTACCACGCTCTCCGCAGATTGACGAAAATTGCATAGTGCACTCTAAGAAAAAAAAAAGAGTATGCGTGACTCTTTTCGGAGACTTCTGACTTGCCACGTATATGACTCTCTTTAAATAGTCACGGTGACTCTCTTGGTGGGTCAGGGTCGGCTCGCTCTAGGAGAGTCCGCTGACCCTCTAGGAAGAGTGGAAAGACTCTCATTCGAAGGATCACGTTACCACTTATAGAGAGTCAGACGACTCTTGCCGGTAACACTCCTACGGGGGTCAAGTGACCTACACCGAAGCGTCAAGCGACTACACAAGTATTTTAAGCTACTCCTTTGACCCCTGCTCTACTTTTGCGCGACTACTGTTGAAAATAGTGGAGTATTCATTTTAAGCAAGTGCAATAATACTTGCCGTTCTGCCCAGCGACTGCAAAAAAAAAGAATAGTTCAGTTTTAGCATTATTTTAATAAAACTCGTCAAAACAACACATATTTTCCAGCCAAGTTATATAGAAATCGCGTAAAGATGGTCTTGGATTTCCAATTAAGAGGTTTGGGTATTCCTCATTTACATGCTTCTATGAGTATAGGCAACTAAAATGTGTGACTGGTGTGCATAGTGCCATTTAGTGCAAAATAAACTGCAGAAATAGGCATCATGTTTCAATCTTTATTCCTTATGATTAAGAATAAATCAAAAAGTGGTGACGACTGGAGGCATCAGACTTGTGGCTTGCTAGGTTGTCGCTCCTGTTCAGCGTGAGCAGCATGAAAAACGGTATCTGAAAAGCAGAACGTGATATTATGATGAGAAAATGAAATTGCAGTAAAGGTTTGCGAAACCTACAAAATAAGTGGTTCACATAGACACAATGAAGGCTCACAAGAAAACAACAAATGCAAACACGTATGGTAAGACACCAAGTTTTTTGCCGCTTTCGTGTAAAACACAACTTGCAAATAGTACCTTTTGTAACACGTCACTTGGCGACAAACTTGCAGCACAAGATGATGTGAGCCGCTTTTAAACAACAAACGAAATTGGTTTAGGCTGCTTTGCGTGGGTGCCACTCACCTCTTTTCCTACGTCGTCTTGTCCAACCAAAAGGAATGTAGGACCGACTGCCTCGTTGACAGGGCGAACGCCGCTCTTGATTTTCCCATCACGAGCGGTGAGGCGCCAGACCAGAGCGGCACCTTCGTTTCCCCGAGTGTGGCTGTCAAATGGAGTGAAGAGGCGGGAGAAGTGATCCGGGATTCTGGGAATAACCAAAACACACTCATTATTTGTATTTAAAACCACCCTTTGTTCAACACACCGTTATTGTACACACATCTGCTACGAGTGTTTAGTTCAAATTTCACAACGAAAACAAATTTTCACGTAAAAGGCAGCGGGAACCTCGTGTCGCAATACGCACTGGCTATTGGCCTCGAGGAGTTACGGAGTCGCCCTCTGTGGGACGCGCCTCGATTGCGTGCTAGGCAGGATACCGCCGGACCGCCGGCGCGCTCCCCATAGGTTCTGCTGTCGGCGCTCTAGAAAAACACCTCGCGGAAGCCCTCCAGGGCATTTCTGTAAGTACTTTCGAAATGAACTGTGTTCTTTACTGTCAAAATAATCATTTTCGACGAACTCAAAGCACGAGATAGTCTACAGTCATTGTCTCTTTGCAGAAAACCGAGCACCCGCGTCACTCTGTCACCGCGTTGGAGACCCCTGAACCGGCTTCTTGCGTGAAAGGTAGTCACTCGCTGAGTGCAAACTGTGAAATATCTCGTTAGAGTAGACTGCCTGTATAACCAAACGGAGCATAACAGAAAGAAGCCTCAAGCCAGCGATCGCACGGGTTCGCGACGACTGACGGTGCCTCTGCATGTATGAGCGTCTGCATGTATATGTTCGTACTGATGGTTTCGCTTTTGCTACGAGCGCGTTTTGGCACCGCACTGTGAACTTTAGGCCGCAAAATATGAGAATTTGTGAGTAAACAAACAACTACTGTTGCGCGGAGGCTATCAGAGCAGTTCAAAAACAATTTCCTTACAACTGCGGCTTCGGTGCGCATGGCAACTTCGTGATCTGCCGTCCCGACGATTCAGTGTTTTTTTTTTTCTTTTTCGGTCTAAATTCGGGTACGTTTCAATGTCATTTGACAAGCTGTCTCGCACTGCGTATTGATCGGTCTTCTCAGCGGGCAAATGCCGCTGCTTCTGTTTCTTTATTCAGCGCATTCGTTTCGTTTGGTGTTCACACAAAACGTGAGCAAATGCGACGCCTTTTTTTAATGCTCCTTAATTATCGTTCCGTTTGCATTCCAGTGAACTTGCCGCTCTCTGTCATCAACAAATTCATAGACCAAAGCTTCACCACTTCGAGATTGCTGGTGGAAGAAGAACCAGTCTACGAGACCGAGCATGTAGTAGCATGCAACGCCAAGGAAAAGAAAATACAGTAACGTTCGCCGGACTTGTTCTGCAAACGTCGGCTGTGAACTAGGACCCACATGAACTTGAAATAGCGGTGAATAAAACAGAAGGTATTGCAGCAACCAGCAGCCGCAAAATAGGATAGTAATTACTTGGCGTGTACCCGAGCAATTTTGGCAGCAGTGTCGTGTCTAACGCCAGCAGGGTGGCATATTTCCCACGTAAATAAATGAGGCTCCAAGAAAATACATGGGGTTGGCCGGTGAGCCGATCACGGAGGCAATGCAAAATTATGTAGCTTATGAAGCAATGCATGCCTCATCAAACGGGAAGGTTGCCGTCGGCGTCCCGCGTCGGCGGCGTCAACACGAGTGATGCAAAAAATAATCGTCACGTGATGGTGTCCCCATATGATGTCATCATGACGTCACAGATCGCCAATATATGTAGCGTCATTATGACGTCACATAATGTGACGTCACACGATGACGTATTCACACGTCATGGTCGCTTTGCATTGCCTCCGTGATCGGTCACGGAGGCCATGCAAAACCGCGTTAGGTGCAGAACGCTTTTGGAAGGGGGCGCGGGATAATCAGTACATCGACTGACAAGAAGAAGATGGCTTCGCCTTCTAGTCATCTTTAACGAATGCATAAGGGACTCTGTGCGTTTTTTAATTTAACGTATCTAAACAATGACTTGCGCATCTGCAGCCGATTATGTGGACGCTGAGCACGGGGCCGACGATCAAGAGGTCGCATTGGAGGGTTCTGAGATGGCATCGCAGGTGGCAAAAGGTAGCGCTTTTACCATCCTGTGGCAGATAAGCATCATTTGACAGCGTAAAGCGCGCGCTGTCTGCTACTCACCGAACATCGCAGGCCCGACGCAGTAACATAAGTCTTCGTCGCGGAAGTGCTTGTTGCACACAAGACTCGTAGCGGATAGCTACTTGCCCGTTCTTAGCTTTACAACCCATGCTTCAAGCTGTTTCTTGTCCCGCGGTTACCGGTGCAGGCTGACACTAGGCTCCGTTGCGTAAACGCGGCACCGAGCGGTATAGCCCCATGTTCGTCGCCTTCGGAGGCAGCCACTCTATTACAATGGCTTCAATTGAATAGAAAATGAGAGAAAACTTCCGAATTTGAACAGACCGCAGCGCGTGTGGGACTTGAAACTCGTTTTCAAAGCACGCGGCAGTGCGCCACAAGCAGCCGGCGCGGCCGCTGTGACCACGTGATCCTGCCAAGCACGCTACGCCGACGGTGGCGCCGGCGTTTCCAGTGGTGGGCCTCGAGGCCAATACACGAACAAAATCACTTCTTTTTTGAGAAATCGCTTCAAAATTTGGTTTCAGAATAAACACGGTTTTGCGCCGGCTTACCCCGACACCTAAGCACATCCTCCGGCAGTCAGAGGCACGCCGTGAGCGGTTACTCACCGCATGTTTTACAAACGTAACCCATACGCAGATAAACACATGCGAGTACGAGGGCCTGAACGACACCCAGCGCGTGCGGACGCCGTCTACGTCGAGATCAGACATTTCATATGCTAGAATTAGCACACATAACTCCCACAATCACGTACAATCACTTGATTCTGTTATAGCGTCATCGCAGTTGTTGGCAAACCATGAAAACAGCAAACAGTAACGAAGGAAAAAAGTGCACGGCGGGCGGCCGCAACAACGGGCGCCGTCGAAAGTCTCTAGCTTTTTTGCCTTACCGGCGAGGCGTGTCCAACTTGAATGACTACCGCGTACGTTCTGGAAGCCACCGTACTATATCTGCACCTCACACTACCGTCTTTAAGCCAACAAAAACCATTATATATAGTGCGTGTGAGCGTTCTGTACACAGGCTTTCTTTTTTTTCACGTTCCCACGAGCGGAAACACGCAGCACACTCAAGGTCGATGGAAATGTTATTATGAAGTAGACTAAAGTGCATCTCAAAACGACATCTTGCACCTTCAGTAGTGCAGACACAACGTGCGATCAGCAAGAAATGACCCTTGATAATTGTTTGCATCGCTCACTTTATGGGAGCTTGTACAGCAACGCGCATAACGGTGGCATCTCGTTAACTGACAGCTTTAGTTGGGCATCCGCAACAGCCCCGCGGACACAGGCTGCTGTTGGAAATGGCTGGCAGATAACTTCCGCAGAGCTGCTGCAGACGCCCAGCTAAAGCTGTATATTTAGTGCCTACGAAAGCAGTACACTCACCGTTAACTGGCGCCCGTTGTCCGTATCCGCAGCTCCATGAATATTCCGCCCTCCAAGCGTCACTTCGTGCACGGAGCCGGCGTCAACACCACCGAAGACGCGCATGAACATGAAACTGATGAATCTTCACGACACGCAACCCGCGCTATCAACGCAACCACGCAACACATTCCAATAGACGAGGAGACTGAGACTGACTGAGACGACTGAGAGAGAAGCCAGAAGCGGCGCGCCACCCCGGCGCCAACCCCGTCTCCGTCGGCGAGCAACGCGCCACAACGGCGCCAAAGGGCAAGCGCGCGATGTGTATGGCGTATACGGCGGCTCTTTCATCACGGACGCCAATCGAAACGCGCTTCAGGAGCGTCCAATGACTCCTTCCCAAATGCGAACTCTTTTTCTCTGCCTGTAGACGTCAGACTCTGCCCAGGCGGCTCTGCGAAAAACACCACCACCAGCGCCCTCATCGTAGCCCTGGCACTAACTGGGTAGTGCAAAGAGAGCCGCCCGCAAGCGAATGTGCATAGGCCGCAATATAATCCTCCTCTTTCGTTGATGTCGAGGCGCGGTTTCCTGAAAATCGAGGACCTGGAAAGCTTCTTCCGCCAATCCACGCTTCCGAAACAAAGGAAGCTGATCAAAGCGAACTGCGAGTACAATGCAAAATAAGTTTTAGTTATTCCCGCGCGCTGCAACTCGCAAGTGCAAACGAGCATCACACGACACCGAATTCGAGGCAAGCCCTCCGACATCCGTTCTCTAGAGCCTAAATGCGTTAAAATCGGGTATATACGTATGCCACAGCGATAAAGTACCTACATACACGATCAATTTACTTAGCTATGCATCTTACGATCAGTGGTGCAAAACTCAGTTCATCAGGGGCGAATGGCTCCGGCGATTTTCGCCTTTTCAGTTGCATTCTCCCTTAATTCATCTCTCGCTTCCTGTGCATTGGAGTGTTTTATTACGCATCAGTAAATGGTCTCTTGATGGTCTTCTTCCGTTTGTATGTACTGCAAATGGGGATATGTGCGTGTCCACTTTCGCGCGGTACAACCAAAGGCAAAGCCGTGGCCTCCGAGATAGCTACGGCAACCGAGGAGGACACGGGCGAAACAAACCTGAAGGGGGTCACGACCAACATTCTGCGATTTACTTGTATGAAGAACGTGGTGTTAGCTAGTTAGAACCAGAACTCTGAGCCTTCAAAACTTACGTACGTCCGCGATGCTGTGTTGTGACGACCAACTCGTCGCGGTGTGCGTATCACGCGTCTCCAGTCTGCCTCTAGCTGCTCACTTCGTGTTACACGACAAGCACCGCGGTCAGAGCCTCTGCTGAGCTTCATAGTCAAGGTTACCACGGTTTTACATCAGGGCTACGCAAAACAACCGCAGAGCCACACATTCATGCCACCGGCTGTGGAGAACGCGGGTACTTCGCTAACCCAACACGCTCGCAACATCCCATATCCAGCGAGATTCGCCTTTCTTCTTAGTACGACAACTATGGAAATCGGTAAAACTGAACGTTGTTATTCAGTCTTTTACGTCCGTGGCAATTCACAACGTAACAGTACGTCTCTTGCGGAGTTTCTTCGTAGCGTGCGGAGGGCTCTCGTCTGCTGTTGTTTTCGCCGTCGTTCAGGCGAGTGATCCAGCAAGCACTTCACGACGGCTCGGTGGCGCGTCCAACTAGCGGAGAGCAATTCACAGCTCTCGTTCTGAGTGCTAAATGCGCAAACACACACTATATTAAGCTCAATCGTTGTTTCGCACTCGCTAGTTGCACCTGGTCCCATAGCAAACTGTGCGAGAGAGTCGGTCTATGCACTACTCAATACTTCTCCGACAGGTGGCGCCACACATCTTGGAAACTCCAGAGTCTGACGTCTGTACCTTCCAAAAGGGGTCACACGGACGCCCGAAGAGAGTCACGGTTCCATGACCCTCTTTTGACTCTTTTTTTTTTTTTCTTAAGAGTGTGGCTGCTTCCCTACTTTACGAAAATTATGATGATTTATAGCGTAGTGGGTTCCACGCAAGTGCAATTCTATTGGTTGCCAAGGAAGCCCAAAATGCTCCCATGAACCATTTCCTCAGGGTCTCAATAAAGTTAATTCCCTCTCTCTCTCTCTTTCTCACGTAAACGTATGTTATAAATTGTGGTGGGATGGTGAAATAACGACCGAGCGTTACACGATACGAACTACGTAACTAACGGGGCATTTAAAGCTTCCAACCTATGACAAAGTGCTCAGCCTTAATTCTTCATCAACATCAACCGTCGCATCAACAAAGTGCACATAATGCCTGACAGATGGTACCTCGCTTCTCCACAGAATGACGAAAAATGTCATGGTGGGTGCTTCGCAACTTCGCAACTTCGCAAAAGTTATGGTTTGTGGCGTAGTGTATACGTTGCTAGTGTACTGGTATTAGTAGCCACAATAGAGTTTATAACGGGCTCTAGAAATGCCGCTCTTCCAGCTTTCGCTGTGACTGTGCTGCACTTTCCGCGCAGGCCTGGCGTTTTTTTCCTCTTCCTTGATTCTTCCACTGAGTTTCAGAAATATTCAATGCTCTTTGTATTATTATTATTATTAGTGTGTGCTCTGCTCATGCCCTTTTTTCGGTAAGCAGCAGTTTTTCCGCTGCGAAATCTGCGAAAAACGTGTGCACGCGAAGTGTGTGACTTGGCCGGATGACCAACTGCAGCTCTTGAAGTCCGGATCGCGTACATGTCCGTGCAATTTGTGCGATTCCGCCCAGCATGGTGACAGGCCTAACGACGAGACCGAGGTATGCGCGACGGCGGCGTGTTCCCTGCCGCCACGTGATTCCCCAACCGGTCCACCTCTCGCCCCCTCGGGTGTCCTGGGTGAGGAGGTAGCCGGCCTTCGCCGCCTGCTCCTCGACGCGCTGGAAGGGATTTCGTTCCTGAGTGACGAGGTCTCACAGCTGCGGGAGGACAATGAGCGCCTGCGAAAGGAACATTCCCGAGTGGCTGAGCAGCAGGTCCGTATTGTCGCCTCCCTTCGTGGTGAGGTTCGTTTTCTGCGCGATGAGCTGACACGCTGCGTCACCCCCAAGCTAGGGGAACGTCCTGCAAAGTCTCCAACGGCTGCAAATTCTCCAACATCTCCAACGTCTCCAACGGCAAAGTCTTCCGTGAACTCCGACACCCCTGCGACCTCTGATACGACTCATAACACCGAAACGCTCCCATCTTTTACCCCACCACCAGGTTTTCAGCGTGATTTGAAGCTCCGCGTTGTGGATCGTACGGAAACCTCTTCGGCCAATGTCACAGTGAGTGCAAGAAAGGAAACGAAAAGAAAAACACATGTATCTACTGGAGCCATGGACTCGTTCACTTTGTTAGTGGCTCAAATCCCCCAACGACCCCAGCGGCAGTGGGCTATATTTGTGTCCAAGTTGAGCCCTGACACTACATCTGCTGACCTCAAGAAACACATTGAGTCTGTTGACCTTTCTGCCATTTCCTGCCGGCGGCTCAAAACAAAATATCCTTCTTACTCCTCGTTCTGCGTTACAGTTGACGAAGATACATCGAAACGTCTGAATGACCCGTCAATGTGGCCGTGCGGTTGCATTTTCAAACCATTCCGTGGGATTCTCCACGACGACATGCTCCATCCCTCAGAGTGCGCACCCGTAAGCAACGGTGCCGTGTAATTTGGATATATTTTATCAGAACGCTCGTGGTCTTCGCACTAAGACGCGCGAATTCTTTGCTAATGTTGTTTCGTCTTCTTTTGACCTTATTGCGATTTCTGAAACGTGGCTGTGCAGTGAAATTCCTTCCTGTGACTATCTTCCGTCGAACTACACCACCTTCCGCAGTGATCGGGACTTCTGTGCAACTAAACAAAAAGGTGGTGGTGTATTGATGGCTATAGACAGTTCTTTAAGATCTGTTAGACGCAAGGACATAAAAACAATTTCTGAATCAATTTGGATCGAAATTAGTCTTGAGCACTGTGAAAAATTGTTGATTGGATGTTTCTATGTATCGCCTAGCGTTTCACCAATTGCTTTTAATCAGATCGTCTCTTCTATTGAAAATGTGATAATTTCACATAAGAAGCACAAAATTCTTGTACTTGGCGACTTTAACACACCAGGAATTGACTGGACCACACTTACATTTTCTCATTATCATCATTTCTTAAAGAACAAATGCAGCGTATTGTTAGATTTTCTCGCTTTTAATTCCCTACAGCAGCACAATAGTATTGTCAATTCCTGTGGTAATGTCTTAGATCTGTGTATTTCTAATAATCAACATATCGAAGTATCACTCTCTCACATCTCTCTTGTTCGTCCTGACAAATTTCACCCACCACTCAAACTAACACTCTGTATTTCACCAGAAAAACCAAGCTTTCCCAGAAAAATAGACAAAACGCCCAGATTTGCCTTCAAGCGAGGTGACTACGTTGGCTTGTACCATGACTTGTCCACCACAGATTGGTCACTGGTAACTGACAAACCCAATGTTGATGATCAAGTCGATCAGTTTACGGAGCTTATCTTGACCAGCATGCACAAGTTCATTCCCCAGTATACACCTCATCATTGTAAATATCCCTCCTGGTTCTCATCAGAACTTATAAGTGCACTGAAACATAAAGATCGTGCACACAGGAAGTATAAACGTTCTGCATCAACTCATTTGAAGGAAGAAATCTGTCGTTTTCGTGCTCTTTGTAAATGCCTTTATAAACGGGATCACAGTCTATATATTTCATTTTTAGAAAAAAGCGCGTCTGACAGGCCGGCTGAGTTTTGGAAGTATGTGCGCAAACGGTCGAGCAAAAGTGGCGAGTCCTTCAGGATACTGGACCCAAATGGAGTAGAAGTTCAAGCCGTTGCTGACTGTTTTGCCATGCATTTTTCATCTGTCTATAAGTCTCCAGCCTCTGTAGCTAGTAACGGTCGACAGGTTAAGGCAGTTGGCGCAGCTGATGCTGTGTCGCTAGATGAAGATTCCATTTCAGAATGCATTAAGCGCTTGAAACCATCCTTTTCAGCTGGCCCAGATGGCGTCCCCTCTGCCATACTAAAAGCCTATGGCAGTACACTTGTCCCAGTATTGACTACCATATTTAATAAGTGTCTGCATGCTTCAACGTTTCCTAGCATGTGGAAAACTGCTCGTGTTTTCCCAGTGTTTAAGTCTGGCTGTAAAAGTGACGTCTCGAACTACCGCCCTATTTCCCTTCTTTGTGCCGCATCCAAAATCTTTGAGCTTGCTCTTCACAAAATATTGTCTTTTGATGTAAAAAATTCATTGATTGTGAATCAGCATGGGTTTCTCGCTGGCCGCTCAACTGTCACTAATCTTGCCAGTTTCATGATGCAAGTGTCCACGCCTATTTCGCAGAGAGGACAGGTTGACGCTATTTACTGTGACCTTAGCAAAACTTTTGATGTTGTCAGCCATTTGCTGCTCGTGGATAAACTTGCACACTTTGATGTTGATTCTTCAATTGTGAATCTCCTCCATAGCTATCTTCTTGATAGATTATGTTACGTTGCCGTTAATGGCCAAACGTCCTCTTTGTATAAAGCTACTAGTGGGGTTCCTCAAGGGTCGGTACTGGGCCCACTCCTCTTTTTAATTTATGTTAATGATGTTTGTTCTGTCATTCGGAATTCTTCTTTCCTTTTGTATGCCGATGACATAAAGATATTTAAGAAAATTCATTCATTTATCGATTGTCGCTTGCTGCAATCTGATTTGTGTTCTTTTTCTGAATGGTGCAGGAGCAATAACCTCTCCCTAAATATTTCAAAAACCAAGGTAATGAGTTTCACTCGAAAAACATCTAGTGTGCCATTTTTATATTCTGTCAATTCTGTGTCGTTGTGTAAGGTATGTGAGATCAATGATCTAGGTGTTCTTTTTGATAGCACCTTACACTTTTCTGCTCACGCTAAGCGTGTTGCTTTGCGGGGTCTTCGCACCCTAGGCTGTGTTTGCAGAATGTCTAGAGAATTCCGTTCTCATGTGCCCTTCCGAAAATTGTACACCGCGCTATGTCTTCCTCAACTAGAGTATGCATCTGTGATCTGGAATGGCATTCCTAATTCCAGCAGCAACGCCATTGAGCGAGTCCAGAAAAAATTCCTAAGCATTTACAACCATCGTTTCGCTAGAAATGACTCTGGATCTCGTTCTAACGCTGCTGGATTATTATCATTGCCATCACTTTGCTGCCGACGAAATCGCGCTGATCTGTTATTTCTTTACAAGCTTGTGCATGGTATCATATCCTGCCCTGTACTGCTCAACTGTCTTAATTTCCGAATTCCACGTAAGCTGACCAGAGAGAATAGACCTTTTCATGTAACCGCCTGCCTCTGTGAACATTCGACCATTGGCAGGATACAACGTCTTTACAATGCTTACTTTTTGGAGCTCGATGTTTTTCACAGCTCCCAGTCGTTGTTCTGCTCCGAGCTTTGCACTGTACTTACATAGCCTTGTACACTGTTGATATTTTTTTTCTGCCTGCGCATAGTTGTATATGTGCAATTTTGTAACGTTTTTTATCCCTGATATTTTATTATGAATGTTTCCTTTGTTTTTTTTAGCTTTTTTTTTGTTTTTTTGTGTGCGCCAGTACAAAGACCTTACGGTTGTTCCTGGGCACATTGAATAAACGTTTGATTATTATTATTTCGTACGCCTCCAATGTCCGAGAACACAAGCTTCGCCTAAACGCCAAGACAGACGTCAGGCGGAGAGTGTGGCCCATGCTCACCATTCCCAAGTGCACCGTCAATTCAATTTGGTATTTTCTTCCCGTGCATTTGGAAGACAAAGAGGAACTGTACTTACAATGTCAATTTTTCCCTCCACGGTCTGGCTATGCGATCAAATAGATGGACAAGGCCATTGTTAGCTTTCTTGTATTTGTCAGACATAAGAAGTCATGCGCAGGGATGTCTGGGGATACGACTACGAAAAGTAAACGGTTGACAAGGGAAGAAAAAGAGGATTGGGCAGTCTGTGCGCCTCTTGCGCCGCTTTTGGCGATGTTCTTCAACTTTCATAGATAACGGCTTACACCTCAAACTGTCCGGTTGCTCCTTACTGGCTTACCTGGGAGTGTTCTGTCTTCACTGGCCTATTTACTGACCCTCCTCTTTGTCAGGTCTGTGGACTACAGTCTACTGCAGAATATGTGCAAACTCGCCTGAACGCATCATTAGAACACATCATAACGATCCGTTTGCTTATATAGTCTCAACCTTAAAGAAAGGCACAGTGGCAACACATTACAGTAAAACAACTGAATAAAGCCATTGGTCAGAAGTAAGGTTATATCTCTCGCATGTCACCAAGAATGCTAATGCAACATGACTCAAAAAAAACAAGACACACCATAAATTCACCGCTCTTGCGGAACGTATGATACGCAAAGCTGTACTCACACACTAACATCGATTTCTTGCGCGCCACATATGCAAATAACGTACACATTTTTTTTTCGGAAGCTTGTGTACAAGAATCGAAAATCCCACATAAAATTCGGTCCGGATCTAACAGCACGGAAGCAATTGGTCAAGCTTCTCGAAGCTGATGTAGGCTTCACCGAGCCGACGGTTAATATACACAGCGTCCTGAAATTTTCGGAAAGCAATCCTGTAAAAAAGATCATAATATTATGATATGTTATACAGTATGCTAGCAAGATGAGACGGTTGAGCAGTGAGGACCAGGGTTCATTAGTGGGGAAAAAAAAGGTCGATTTAAAGAGCTTTCCTTCTTACACTTACTCTCTTTTCTGCTTCTTTCTTTCTCCTATTTTTCCCCCATTTGCTTGCCATACTTAAGCTTAGCTAATACCGAAATAAAATGTTTATTCTCCCACTCTCTAAACTAGACGTCCTACCGTAAGCTTGGAGCTAGGCAATTGCATACGATTAAGGGCCGCCACGGCTTTCTTTTGGGGCAAGACAGAACAAACGAGCGTCTACTGGCTTTACCAGCCAGACCAAAGTCATGCGACGTCCCTTATCTGAAATTCTGCAATCCACTAAAGTCTCCTTGCGCTGTTCTCAAATACTCCCCCCCTCCCCAATCCCCCCACACAACAGGCTGTATAATCGCTCTGGGTTAGGGTCGAGGCTTGTCGGCTAGACAAGGAATAAATCCCTCATTAAAATGAAGAGTCGACGCTGGTCGGTTTTAGCTCCGGTCGACATCGGTGGTAATGCGGGATTCTTTAATGCCTATTACTCGCCGCTTCTAATTTATGTACCGTATATTTCGAAACGTAAGACATCCACGATCGCTTTTTCTTCGAGCAGAAGTTTCCAAAATTGTGCTGGAGCTTCTGAAAACACATTGGGTCTTTTCTTTTGTATGTGTGTTTAAAGGTCCCCTTGTGTAAATACGTTAATATTATGCGGGGGGATCAAGCCACTGTTCTGATGACGAGTATGCTCAAAAGGACAATAAAATGGAAGTAAATGAGAACTAGAGAAAACATGAAAAACGCGAACGGCGAAGACGAAACACATACAACAGGACTAGCGTATGTGTTTGTAGTGTTGCAGTAAAAGAGAACACAATGTCATACCTTTAACGGGCACCGCAAGACATTTTTAAAACAATAACTATATTGCTGAGGACCACTAAAGTACGTTAAGCACCAATCTTAGAGACGTAGTAAGACACGGATTATGGCGCTCGACTGCTGACCCGAAGGTCGCGGGATCCAATCCCGGCCGCGGCGGCAGCATTTTCGATGGAGGCGGAAATGTTTTAGGCCCGTGTACTTAGATTTATGTGCACGTTAAAGGACCCCAGGTGGTCGAAATTTCCGGAGCCCTCCACTACGGCGTCTCTCATAATCACATCGTGGTTTTGGGACGTTAAACCCCAGATATTATTATTATATTATAGTAAGACACGAGCACGTCTGGCATTGCTCTCGGAGTGTTACCTTCTCAAGACAGCACAAAGGGGACATTGCGTACTCGTCGACAATTATTTGCCACGTGGAACTTATAAACTCAAAGTACACTTACGGTAAGCGCACTTGCGTGCTAGAAAATTAAAGGCCAACGCCTACGCTCCATTAGTGCGACGGGCTTGAAAACCTTTTGCCAAGTGATGATACAGTGCAAAGTACACATCTTTAAGGTGGTTTCACAACAACATCTAACGACTCCTTCATAAGGAATGTAAGTTTATCTTCTTAGTCGTTTGTTTTTTCTTTACTTTGTCAACTTGTACCTCTTTGCACGCATTCAGCCGACATTTTCCAAGCAGTCGTCATAAATGGAGCGTTTGATCCTCGAGAAGCTCTAGAGCGTTATCAGCCTCCATCTATTTCAGGGGCTACCATATCGCCACTCCTCCTTGATATTTTCAGGAGCTGCGCTGAACGAAGATTGAGAAAAAAAGAAGGCATACGGTGCTTTATAAAACGTCCACCCACTCTGCCGATGACAAGATGGCTTAACCGCTTCTCAGTTTTTGCCAGTTCCTAACGTGCTTTCTTGTGCTTTCTTCCTAAGTGCTAAGTTCCTAAGTGCTTTCTTCTTTTTTTGTTCTGCGTGGACACGATTCTTAGATAGATATATGTTGTGATGTTGGTGCTTTCCCTTACGAGATGCAACGCACACACAAACCATTTTTCGTCGCTCGCGAACCACGCCGTTTCGAACGCATTCGAAGCGGCCTGTAGTACATGGTCAATTGCATTGGCATTCAGCTTGCTTTTTTTCGTTTTTGCTTGGCTATCGAGAAGGCAAGCGCCGATGTAAGCCGCAGCGCTCACATTTACCCTAACACTCGCGAGTTTTTCGTTCGTTTATTTGTTTTTGTGTTGGCGAGCGCGTACGTCAAGTTCTGTCTTTAATTTTCTTTTTTTTTTTGCTAGTGTGTCTTTCGTTCTCTACTTACGCTGTCTCTTTGCGGCTTCATCGGTAAAAGTTGACAAATGTGGATGCTTGCCTTTAGGGTACGAGAAGCCATTGATGCAGACCTTTTCGAACAACGTTGTAGTGATTTGTTTGTTTGTAGCCTGCCAAGTTTTTCACATACTGGGAATTCTTCTTTTTCTTCTTCTTCTTCTTCCTCTTATTATTATTATTATTATTATTATTATTATTATTATTATTATTATTATTATTATTATTAGTTGTTGTCGTTGTGGGATTAGGCTCCTCTTCTTCCTTAACCCGATTCTCTCTCTCACACACATTTGAACCAAAAAGATAGGGGGCGCACTATAACTGAAAGCCCGTTCGTGATTTCACAGCAGCCAGCTTGTTCGGCACAGGCAGTGGCGCTACTGGTGGCCACGCTACTGCTGAGCACGGCATCCCAAACGGAGGCATCAATACGAGACCTCTTCGGCATCACCGAAATCGACTCACGCGATAGCCGGGAACGGCAACACAGGAGAAAGGAGAAGGGGAGGGAAGGGGTGGAACATGGGAGCGTGGCCATCGTGAAAACACAGCACGGGTGTTGCACGTTGGCGTCAGTGAGGCGAAGAACGAGCTTGCCGCTATCGGTCGCTCGGTGATCCGCGCGCTGCCTCGTAAGAAGAAGGCGTGTGATACTTGACTTTCGATGCCTCGTAGACGCGGTTAAGGGAGGGGAAGTAAACATCGAGGCGGATGCGAGACGAAAGATCCGTTAAAATGGTTGCTTGAGCGAGTTGGCACGACTATACTTCACATAAAAACAGAGCAAAACGACAGCGCTGCCATCTGTGTCCTTTTACTGGTCCTCTGTCCTTTTGTGCCGTTTTTATGTAAAGGATTCGTCCATGCTTCGGGCCTGGCCCCGAGTGGCTGATGCTGACGTGCAGGGGTCTTATAGCAGAGCCAAGTGCAAAGCCGTGAATGGGCGTATATAGGAAGACGGAAAAGAAAATAAGCAAATAAATGAGCGTCGGGAACATTAACGCCCTCGTGTCAACGACGAAAATTGCTTTTCGGTCATCCTTCAGCGATGCTCTGTTGTTTCCTCTTCCCGTGTTATTGAAGATTGCCAACGGTATACCTCTGTTTTTTCTCTCCGATATCTGTTTTTTCTCTCCGGCTGGATAGACGTGATATAAAACCAAAAGTCCTTCTTATTCCCGGAGAATTATTATAGTTAGGTGCTATTTATATCACGGCATTACACGGATCAAGCACGGATATCGTAATGAATGACGGTCAGCGAGCCCTTAATTATATCGGCTGCTGTTCTCTTTTGCCTTCGCTACTATGCCCGGGTCAAGCTTTCTTTTTTTTTTCCTTCGGATATAACAGCGTTGTCTAAAAAAATCGTCCGGCAATGCTGAAGCCCGCCCTTGTTACGGTATGTAAATTAGCTATCTTGTCAAATCTCCGAATTACCTTTTTAAACCACATATCAATCTATGTTTCTACTAGCCTTACAAAGATATTGCCTTACCTCATATGCCCATCGGCGAGATACTGCCTTACACGCCGGTGGGCATGTGAGAGAAATTTGTCACCATTAGACTTACGGAAAAGCTTAATTGCTATTTTCTGCATTGTCATTTTGACAGTGTGAAACAGAATGACAGAGATGCTGCGTCAGTGTTTATACTGTACTACGTGAATGTCTTGTGTATTATTCAAATCAACCATAAACAGATGGCTGATGCGCGGAATCGGATCCCGCGTCTGCGATGCGATCCCGCGAGTTCAAATTACCGATTATGTGAGCATGCTCAAAAATCAAGCAAAAAGAGAAGACAAGTATGCGCGCCATATTTGCGTTCAATTTATTTTGTACTGAAATGAGCTACCAGCTAGCCCGACATCATATACTTCTAGACCTTTGTCTCATCCTCTTTTACCCAGAATCTTTCTGCTCCTCAACCGAGATGGGCCCACCTTGGACGAAGTGATGACGCCATCACTTTATCGTGATGTCAATTTATCGTCACGTGATGACGTCATCATCATCATGGCATCACGCAATGATACGACGTAGAAATGACGACACAAACTTCGCAGATACTTGAAGTTGCGATGATGCATTTGATGACGTCATCTTGTCACAACATCACTGATGACGTCATGCGACATTCTGGTAGGTCTCGCGATGTATCGCCAGGTCTCGCCAAATCTCGCAGTGCCTCAGCAGGGCTCGCGAAATTTAGTGAGGTCTCGCAAAGTCTCGCAAACCCTCTCGACTCATAAGGCATATAAGGCTTTCGCCTTAAAAATGAAAACGGTATAAGTACCTTATGCCACCAATATTTTCCATACACGCAGTCATATACCCCCGTCCTCCCCATTTCCTTCCATTACTACACTTCCAACAACTAAGTTCTCCAATAATGTCACTGTTTTTAAAAGGTCCGAGTGATTTCGCGACAGTGAAACATGTTTGTGCAACTTTCTTCTTCGTGAGGACATCAACACGGCAAGAATATCTTTTTTTTTTCACCTTCTTAAATTCATCTCTTCTAATTTAATTTGTTCCAAAGAAAATGGCATCGCTCATTTTTCTTTTTATTTGATTCTTTTTCCTTCATTCGTGGAGCTACCACGCGACCTTCCACGCTATAAACAGAACAGCGCAATGGGAAAAAGGAAAGTTCATAAAAAAATAAGGATTCACAAAGAGGACTGGATAATCCTTGCTCTTGCAGGCCGTATCCATCCCTTCTGAGGACAAAGCACCCGTACTGTCGTCCGGGAGATTTCGAAATGGCTTTCATCTTTCTATCTCTGCTGCCTCTCTATCTGCTACTCACCCTGTGCACGGTAACAAACCTGATGTCTGTCTTGTGTTAACCTACGCCTCGTCTGCTTCTCGTTTTCGCGTTCTTTCTCCGGGTATAGGGCTTCGTTAAATCATACGTTTCTAAGCATGCATCGATCACACAGATCGCTTCACGGACTTGTTTAACATTTCCGCTGGTGCTGCTAACTATAAAGCAGCTACCTTACCTTTATCGCGAAGTGTCGTAGTTGTATTTCAACGCGCCATTGGTGACATATCGATGTGAAGAATGATTACTGGTGCTCCGTGGGTTGATGATGTCTTGTCCCATGTCACGCACAGAAAACAACGACACGTGCGTACGATCCAATGAAACACATGTTCAGACGCCTGATGGATGTAGCAGCAAAAAGGAGACGGATGGGGGGGGGTGCATCGCTTGGTTGCTCCAAGCAGGCTGTCTGGAGCGAAGAGATTATCGTCTCTGCTCTCGGCTGCAAGCACTCGACGGACGTTAACGAAGCCCTCCGGTTCGGCCTCGCCATCTGCAACAATGCCACGCATCAAAAGCGCCAACAAGAATCCGGGAGACAGATTAGGGTACCGGTAGAGTGCCTGCTTGCTTGGTTCATGTTTGTCGGCGAGTACGTGCACCCCAATGCAGCATAAGCTTTTACGCTACACGGTAGGAAAAGAAACGTGTCAAGGGCACATCTCTACACAAAAAAATTCGGCAGAACCCACGTACCGTGGGAGTCAATGTTATGCGAAGCATGCGGCGGGTAGGTGACTGTGGCGTAACTTTTTTACTGAGCGACACGTTACAAAATGACGCTAAAGATTTGTATAAATTTTATACGCACACATACATATTGTCACGCTGCATGAGTTCTCGGGAGCGAAGAGCCGCATATGTGTTATATAACCAGTTGTTTACGGTTGAGTAACGCTGCCAATGGCAACGTGGGTATTACCAACACCAGAAGCGGTAAGCTGATATGTAGTGCTTATACGTGTCCCGAGAACGCACGCACGTTTCACGAACCCGTGTGCATTTGTGCAAGAAATTCTTGACAGTTCTTGAACAAGGGCATCATCACCGTGATCAGTGAGCACCAGCAGCTGGTCATGGCTTGTTATAGGATCCGGTCGTGATCATGGTGACGAGTGGTCCATGTGTAGTGAAGTATGTCGTATAGTAGAGATGTTGGAATTCGTTGATGCCCCGGTAATTTCATCGACAAATTATCTGTCGACAGAGCCGCCGACATGTTGGAACCTCAAGCCACCCTTCGCGTTGGTGTGGTATAGGCCGTCGTGGCTGGTAGACCTGGATAGTGCTACGTAGACCAACATCAGTGGATGGTGTTTGTCGTATTCGTAGACTACCTGGGCGTATGTGGCCTACGTAGCCTAGTCTACAAACGGCTGTCAATCAATCTGCAATCATCCGCGGTCAGCATGAGGCCATCACCCAGCCTCGTAAGAAATGAAGAGGGCACTGCGTCGTTCTGGTGGACGAAGTGCACTTTACGATGCTGTGATGTGGATATCATATGTAACTTTCGTCGAGCAATGCTTCATTATAGCTTGCTGAATCATAGGAATACAAACGTAATGTTTAATAGACTGCAATAAATGCGGAGCCAACACTGGAACCACATACGTTAATCTGATATGACGCCTGTATCGTACGAGTACAAATCGTAGGAGTATCATGTAGTGTTTATTGCTTTCTTGTAAAATTAGATAGCCAGCACCAGAACCACAATTGACGTTGCACCGTTATTACGCCTGCGTAGGCGGTCTTTCAAACCAGTTTCAAACCAGTTCAAACCAGTTTCAAACCAGGCGGGTTTCAAACCAGCTCAGTGGTAGAATACCTGGTTGCCACGCAGAATGCTTGGGTTCGATTCCTGCTGGTATCCTAATTTTCATTCTTTCCATTCTTTGAGTCAACGCTGCCAATGTTGGTTTTCCTTAATGCTCTAGCATTTAAGTTACCAATGTCTGTTCTCGCCGTTGCTGGGTAGATATAAACTGTCAATCACCTGTGGCGCATACCCGTACACCGCGGCCCATGGTAAACGGGTATGCGCCACACGTGTCTAGTGGAAAGGGTTTGACGACGTACTCGACAGGATTTTAAAGTTATTCATGTCATGACCTGGCAGTCATATTCGTCAAATCCTCTTGCCCTCCCATGCAAATTTTGGTGCACACCAAGTTAAGGAGGCGATCATGAGAGCACCCAGACGTAGGCGGCTAGATAGATAGATAGATAGATACGTAGATAGAAACGCCAAAAGTGCCAGAGGTTCGCAAAGAAATGCTTCGCATTTAATATTTTCTGGGCGAAGAAGTTTAGACATTCTTATTTTAACTTTCTCTTTCGTCTGGTGAGCTCTTTGATGCTAATCTGAACAGAGTATAGGCAAGGTGATTCACCGGCGGCATGTGGCCACCTGGTGAACTATATGACGTTCAAGGGACTTCCCTGGCGAACATCCTCGCTGGACATGGGTGATTTGTGTTTCCATATCCTAAAGAGCGCAGTAGTGGAACTTTCGGTTGGCGTCAAATGCAGGAGAGTGACGTCACAACACCACCATAAAACTTGAATGAAAGAAAATGTTTTGCCTGGCGTTAGTCTTTAGATATGCATCGCTATTTTGCCAGTGTTAGTGGTCGGCCTCTGTAACTGGGGTTCAGTAAGCTATGCAGTGCCTTTTCGCGGTTCCCACTACGTTGCCAGCATCAGTAGTCACTACTGTCAGAACCAAAGTCGACAGCGACGTGCCACTCTACCATTGTCGTCCTACATGACATTTCTGCTCAACTGACGTGACTCTCCCGCATAAGTCGGAGCCTGAACCTCTGTTATATGGCTCTTCAGAATATGGAAACGGGCTTGCTAGACCTACGTCAACCTCTTCACGTATAGCCACGCTGCAGAAAACAGAAAACGGCGGCGCTTGCATTAAGTCGCGCAAAGTTTGAAACAGCAAAGCTGGACGATTCTGAAATCGAATGTCGTTGCTTCTAGGTTGTTGCTACGCTTTAGCTAGATGATGCCAGGTTGTTTATAGGTTGCTTTTATGTTGCTGCTAGGCTTTAGCTGGGGATTGTTAGCTTGTTTCTAGGCTGCTTCTCAGCGCAGAGAGGTTCGAGTTAAGCCACAGAGAGTCTCCAGCACGGCACGGACGTGCAAACTCCAGAGACAGCAACTCGCGCTAAAACCGAGTGTTCGCACCTCCCAGAGATCTACGGGCACGTCGTCATTCGCCTAGGGCTTCCATAGCTTCGGGGTCTTCTCACAGCCACCATTGCCTTTCCTGTTCCCTAGAATTCTCTCGTTGTACGTACCGCTGAAGCACTCCGCGCACATGCTTCAGCGAAGCTGAAACGTGCGGCCACGGTATACAGGGTGTTTCAAGAAATGTGTCCGACCTCCTCAAAAAATCAGGAAAATGCGATATTTGATTGCTTCCTTCAGAATTGGTTTTTCTGTAGTGGCAGGAATCTTAAGGTAGTTAAGGACATCATTTAGTACAGTAATTAAGAAAGTTAAATTATTTAACTTTTAATTCGTGGAGTTAGGCGGTTGTGTCAAATGGGAGAATTGAAGTTCTTCATGCCAGAAATCCAACCCAACTTTTTGATCCCGAAAAAGTGGCATCTAGTAATAATTACGAAGTAATGAAATTCAACCAAATTCAATGGCGAAACCTAACGAAAACATTGAAGAATGCAGCTGCCATATTCTTCTGAGACGTCCAAAATGAGTGAATTACTTTTTCTGTAGCGCTGGGCATCTTAAGATCGTTAGAGGACATGACTTGAGACAGTAATTAAGAAAGTTAAAATAATTAACTTTTTAATTAGTGGAGTTAGGTGACTGTGTCAAATTGAGGAATTGAAGTTCTTCGTGCCAGAGACCCATCCCAACATTTAGATTTCGTAAAAGCGGCCTCTAGTAATAATTACGAAGTAATGAAATTCAACCGAATTCGATGGCTTTCGCTGTTGAAAGCCGTTGCATTACGTTGAATTTCATTACGCCACAACAATTACTAGAGGACGTTTTTTCGAAATCTCAAAGCTCAGATGGGTTCCTCGCATGAAGAACCTCAATTCTCCCATTTGACACATTCATTTGACTCCACTAATTAAAAAGTTAATTAATGTAACTTTCTTAATTACTGTACTTAATGATGTCCTTAACTACATTAAGATTCCTGCCGCTACAGAAAAAGCAATTCTGAAAGCCCCGAGCAAATATCGCATTTTCCTGATTTTTTGAGAAGGTTGGACACATTTCTTGAAACACCCTGTATATCACTGCGTTAATCCCGACGGTTTATTAAAGCTTTTTTTCAATTACTGGTTACGTCTGTCTAGAAATCTTAATTGGTGTTTGCTTCGCGTCTGTGGCCCTCTGCATCCAGCGGCGGTGAGCAGTGGGATTTGCCCAGTTTCGATGACCCGCTTTTTGTACACACCAAAGTTTTCACGGCCCGCTCAAACAGCTTCGCTGTTAAAAAATGCTTGCTCTTGTCAACGCTGTACTGTGAGAAGCTCTCGTTTCTTTTTTGGTGTTTCTCTACTAATGAAAGGATAGCCATCGAGGCTGGTTAAGACGTAATGGCAGCCGATAATTGTGCACTTATTACGTTGATGCCTCGAGAACTTCGCCATTATTTAAGGGGGTAAAGAGCCGTCTGTTACGCCACTCTTGAGATAGGGCCTCGATTTTCGGCTCGTGTTTTTCGAAGCTGGGCGCAAAGTACGCCGAAAGGCAACGCTCCTTCCAGGCAAAGAACAGGGGCAAAATTGCTCTATTACCGCTTACCAGCGGAGCTGTTTAAGCTGGGCGTAAAAAACTTTGGTATGGTATGGTATGGTATGGAAAAACTTTATTTAGGTCCGTCGGGGCGTGAACTAGCACGTAGCGGGCCGCTCCCACGTCGGGACAGATAGGCCTAACCTGTCCGCCACGTCGTGGGCCCGTTGGACTGCCCATAGCTGCGTCCTGAAATCCGTACTGCGTAGCGCAGCATCCCACTTTGACGATGTAACGTTTTGAACCCGTAACGCAGGGCACCGCCAGAGCATATGATCTAAGCTGGCAAAGTCTGAGCAAAGCGCGCACGTGTTTGACGTCTGAATTTCTGGGTAAATTTTGTGCAAGAGTGCGGGACTGGGATATGCCCCGACCTGCAGGAGTCTGAGCGTCAATGCCTGAGGCCTGTTCAGTTTACTGTGCGGTGGCGGATACTTTCGCCTCCTCAGATAAAAGTTCTTGCAAAGTTCATTGTACGTCGTTGGGGGATCTTTGTTGTCAACAACCTCATCGTCATGCCGTTCAGTAGCTACGCGGTCGACGACTCCTCGCGCACCTCTATGGGCCTTCTCGTTGAGGTTGGACGGAGCGCCCTTGATCTGTCCCATGTGAGCTGGGAACCAGACGATTGTGTGTTGTTGTACCTCCTTATTTCGCAGGATCCGCAAGGCTGATTCTGAGATGGTGCCCCTACCGAATGCTCGAACTGCTGATCTCGAGTCACTGTATATTGTTGTTCTCCCGTCGTCTAGCAGGGCCAAGGCTATTGCGACCTGTTCGGCAACCTCAGCCGTTGTGGTCCGGACCGACGAGGAGTTTGTAATAATGCCATCTTGATCAACAGTGACTGCAACGAATGCTTTTCCGTTTGGGTACCGTGCAGCGTCAACGAAACAGCAACTCCGGGCATGTGCATGGGCACTCTCCAGGAGGGCTTTAGCCCTAGCCCGTCGTCTGCCTACATTGTATTCAGGGTGAACATTCCGAGGTATGGGTGCCACGGTAATACGCTCTCTTTGTTCTCGAGGAACGCTGCAGTAGCGGGTATCGATTTCTGTCGGGTGAACTCCAAGCTCTTTCAGGATGTTTCTCCCGGCACTGGTGGTAGAAAGTCTCGTGAACTGCGCCCTCTCTTGTGACTCAGCTATCTCTTCCAGCGTGTTGTGCACGCCGAGGTGAAGCAGCCTCTCCGAGCACGTATACATGGGAAGCCCGAGGGCTCTCTTCACCGCTTTTCTTATCAACGTGTTCAATTTGTCCCGCTCCGACCTCTGCCAGTTGTGCATTGCCGCTACGTAGGTGACGTGACACATCAAGAAAGCATGCACCAACCTGATGAGGTTGTCCTCGCATAGTCCTTGCTGCCGGTTAGCAACCCTTCTTATCAACCTCAGGGCGTTGTCTGTTTTCCTTGTAAGCTTCAGTACAGTCTGGTTATTTGAACCGTTTGACTCAATCATCATACCCAGAACGCGGAGGGTGTCCACCCTGGGAATGATACCACCCTCACTTGTCCTTAGAGTGATGTCGATGTCCTCTACAGGCCTCCAACCTTTCGGTTTGGGGCCCCTGCGCTTGGGGCTGTAAAGTAGCAGCTCTGATTTCCGCGGTGAGCATCGGAGTCCAGTAGGTCTGAGGTAGCTTTCTGTGACCTCGATGGCATCTTGAAGCGCAGTTTCCAAATGGCCATCGCTGCCCCCGGTGCACCATATGGTGACGTCGTCTGCATATATAGTATGATTAATGCCGTCGACCTCCGAGAGTTTTTTGGACAGACCAATCATGGCGAGGTTAAAGAGGGTCGGGGATATGACCGACCCCTGTGGCGTACCTTTAGAACCAAGTTTAACGGAGTCTGAAACGAGGTCTCCCATTTTGAGGGTGGCTTCTCTGCCCGCCAAAAAGGATCTCGTGTAGTCATAAAAGTTCTTGCCCAGACCAAGGCTCGAGATCGTTCCCAAAACATAGGAGTGTAGGATGTTGTCGAAAGCCTTCTCCAAGTCAAGGCCAAGAATGGCTCTCGTGTCCCTCGTGTTGCGATCAATGATCTGATTCTTGATTAGCTTCATGGCATCTTGAGTAGAAAGCCCAGGTCTGAAGCCTATCATGTGGTGGGGATAGACGTCATTGTCTTCCAAGTATCGGGAGAGCCTGTTCAGGATTGCGTGCTCGGCTACCTTGCCCACACACGAAGTGAGCGAGATGGGCCTAAGATTGTCGAGACTGGGTGGCTTTCCAGGCTTGGGAATAAGGATGACGGTGGCCTTCTTCCATAGTGCTGGAACATTTCCGTTGCTCCATGACATGTTGATGAACTCAGTGAGGTGCTCTATTGATTTGTCATCCAGGTTCCTTAGGGCCTTGTTAGTGATCTTGTCTGGACCGGGTGCCGATTTGCCATTTAGGTCGTGTAGGGCTTGCCTGACTTCTTCAACTCCAAACTCTGCGTCCAACTCTGGGTTCTCAACGCCCTCATAATCCTTGAGGGGACGATCATCCATCGGGCTGGAATCCACCTGTAGGTACTTGCTCACAAGCGTCTGTATAACTTCATCGTCCGTGGATTCCTGTCTGGCTGCGTGCAAAATGCGTCCCAGCGTGCTTCGTTGATTCGACTTGGTATTTGTCTCATCTAGCAAGTGCTTGAGGAGGTTCCAGGGCCCGGCACGGCGCATTTGACCATCGATGGAATTACAGACATCGTCCCACTGCTGCCTGGAAAGGACCTTGCAATGCTCCTCTATTGTTTTGTTGACTTCGGCAATCTTCTTGCGAAGCCTTCTGTTGAGACGCTGCCCCTTCCATCTGGACAGGAGGGACCTCTTGGCCTCGATCAGATGTGCTAGTCTGCTATCCATCTTCTCGACCGGGAGGTCCGTGCTAACTTCCTTGGTGGCAGCCTTGACATCTCGTGCAATCTGGTCGGTCCAGCGTTCGAGATCGGGCTTCTCCTCGTCTTCCACATAATCCTCCCTAATCTTGCGAAATTTGTCCCAATCGGTGACCATAAACTTGCGCAGTTTTCTCTGCTCTACCTGCAAGGTCGTGGCCAGGATGTAGTGGTCACTACCCAGGTCTATGTTGAGGTTGACCCACTTAGCTGCCGCCGCTCCTCTGACGAAGGTCAAGTCAGGAGTAGTGTCCCTGCTAGCCGACGTACCACATCTAGTGGGGAATGACGGGTCGGTGAGAAGCATCAGGTCCCGGTTGAGCGCCTCTCTCCAGAGATCCTCCCCCTTGTGTGTATCATATGGATAGCCCCAGGTGTGATAGGGAGCATTAAAGTCGCCAGCAATGACCAGCGGGGAGTCTCTGGCGAGCTGTGATGCCTTGGAGACGAGGGTCTTAAAGCGCTGCCTCAAGTCTTTTGGGCTGCTGTAGACATTCAAGATGAAGATGCTCCCCCTACTCACGGGTCCAGGAATGATTTCTATCATTATGTATTCGATTTTACTTGAAGCCACTTGCAGGTCGTGGGTGATATGTGTCAGCCTCTTGCTTATCAAGACACCGACGCCTCTTCCTTCATCGTGCTTTGCAACAGATCGGTAGCCAGGTAGACCTACACTTTCGGTTAGTGTTTCTTGCAGGAGTACCACGTGTGGTTTCTCCTCTTGTGTGCGAATAAATTGCTGCAAGGGGAACCTCTTGTGGAGAAACCCCCTGCAGTTCCATTGCCATATTCTAAAACAATTAGTTTGCTTGGCCATCCTGTGGCTGTTGCTGAATTGGTTCACTGACCATCTCGAAAGCCCTCACGTTCTCACCGGCTGAGGCCATTGCCTGGAGCGGCCGCGGGCCCATTGCCACATTTTCTAGAAACGATTCTATTTTGCAAAAGCGCTGATGGTACCTCTCTTCCATGGTTAGCATGCTGCACTGGAGGTGGGAGACCGTTTCATTCATCTGCTTCACGCTCTCGCTCAGAGAAGAGAGCATCTCGCGAATCTCTGACTTTGCTCTGCTCGCCATTGTCTCCTGCTCTCCACCAATGGCCCTCTTTTTGGCGGGCCTCTCCGCGTCACAGGCGGCCACCACGGGTATCTCCGTCGGTACCGACTCAGCTATTTGCTTGTCTGCCAAGCTAGAGAGCTCTCCCTTGCCTCTCCTAATCTCGGCCATTTCTGCCATGAGTTTTGCTATCGTATTCCTCATCATCTCGTTTTCGCGTTCTAATTGCGCAAGCCTGTCGTTTTCATGCTCTGGCGGCAAACCCTGCGTTACCTGTTTTCCGGTGACGTCTCCACGGACACGATCAGCCCAAGTCGGCTGGAACTTGACGTGCAGTCCTCCTCCGCCTCGGTTACATTGGTAGCTGGAACGCCCCCTGGCCGTGGACGAGGAACTGGAGCGCCCTGTGGACCGGGAGCGCCCTGTCGACCGAGAGCGCCCTGTCGACCGGGAACGCCGTCTGCACCTGGAGCGTCCTCTGTGCCCTTGTGTCGAAAGCTGCTGAGTCTGCTTGCTGTCACCGCTGCCAGATGGTGGGGTCGAGTCTCGGTTTCTGGAGGCTTCTGCCGTCCTTTCCCATCTTCTTCTCCTTACCACGTACGGGATCTGGTACCGGTGTCTGCACACTTTGGCTGCTGTCATGTGCGCACCATCGCACAGCTTGCACTTCGGAATACATTGATGCTGCTCGTCCGGGTTCGGTGCGCTGCATCCCCTACAAATAGTTTCGTTCGGGGTGGGGC
The DNA here is from genome assembly GCF_013339695.2 of Rhipicephalus sanguineus. Classification (NCBI taxonomy): domain Eukaryota; kingdom Metazoa; phylum Arthropoda; class Arachnida; order Ixodida; family Ixodidae; genus Rhipicephalus; species Rhipicephalus sanguineus. Next base: position 116,585,896 of record NC_051177.1, read on the forward strand.
ACACATCGGCCCGATGTCCCAATCTGCCACATGCATAGCAGTTGTCCACTTGTTTTCGATACAAACAGCACCTCACCAACACTGGTCCGTAGCGCACAAAGTTCGGAACTTTCCAGCCGTCGAATGCCACAATAACTGAGCCCGTGTTCTTGATCCTTTTCGCCGCCAGAGCCAGCGGATTTCTGGCATTGATGATGTTCCTCTCCAACTCCTCAGGGCTGTCGCTCAGGGTGATGCCTCTAATCACCCCCTTACAAGTACAGTGCGGCGCCGCTTCGTAGGCACTGACCTCGTGTTCTTTTAAAAAACTTTGGTGTCCGCAGAAAACTGAAGGTGGGTATGTGCCACAGGAATCGGGATAGCCCCACTACCGAGTGCAGCAGGTGAGATCGTTAAACAAAAACTCTGCTCGGCAAAGTGGAGCACATGAAACACGTGAAAGAGAGAGAGAGAGAGAAAGAAAGAAAGAAAGAAAGAAAGAAAGGAAGAAAGAAAGAAAGAAAGAAAGAAAGAAAGAAAGAAAGAAAGAAAGAAAGAAAGAAAGAAAGAAAGAAAGAAAGAGAAACTAGAGAGCCAGAAAGAGAGATAGAGGCAGAAAGATAGCGATAGAAAGAAAGAGAGAGATAAAAATGGAGAGGAATAAACGGAATAGAGACATGAAAAGGTAGAACGACAGAGAAATTTGACAGAAAGGTAGTGAAATAGAAAGAAAGAAACAGACACAAAAATGAGATAGAAAAAGAAAGCGAGACCGAAAGAGAAAGAAAGAGAGCAATAAAAAGAAACAAGAAAAGAGAGAGACAGAAGCAGAGAGAGAGAAAGAAAGATAGAAAGACACAGAACGAGATAGAAACGTACACGAAAACAAGATAGAAAAATCTGAGAGCGAAATAGAAAGCAAAAGAAAAATAGAAATAAAAAAGAACCAAATAAAGAGAGAGCGAAAGAAGCAGAGAGAGCTAGAAAGGGAAGAAAGAGAAATAAAGCTTGAAAGAGCGAGAAAGAGAAAGAAAAATATATGGAGAGAAAGAAAGAGGAAGTAATAGGTACATAAAAAAGATACAAGAAGCAGAGAGAGAGAGAGAAAGAAAAAAAATAATAAAGAGAAACAAGGAAGGCCACCCTGCTCCCCTCTTTCTTCAGGTTTGGCACCACTAGTGCAATACTGCCATATTTTTCAACATTAGGACCGCCAACGAAAGCATCGGTGAGTGAGTGAGTGAGTGAGTGAGTGAGTGAGTGAGTGAGTGAGTGAGTGAGTGAGTGAGTGAGTGAGTGAGTGAGTGAGTGAGTGAGTGAGTGAGTGAGTGAGTGAGTGAGTGAGTGAGTGAGTGAGTGAGTGAGTGAGTGAGTGAGTTCAGGGAGAGTGCGCCCAAGCACTCTGCCTGGAAAACCGCGAATTCAGATCACGCCGTTTATAAAGCTATAAGGGATTTTGGCGGACTTCTCCTTCCACAAATTATAAGTAATTGTCTCTTAGTAATGCATTGTTTCGCCACATTCCATAAGTATTAATCGTGCTAACGTGAACACTCATCGTAGGATAAGCTGTGCCCGATTTTCTTCAACGTAAGTTCAGCAGAGAATGCATCAGCGGAACTTTCACGGAGGCGTCAGCTACAACATCGACCCATCACTACGATTTAAAAAAAACTTTTGGTGACATATAAAAAGCAGTTAAACAACTTTTGCGATCATTTCGTAAGATCTTACTTAGATTCACAAAAGTTATGACACAGATTGTGCACTTTGCATTACAGCTTCTATAAAAAACCCTGAAACAGAAAAGAAGTGCAGAAACAGTCTAAGAAAGTCTCAAAAGACTGAAAAAGAAAGAAACAAAGCCACAGCTGATTCTTGAGACAAGACCACACAACCAATAAAAAAAAATCACGAGCTCTTTGCAGTTATTACAACAGTACAAGCATACATACCATAAAAAGCAACCACTGTGAGGAATTAAGTTTTAACAGTGAATTGCATCACACACGCACTACCGCTTCAATCGAAAGCTTTGTGTGCGGAGTTGTTCTTTATCAAAACATTTTCAGTGTTATCTCAGTTGTTCGACGTCTATGATTACTGCGTCATCTAAGCTCCTTACGTTGGTTGTCGTATATTGTAAAAAAATGTGTGTGAAATAACAGGTATTTTTACAGGAATTCGAAATTTTCTGTTCTCATGCAGAAATATCTGTTTTACGCCGTTGACAGAAACACGTTCACTAAAAAAAACTAATTTTCTGTTTTTTTTTAGCAGCGAGCTGCCATACAGCGAAATTTTGGTCATGGGAGCACGTTTGTTACAAGGAAAAGTGATTTGAAAAGCAATTGCCACCCTTCATATGATATTTCGCATATTTTCATTGCCAAAAATGTTATTGTGCGCAAAACTAGGTTACATTCCGCAGTCTGCTTTTCTGCGGTACTGCAATCGTGAATCGGTGGTTGGTGGATATAGCTACGCCTGATGTGATCATCGGACACATTTTTGACTCTGGCCTCGACGGAACACTCCAGTTAGTTGTTGTTGCACATGCTTGTTGTACGCACGAACGGATCATTTCACGAAACTCTTCGAGGACTTAACAGGCTATTTGGAGTAACATGTTCTAAGAATCGCGTTAAAACGCGACACCACACTGTCACAAAACGCGTGCACACAAATCGCGCGCCACCGCTTCCTCTCCAGTTCGGGGAACCGATACATCCATCCTTGGAATCATCGCGGCCACAGAGTTCCATTCCCGGGGAGTAACATAGGAAAATATGTTGTTGTCGCTCGTTCTGGTCAATGCCAAACGCTGCCTGGAACTGTTTCACTGTTTTATGCTTTGCTGCACTCATAACACACCGACCGAGCTACGAATGTCATCCTTGTCGTCCAAGAAGGGCACGTTAAAAATCATCCTATGTATTACCTTTAAACTAGCTACCCACATTGTTGTGCGATGCGCAGCACAAAAGCGCTGTTGGCGTTCTTGAGGAACACTCAGCTTAACCAAAGCTTGTGAAGAACTCTTTTTATGTATATATGTGTGTTTGTGACTGTGTGTACTATTTGTGTGCATATGGTGTATATGTGATCATCGTACATACCATTATCACCCGACACCTGGAGTAGCAAGCCAGGCGACAAACCAGGCTGACCGCTCCGGGTTATTTCAATAAAGAATCTTATCTCTATCTCTACCCACATCGGACAATATACTAACTGTTGCTTGCTTGCCTGCTTCGCCTTTCTCTTTGCCCTTCGCCAGCTTAGGTCGAGAGCTTTGTCGTCAATGTTCCGACAGAGATGGGCTTGGAGTCCGGTTGCGACTCCAGCGAAATTGTGGGCGTAAGCTCTGTACAAAGTGGCGAACGTATAGGGCTCAGCCACGGCTCTCAGCGTAAACGAGCGACAACTGACGCAATCTGGGCAAGCACGTGGGCCAGATGGAGTTCGTTAACCGCCACATCACGAGCGAAACGTCGCTTAGACGCTACGACGTAAATCCGACGTTCAGCGGGCGCTTATCGAAATAGGGAGAGGATAAGAGACGTTGTGAAACATTACAGTTCAGTCCCGAGCGAAGTGTACGAAGTCAAGACGACGTATGTAGTAAAGAAAAGCTCCGTAGTTTTGCTGGAGTTACGAGAATGTGCGAACCGTTCGGAAAATTGCGCGATAGGGTGCGCCATAAGGATGCATGCGCATGCGCTCTGGTACCCTTAGTTTCGATATAGGGGCTACATAGTAACACCCGAGAGGGCTTTTTGCGTTCTCGTATTACAAAAGAGATCGCGATTGCCAGCGTTTACGATGCTAGACAATGTACGAATGGGTATTCTCTTCAGTAACACCAGCCTCCTTTGAGCATCCGCCGCCATTTGAGCTTTATAGCTCAAAGGGCGGGGGATGTGAAAGCAGAGGTAATCCTGAGACCTCGACTATCAAGTTGCCATGAGCAATACTGACAGCACTCATTGAGAAAAAGCCGGCAGATCCCACGCATTGTGGGAATCAATGTAATGCGAAGCAGCCAGCAAAAAGCTGCATACATCGTCTTGTATGTCACTAAGGAAAATGCGTGTCATGGTTTTCATGTTAACTCCTATCATTTATGTTCGTCACACAGTAACGTCGCGCGATACCAACTTCGGGGTAGACCAAGCTAGCGAAACGACCGCCAGCGCCCCATGAGCGTGGCACGTAAGTCATGCTGTACATGACATGCGTGTCATGATTTTCATGTTAACTCGTGTTTTTTTATGTTCGTCACACAGTCACGTCGCACAATACCAATTCCGGGGTACATCAAGCTAGCGAAACGGCCGCCAGCGCACCATGAGCGTGGCACGTAAGTCATGCTGTACATGACATGCGTGTCATGATTTTCATGTTAACGCGTGTCATTTATGTTCGCCACACAGTCACGTCACACAATACCGATTTCGTGATAAATGATGCTAGCGAAACGGCCGCCAGCGCCCCATGAGCGTGGCACGTAAGTCATGCTGTACATGACATGCGTGTCATGATTTTCATGTTAACTCGTGTGTTATTTATGTTCGTTACACAGTCACGTCGCAAGATACCAATTTTGGTGTATATAAAGCTAGCGAAACGGCCACCAGCGCACCATGAGCGTGGCACGTAAGTCATGCTGTACAGGACATGCCTGTCATGATTTTCATGTTAACTCGTGTTTTTATGTTCGTCACACCGTCACGTCGCGCAATACCGATTCCGGGGTAGATCAAGCTAGCGAAAGGGCCGCCGGCGCACCATGAGCGTGGGACGTAAGTCATGCTGTACGTGACATGCGTGTCATGATTTCATGTTAACTCGTGTTTTTATGTTCCTCACACAGTCACGTCGCGCAATACCAATTCCGGGGTAGATCAGGCTAGCGAAACGGCCGCCAGCGCCCCATGAGCGTGGCACGTAAGTCATGCTGTACATGACATGCGTGTCATGATTTTCACGTTAACTCGTGTCATTTATGTTCGTCACACAGTCACGTCACACAATACCAATTTCGGGATAGATCAAGCTAGCGAAACGGCCGCCAGCGCCCCATGAGCGTGGCACGTAAGTCATGCTGTACATGACATGCGTGTCATGATTTTCGTGTTAACTCGTGTCATTTATGTTCGTCACACAGTCACGTCGCAAGATACAATTTTGGTGTATTTCAAGCTAGCGAAACGGCCGCCAGCGCACCATGAGCGTGGCATGTACATCATGCTGTACATGACATGCGTGTCATGATTTTCATGTTATGACTTGTCATTTATGTTCGTCATATAGCCATGTTACGCCATACCAATTTTGGTGTACATGCGTGTCATGATTTCATGTTAACGCGTGTCTTTATGTTCGCACACAGTCACGTCACACAATACCGATTTCGTGATAGAGCTAGCGAAACGGCCGCCAGCGCCCATGAGCGTGGCACGTAAGTCATGCTGTACATGACATGCGTGTCATGATTTTCATGTTAACTCGTGTGTTATTTATGTTCGTTACACAGTCACGTCGCAAGATACCAATTTTGGTGTATATAAAGCTAGCGAAACGGCCACCAGCGCACCATGAGCGTGGCACGTAAGTCATGCTGTACAGGACATGCCTGTCATGATTTTCATGTTAACTCGTGTTTTTATGTTCGTCACACAGTCACGTCGCGCAATACCGATTCCGGGGTAGATCAAGCTAGCGAAAGGGCCGCCGGCGCACCATGAGCGTGGGACGTAAGTCATGCTGTACGTGACATGCGTGTCATGATTTTCATGTTAACTCGTGTTTTTATGTTCCTCACACAGTCACGTCGCGCAATACCAATTCCGGGGTAGATCAGGCTAGCGAAACGGCCGCCAGCGCCCCATGAGCGTGGCACGTAAGTCATGCTGTACATGACATGCGTGTCATGATTTTCACGTTAACTCGTGTCATTTATGTTCGTCACACAGTCACGTCACACAATACCAATTTCGGGATAGATCAAGCTAGCGAAACGGCCGCCAGCGCCCCATGAGCGTGGCACGTAAGTCATGCTGTACATGACATGCGTGTCATGATTTTCGTGTTAACTCGTGTCATTTATGTTCGTCACACAGTCACGTCGCAAGATACCAATTTTGGTGTATTTCAAGCTAGCGAAACGGCCGCCAGCGCACCATGAGCGTGGCATGTACATCATGCTGTACATGACATGCGTGTCATGATTTTCATGTTATGACTTGTCATTTATGTTCGTCATATAGCCATGTTACGCCATACCAATTTTGGTGTACATTCGATTAACCAAGCGACCAGGAGAGCACAAAGTCGTAGGCGGATAGATAGATAGATAGATAGATAGATAGATAGATAGATAGATAGATAGATAGATAGATAGATAGATAGATAGATAGATAGATAGATAGATAGATAGATAGATAGATACACTCAAAGTCGCAGAAGTTCGCTAAGAAATGCTTCGCATTTAAAAGAAAGAAAGAAACTGAGCGCACGCGTGCATCTTCGTTGCGGAGGGGTTCAACATGTTCTGGACATTTATGATACGGCGGGGTCGTAAGACTAATAGGTATGAACTTGAATCTATCACTTGGAATACTTGCGGCGTAATGCGACCTCGGAAGGCGGTTTTCAGAAGGGGAGCAGTGATCGACCCATCTTCAGGGTGTGTGAGGTGCCCCGTGTTTCGGGAAAGACAATGCGCAAGACGCTTACACTGCCTGCCTCATTTTCTCCTTCATTGCGGTGTCATAGACAAAGGAGCGAGGTGTAATGTGACAGTGTTCCCGAAATATCAAAGGCGCGATCAGGTGATTGCTGGTAACCTTAGCCGAGCAAGATAACGAGAGAGGGAGAGAAAGAGAGAAAGGGCAAAGCACGCGTGTCTATTCTGCAGCGCTCTTTGCCTGTGTATAGACACAAAACGGCCGGCCGTTTGCCCCCAGTATCGCAGCAACAGTATACTATGACATAACGGTGTCGCTAACAGCGACTCTCCGGCCTCGCTGTTAGAACGAAGGACGCTGCTTTCGCTATTGCTTCTGTCAGTGGGATAGCGAAAACCCCATGTGCATCGAGCCCCGCCGGATATCCTACAGTGCATCCAGCCTGCGAGCTCGTAGCGTGTCGCGAGGTTCTAATGTCTCCATTGAAGGCAGTGCCGGAGGCCCCCCATACGCGCACTTGCGTGCAGCCGCACATTCACCGGCGTTAAAATGCTGGATGCAGCGCTTAGCTTGTCGTTGACTTGGCCAGCGAAATCAGGTGACCGCATGAGGCAGCCATGTAAGACAGACTGCGCCTGTGCTGCACCTAAATTGTAGCTCAGTTGTGTGCTCGGTTGTACGCTACGGCGTAATCTGATAGCATAGAGTCGGCTTATTAAGTTATGAAGTTTCGTTTTCGCGTTTTGTTTTTGTTTTGTTTAGTTGTAACGTGGCGTAACCGTAATTCTTTCGCAATGTTCCTATTTTTCTTGAAGCGCTACATCGTTCCAAGTTGAGTTATTCTTGATGGGGAAAATGAAGCCCACTTTTCTCCATTCATTCTTCGTCAGATCAAAAAGAAGGATACTCAGCACCGCCTTTGCGTGCCACCATATCTTAACTATGCCTACCAGTAACGAAAAAGAAAAGCTGACATAATATCAGTTTCTTTTTTTGTTCTTTTCAGCGCACGTTGTCTTTTTAAACGGGAATGAATATTGGTAGTTACAGTTTGTATTGAACCCGCTGTTGCGGACTTGTGGTAATGGGGTTGCGCTGCTAAGCTCGAGGCCGCGTTTCACTAGCGGCGAAATGTGAAAACACTAGGGGTGTGCGAATATCAAATTTTTCGAATACGAATCGAATACGAATATCCACCTTCGAATATGGAATCGAATATCGAATATCAAAGGAAAAATGCCTCCACAGTAACACTATTTTATTTAACATGTAGCTATTTGAAAAAAAAAAAAACACATTAACAGCCTGACTGGCAACGAAACATACACTGCTATCTCCAGAACACAATGTCCAGGCTAGCACAATGCACATCACAACGCGAGCAAATATCACGGCACAATGAAAGTAATGACTTGATGTTATCATGAAGAAATGTGAGTTGCTTCACATGATCAGGCAGCAGGCGCTCCTTTCTAACAGAGACAACCCCCCCTGCCACTGAAAAGGCACGCTCGCTTGGAACAGAAGTGGCTGGTATACAATCTAAGAAAAAAAAAGAGTATACGTGACTCTTTTCGGAGAATTCTGACTTGCCACGTATAGGACTCTCTTTAAATAGTCACGGTGACTCTCTTGGTGGGTCAGGGTCAGCTCGCTCTAGGAGAGTCCCCTGACCCTCTAGGAAGAGTGCAAAGACTCTCATCGGGAGGATCACGTTACCACTTATAGGGAGTCAGACGACTCTTGCCGGTAACGCTGCTAGGGGGGTCAAGGGACCCACACCGAAGCATCAAGCGACTCCACAAGTATTTTAAGCTACTCATTTGATCCTTGCTCTACTTTTGCGCGACTACTGTTGAAAATAGTGGAGTATTCATTCAAAACTCGTCAAAACAACACGTATTTTCCAGCAAAGTTATATAGAAAGCGCGAAAAGATGGTCTGTGATTTCCAATTAAGAAGTTTGGGTATTCCTCATTTACATGCTTCTATGAGTATAGCCAACTAAAATGTGTGACTGTGATGTGCACAGTGTCATATGGTGCTAAATGAACAGCAGAAATCGCAATCATGTTTCCATATTTATTCTTTGTGATTAAGAATAAATCAAAAAGTGGTGACGGCTTGAGGCATCAGACTTGTGGCTTGCTAGGTTGTCGCTCCTGTCCAGCGTGAGCACATGAAAAACGGTATCTGAAAAGCAGAACGTGATATTATGATGAGAAAATTAAATTGCAGTAAAGGTTTGCAAAACCTACACAATAAGTGGTTCACACAGACATAATACAGGCTAACAACAAAACAACAAAGCACATCCTCCGGCAGCCAGGGGCATGCCGTGAGCGGTTATTGACCGCATGTTTTACAAACGCAACCCATCCTTAAATACTCAGATAAACAGATGCGAGTACTAGGGCCCGAATGACACCCAGCGTGTGCGTACGACGTCTATACGTCGAGATCAGACATGTCATATGCTAGAATTAGCGCACATAACTGCTACAATCACGTACACTCACTCAATTCTGTTATTCTGTTATAGCGCCCAACGTCATCGCAGTGTATGCAAACCACAAAAACAGCAAACAGAAACGAGGGAAAAGAGTGCGCGCCGGCGGCCGCAACAACGCGCGCCGTCGAAATTCTAGAGCTTTTTTCACTTTACCGGCGAGGCGTGTCCAACTTGAATGACTACCGCGTACGTTCTGGAAGCCACCGTACTATATCTGCACCTCAAACTACCGTCTTTAAGCCAACAAAAACTATTACATATAGTGCGTCTGAGCGTTCTGTACGCAGGCTTTTTTTTTCCACGTTCCCACGCGTGGAAGCACGCTGCACACTCAAGGTCGATGGAAATGTTATTATGAAGTAAACTAAAGTGCATCTCAAAACGACATCTTGCACCTTCAGTAGTGCAGACACGACGTGCGATCAGCAAGAAATGACCCTCGATTATTGTTTCCATCGCTCACTTTATGGGAGCTTGTACAGCAACGCGCATAACGGTGGCAACTCGTTAACTGACAGCTTTAATTGGGCATCCGTAACAGCCACGCGGATACAGGCTACTGTTGGAAATGGCTGGCAGATTCCGCAGAGCTGCTGCAGACGCCAAGCTAAAGCTGTATAATTAGTACCTACGAAAGCAGTACACTCACCGTTAACTGGCGCCCGTTGTCGGTGTCCGCAGCTCCATGAATATTTCGTCCTCCAAGCGTCACTTCGTGCACGGCTCGAGCCGGCGTCAACACAACCGAAGACGCGCAACCTACGCAACCACGCAGCGCATTCCAATAGACCAGGAGACTGGGACGACTGAGAGAGGAAAGCGGCGCGCCACCCCGGCGCCAACCCCGACTACGTTGGCGAGCAAGGCGCCTCAACGGCGCCAAAGGGCGAGCGTGCGATATGTATGGCGTATACGGCGGCTCTTCCGTATAGCGAAGCCAATCGAAACGCGCTTCAGGAGGGTCCAGTGACTCCTTCCCAAATGCGAACTCTTTTTCTCTGCCTGTACCTTCCAAAAGGGGTCAGATGGACACCCGAAGAGAGTCACGGTTCCATGACCCTCTTTTGACTCTCTTTTTTCTTAGAGTGTAGGGAGTTACATGGGGAAAGCTTTGCCAGACTGGGGTATCTGAAGGTGCCTACAGTCCGCCACCAGTCACATGGGTCACTGTCTTTCTTCAGAAGTGGTCCCGCATAGTGAACGAGTGGTAGTGCGGCATGTTACGGCCGCATAATATTGAAAATTTACGGTTACATGATCGCCAACAGCGCTGCACGTCGGAGATGTAACAGCAATAAATCATACGTATTGGGGCGCTCGTCGCAGGCAGATATCGTCCCTCCGTGTACTTACGATGTTTATCGCTCCTCTCGGCAACGTTTTTAGCTATACGAACGCAGCAGAAATGTGGAAGACGAGTTATTTTATGCATGATAATCGAATCGCATATTCGAATTTTTCGAATATTCGAAGTTATCGAATATTCGAAACTTTTAGAATACACGATTTTCGAATCGAATACGAATATTTCGAATGTAATATTCGACGAATATTCGAAACTTTCGAATATTCGCACACCCCTAGAAAACACCCTAGCGCCTAGATACAGGTGCCCGTCAAGGAAACCGAAGATTGTGAAAAATATTCCCGAGTCATCCACTACGCGTGCCATATAATGGCATAGTAGTTTTGGCTCGTGAAACAGCAAAACATCAATAAAAAATATGCCTTCTAATAATTTTAAAGGAGGAAATACAAATATAAAGGCTGCACTACACTTACGAATGTACCGTGCGCCACAGAACTTACGAACTCGTTAAAATTAATATGGTCAGCTAAAACAGCCGCAACAGACGCTTCGTGGCGGAAGTCGTATTCCGTTACAGCAGGCTAAAATTGCTGCCCTATATATATATATATATATATATATATATATATATATATATATATATATATATATATGTATATATATGTGTGTATATATATATATATATATATATATATATATATATATATATATATATATATGTATATATATGTGTATATATATATATATATATATATATATATATATATATATATATATATATATATATATATATATATATATGTATATATATATATATATATTAAGGGTGTGCGAATATTCGAGTTTCGAATTCGATTCGAATAGTTCCTAATCGAATAATTGAATAATTCGATTCGTCTTTCGAATAGCTAGTATTCGCAGTTTGGAATTATTTGACACGACGAATATCTAAAACACGACAAAGGCCAATGGTGCAGCTTGGTTATAGGGCGGGGTGGCTAAACGTAACGCTAATGACGCCGTTCGTTAAGCTTTCACCGACATCGTGGTTCAAAAGCGAGCGCATGTTGATCTTAAAGGAGATTATGTCATTTCCGCACGTAGAAAAACACATGAGAAAACTGTCAAGTCCTCACAACACCGCTCCCGAGACGAAGGCACGGACTTCTTGCGTAGTTCGGTCGCATATGCCCGCAAGCGCCGTAAAACGACCTGACTTTGGGCTGCGAGTCCCTCGGTGATTGGCTTTGCATGTAAAAATTTGTACACGCTGGGCAGTCGCTACTGCCGCACCGCACCACTAGTTCAGAAATTCCCATCGTTCCGGCGCGCAGTTAAAACGCTGCTGTGAACGGGAGCCGGAAGATTTTGGGCCTGGAGCACACATGGTGATGAAGCAGAACATTACCGTTTTGAGATGAGCCGTATTACGCGACCATAGGGAAAGAAAACTAGCTACCACACCTCCCCCCCTCTGTTAGGAGGTTAGGAATGTCGCTGCTGACTGGAATGGCGGCTCCTCTATCAACATGCTTGCGCGCCCATAAAAGCTGAAACAAAAGCCACTCCCGAACAAGTGCGTAATGAAGCTGTCAGCAAGCCGTAGCATCACTCATTTTTCCTTTGTCTTGTCTTAACTGGCGGTACGCATTTCGTGTAAATATATTATTCGATATTCGATTCGAATTCTATTCGAGATGAAATTGCACTATTCGCACGCCCCTAATATATATATATATATATATATATATATATATATATATATATATATATATATATATATATATATATATATAGATAGATAGATAGATAGATAGATAGATAGATAGATAGATAGATAGATAGATAGATAGATAGATAGATAGATAGATAGATAGATAGATAGATAGATAGATAAGGCATATGCCGCTTTTGAGGGCCACTGAAATCGCGGTATCAATCACAATCGTGATTACAAGAAAAACGCCAGACGTCGCAAAACAAACCGCAGTGACATCATGTTTTGACATGCCACATCGAGTGACAAGATAAGTGCTGTTACTCAAAGTACGAACAAGAAGCAGTCGCACGGGAAATGTTAAAAGCAAAGGAACACTGATTGAGCTGTGACAGAGAAACACGAGAGATTGGGGCACCGTGCGTGGCAAAACAAATATCAAGGCCACATGTCAGGCAGACATTAACATACTAAAAGAGCAGTAAGCAACATTCCAACAGTCACTTTGGTCCATATACTACCAATGGAGCAGACGATTTCAATGCAGTATGTGAAAAAAAAAACAACACTGCAAATACATCAGGTTAAACCTGACGGCCCTCGCGCGGGCCCTCTGTACGGCCGAGCGGGCCTAGCCAGGTGACATTGAGTTTACTCGCGTCTATTGTGGACCGAATAAAGTTGTTTCACTCACTGAAAATACAAATATACAAAATGGTGCGTGTGTGTAGGGGCTCGGGGGGAGGTGAGGTTGGCGCATCAGTATGATTAACTTTGTCACACAGAAAGAAAGGCAACGCGTCTGATGCTTCCGTTTATGCCGGAGTGAAGACTGTTGAATTGAGCTCATAACATATATATATATATATATATATATATATATATATATATATATATATATATATATATATATATATATATATATATATATATACATATATATATATATATATATATATATATATATATATATATATATATATATATATATTGTGACGCAAAGGTTAGCGTGACCTTTATTAGGCCCCGAAGGCACGGTGAAGCGACCACACCCGATGCACAGATCACAATCAATCCGAGTTCCCACTACAGATGAAGACGACGAACACCCATGATGATGACCATGTACGAGGAGGGTAGATGTGTCTAATCAATGCCCACACTAACTTTTCCCCCCACGCGAGAGCGGTCATCCTGACCGCGGGTTAAAGCGAAGAACGCCTTGCGAAAGGTTTCATGCGTGATACGTGGACTATCTCTGCAGCCCGGCAGCGGCGGTCCGCTGGGAGAACAACGGGTGCCACGCGATAGTTGACGGGAGACGTTTGCTCCAAGACCTTGTAGGGGCCAATAAAGCGTAGTTGGAATTTGTCGCACAAGCCAGGAGTGCGAATGGGTGTAAGAAGCAGCACTTCATCGCCAGGGCTGAAGGACACGGCGCGATGAGAGGCATCATAGTCAAGCTTGCGGTCCTGTTGCCTTGGTTCAGTGTTGACGCGAGCCAGTTGGCGGCAATGAAGCAGCCGGGACACGTATTCTTCACTGGTGGATGGAGATGGTTTAACAGGCGCAGAGAAGAAGGAAACGTCGAGGAAAGAAGAGGGCAAACGACCATGGACGAGGTAGAATGGCGAGTAACCTGTTGTGCGCTGTACGGAGGTATTGTACGCGAAAGTCACGAATGGCAAAATTGCGTCCCAGTTTCTGTGATCCGGTTGGATATACATGGCTATCATGTCTGACAGCGTACGATGAAAGCGTTCAGTCAGCCCGTTCGTTTGAGGATGGTAACTGGAGCTTGTTTTGTGGGTGGTGCCGGATGCCTTGAACACTTCGTCAACGAGTTGTGAAAGAAATGCCTTTCCACGGTCGCTCAGGATGACACGGGGAGCACCGTGACGAAGGATTAGGGATCGGAGTATAAAATCAGCAACTTCGGGAGCTGATGCGGAAGCCGCGGAAGCTGTTTCGGCGTAGCGTGTCAGATGGTCGACAGCTGTAACGATCCATCGATTACCGGCGACAGTCATAGGGAGTGGACCGTACAGATCGATGCTAACTACCTCAAATGGCTCCAGCGGACACGGGAGTGGTTGTAGTTGCCCGCTTTGAGCTGATGTGGGAAGCTTTCGACGCTGACAAAGGACGCACGAAGTAACGTACTTCGCTACACTAGTGGACAAGCCCGGCCAGTAGTAGCGACATCTGATGCCATCGTACGTTTTCTGAAATCCCAAGTGTCCAGCGGTCATGTCGTCGTGGTATGCCTTGAGGACGTCAGCTCGAAGAGAGCGAGGTAGAACGGGCACCCAGCGTTGACCATCAGGATGGTAGATATGGCGGTACAGGACGCAGTTGTCGAGCTTGAATTGCGTCAGCTGTCGACGAAGACGTGCGTTAGGGGGCCGCGAAGTCCCGTCAAGGCGGTCCATGAGGCGGCGACAGTAAGGAACAGCGCGTTGGTGAGATAGCAATGAACCACACTCGTTCAAAGAAGTTGGGCCCATAGTAGCTAAGGATGAAACGTGTGAAGAAGGGACGGCCGAGAACTCGTCGCGTGCATTCGTGGTGGTGTCGTGATACGGTTCCGAAGGAAGCGGGCAGCGCGAAAGCGCGTCGGCGTCTTGGTGTTTCTTTCCCGACTTGTACGTAATACTAAAGTGATATTCTTGCAAGCGAAGGCGGCCAGATAAGTTCTTGAGTGTCGAGAGTCAGCACAAGGCGTGATGGTCTGTAACCACAGTAAAGTGGCGGCCGTGAAGGTAAGGTCGAAACTTCTGTATAGACCAAACGACGGCTAGGCATACCTGCTCAGTGATGGTATAATTCTTTTCTGCAGGTGTCAGTACACGGCTGGCGTATGAGACGACCCTCTCGAGTGAAGACTGGTCTCGCTGTAGCAGAATACCACCAATGCCATGACCACTAGAGTCCGTATGCAGGAGTGTAGGTGCGGTTTCATCGAAATGACAAAGGACTGGTTCGGACGTGAGGGCACACTTCAGATGGACAAACGCCGATTCACATTCAGGAGACCACACAAAGGGAACGCCGGAGCCGAGCAACTTGTGCAAAGGCGAAGCGATTGAGGCGAAGTCTCGAATGAATCGGCGAAAATAGGAAGCGAGGCCGAGGAAACTGCGCAAATCTTTGGCTTTTTCAGGACGCGGGAAGTGCTGGACAGCGGAAACCTTGTCTGGATCAGGACGAATGCCGTCCTTGCTTACGATGTGACCTAAGACTTTAATTGTCTTGCTCGCAAAACGGCACTTCTTGGTGTTCAGCTGAAGGCCGGCGTTGGCAAGACGCGTGAGAACTTCGTCCAGACGTTGCAAGTGCTGATGGAATGTTGACAAGAAAATAATAATATCGTCCAAATAGCACAAGCAAGTTTTCCATTTCAGGCCTCGCAACACGGTGTCAATCATGCGCTCGAATGTTGCTGGAGCATTGCAAAGGCCGAATGGCATGACGTTGAATTCGTAGAGGCCATCTGGTGTTGAAAACGCTGTCTTTGTCGTCCTCGTGCATGGGTATCTGCCAATAGCCCGAACGCAGGTCTAGACTTGAGAAATACTCGGCACCCTGTAGTGAATCCAATGCATCGTCTATGCGCGGCATGGGATAGACATCCTTGCGGGTGATGTTATTAAGGGCCCGGTAGTCTACGCAAAATCGCACCGAGCCGTCTTTTTTCCGTACTAAAACAACGGGAGATGACCAAGGACTCGCGGAGGGACGTATGATGTTCCGTTGGAACATATCGGCGACATTTTCTTCAATGACCTTCCGCTCGGATGAAGAGACGCGATATGGTCGACGGCGTACGATAGAAGTGCCATCCGTCTCGATCCGATGCGTGATAATGGACGTTTGTCCCAAAGAGGAGGAATGGGCATCAAACGATGTTGCATGCTTTTGTAGCAAGGCAAGCAACTCATATGACTGCGATGATGTCAGGTCGGGACTGATAGTCGCAGCGAGAGCAGACGTGCCCGGGGAACGTTCAACAGAAGGAGGGTCAGAGGACGCCGGCACGAGCGGAACAACAGAGAGAGGCTGGGATTCCGTGACGCAAGCCATTGTGGTGCCTTTAGGGATGAGAATTTTCTCGGACGTCTGGTTTGTAGCGTAGAGAAGTCCGCAGCCATCGTGGAACCGCACCATCAGTGAAGCAAAGGCTATCCCTCTAGCGAGACAGCGTGCAGATGGCAGGACAAGCACGTCCCCATAATCAATCACGTCAGAGGCGATGGTAACTATTCGTTGATGACCAGGTGGTATCTCGGTATCCTCCACAGCGGGCAAGCGAAGTGGCTTGTCATCCACAGAAAGGGCATAGTCGGTTTCCGTCATGTGAAGAACACGTTCTCGACAGCAGATGGAAGCGTTTGTCGTAGACAGAAAATCCCACCCTAATATAAGCTGGTGGGCACACGAACTCAGCACGGCGAAGAACGTGTTGTTGGGCGAGTTGGTGCTTGCTGAATGACATAATGCAGCGCTAAAAACACACACACCACAAAGTAAGGAACACAAACCGACGGGACAGGCGCTACTCACAACTTTAATGAAGACTACAAGATTGTGGCACATATATACACATCCCAACGCGCAAACGCAACGTCACAAACCATAGGGGGCGTATCATATCAAAGATTTGAAAAAATTGTGTTCCGCATTGTACAGGAAGACTGACGTCTGACTGACGCAATCATCATTCTTCTCTTTGATGTAGAAAGCCTCGAGAAGTTCACGCGCCGTTTTATCATGGCTTCTGCCCAGAATCCTCACATCATTAAATCTTGGCACACAAGAGCAGGTCTTACAATGCGCCGAAAGGTGCGCAGTGAAATCCTCCTTTAGATTGTTTGCGTGTTCCCTCATGCGGTCCTTAACACATCTGCCCGTTTGTCCCACATAGGACTTCCCACAAGTTAGTGGTATTTCATACACCACCCCCGTCGCACACCGAGTGTATGGGGTGGCATGCTTGACTTGGCAGCCCGTCTTTGAGGCGCCCATGATGCGGGGGCACAGTTGGGCCAGCTTGTTGGGTGCGGAAAAAACCACAGGTACATCGTACCTGTGAGCCACCTTTTTCAAATTGTGGCTCACCTTATGCAAGTAAGGCACAACAACCGGCCGTTGGCCGCTCCGCTCACCAGCTGTAGCCGCGTTTTCCCGCGCCCCTGATTTTAGCTTGCGGTGCAGAGATCCTGCCACAGATGCATCATGGGCGCCTCAAAGACGGGCTGCCAAGTCAAGCATGCCACCCCATACACTCGGTGTGCGACGGGGGTGGTGTATGAAATACCACTAACTTGTGGGAAGTCCTATGTGGGACAAACGGGCAGATGTGTTAATGACCGCATGAGGGAACACGCAAACAATCTAAAGAAGGATTTCACTGCGCACCTTTCGGCGCATTGTAAGACCTGCTCTTGTGTGCCAAGATTTAATGATGTGAGGATTCTGGGCAGAAGCCATGATAAAACGGCGCGTGAACTTCTCGAGGCTTTCTACATCAAAGAGAAGAATGATGATTGCGTCAGTCAGACGTCAGTCTTCCTGTACAATGCGGAACACAATTTTTTCAAATCTTTGATATGATACGCCCCCTATGGTTTGTGACGTTGCGTTTGCGCATTGGGATGTGTATATATGTGCCACAATCTTGTAGTCTTCATTAAAGTTGTGAGTAGCGCCTGTCCCGTCGGTTTGTGTTCCTTACTTTGTGGTGTGTGTGCTTTTAGCGCTGCATTATGTCATTCAGCACGGCGAACTGTACATAATGGAGAAGTCCATCAATGAAAACACGAGCGGTGCACATGGCTGAAGGTCGAATGGCGTCCCCTTGAGCAGCGAACAATGTAGGTCCATCATAAGGGGTGGTGACTTTCCGGGGACGGGAACACAAAGAGTGATCAATAACCGATAAACAAGCACCAGTGTCTATCAAAGCGTCCACGTATAAACCTTCTACTAAAACAGATACCATATTATACGCACGCACTGGAGGAATTTCTATCTTGTCGTTCAATGCAGCTTTTCCTCCAAAAGCTGCATAGTTTAGTTTTCCGGGCGATGGTCGGTGAACTGCGAAACAGGTCGCAGTGGTGACGTAGAGCGGCGAAAGGGCGACGGTGAGCGGCGTCTAGTGGGGCGGTAAGTTGGTGCCGTCTCGGATGTTGCACTTGGGGATGGAGAGCGACGTTGCGGCGGAACGTAAGGACGGCGTTGAAACGTGGCCCCGGCGGCACCATCATCCCGTTCATAGGCGTCGAATCCACGGCGCTCGTCCTGCTGACGCTTGCGACAAAAGCGTGCAATGTGGCCACGATACGCGCAGTAATAGCACACCGGACGAGGCGATCGCCATGTTGGCTGAAAGGGCTGGCTAGGTGCACTCGGTGTCATCGAAGCCAGGTGGACCGGCGTCGAGTGTGCAGACATCGATTGCACGACGCCTGGTGAACCAGCGACGACTTGTGCGTACGTTGGCTGGAGTCGAGGAGGGGTCAGAGAGTCCACATACGCTGGAGCGGCCATGGACGCCAATTCCTCCTTGATCACGTCACGCAAAAGAGTGCTGGAGGCGTGAGGTGGACTCGGGCTCGCTGATAGGCCTAGAGATTGCAGCTATTCCCGTATAATCGCGCGGATCATAGCACGCAACGAGGGATCGGCGGTGGCGGTGTTGTCAGGGCTATCCGGCGGCAACCGCTGAGACTCGAGTTCCTCTAGGCGTTGGCATGTGGCAACAACGTCGGCGACTGTGGTCGGGTTCTGTATGGCCAACGCATTGAAGGCGGTAGTGCCGATGCCTTTCAGTAGATAGCGAACCCTCTCCGATTCGGTCATGGAGGTGTTGAAACGGCGGCAAAGAGCAAGCACATCCTCACTGTATGAGGTGTAGGATTCGCCAAGTTGTTACTTGCGAGTGTCCAAGGTCTTCTTTGCGAGGCCAGAACGAACTGCCGGAGTACCGAAAATTTGGCGAAGCTGTTGCTTGAAATGGGTCCAGTCCGTGAAATCAATTTCGTGATTGAAATACCACGTTTTCGCGACGTCTGTGAGGTAGAAAGATACACGGCGAAGCGTGGCCGGATCATCCCAGTTGTTTGTCGAACTCACTCGGTCGTAGTGGTCCAACCAATCTTCCACATCTTCACCTCGAAGTCCGGCGAACATGGGGGGGCCACGCTGGTGGCCACTGATAATCCAGGGTGGATAGGCCGCGGTAGTCGGGGCTGTGGAGGTAGATGCAGGTGCGCCGGTTGGCTCGTCCTGAGGCATGTTACCGGACACCTGGTACAGACGGCGACCTGAGCGGAGCTCCAGGAGGTAGAGAAGGTTGGGAGAGGCAGGAAGATCGATGAGCAGCCTCCACCACTTGTGACGCAACGGTTAGCGCGACCTTTATTAGGCCCCGAAGGCACGGTGAAGCGACCACACCCGAGGCACAGATCACAATCAAGCCGAGTTCCCACTACAGATGAAGACGACGAACACCCATGATGATGACCATGTACGAGGAGGGTAGATGTGTCTAATGAATGCCCACACTATATATATATATATATATATATATATATATATATATATATATATATATATATATATATATATATATATATATATATATATATATATATGTATGAGAGTGTGATGGGAGAAGTGCGCGAATATTGTGTGTGGTGTGACGGAGCCGATTTGGACAGAGCGACACGGGAAGAAGCGCAGCGGCAAGACTTGCGCGAAGACGAAGATGACGATGGGTTTTGCCACGAGGCCACGAGTGAAAAAGAATTGGCGGGCTGAATGACGTTGCGGAAGGTGGGCACGAGAAGCGGGCGCGTGGGGTGCGAGGGAGCTGGAACGGCAGTGTTCGATCGAGCGGAAGGAACGTGGAGGCTGGTCGTCAGCGTCACAGTCGGGTGTAGTCCCGAGTGCCTGGCAGAGTTTAAGGGTCGGAGTGGCCTGCTTCATTCGGCCTCAACTTCGACGGCGAGTCCATGGAGCGAGCCGCGAGCTACCGCAGCCACCAGTAACACCGTCGGGTGTAGGCCCGAGTGTTTGGTTGCGGTCCCTTATCCACATGTTCGTGTAGAAGACTGCGTGACTTGGGCGTCCACGGTCTTCGTTCCACGCCATACCCGTCTAGGCATCCACGTGAGCGGTGCCCTGCTCTTCACCGAACTCCGACGACAACGGCAGTCCCGCGCTGACATATCTTCCACGTCGACGAGTCCCGCGTCGGCGCATAGAACTCACCGGTGAGACTGTTTCGATCACGCTAGAACTAAACTTGTTCATATGTCTTCTTTGGTTTCATAGGTTGTAAAGTGTCGTCTTACTATTAGTGTTCGATGTTGTGTGTGTTATGTTCGTGAGTTCCTCCATAAAGCGGAAAAAAACGGAAAACAGCCTCGCCTTTTTCTGGAGAACGTTACTGTCTTCGACGCAACGTACTCTTGTCTTTTGTTCATTCTCGAGAATCCCATCACAATGGCGCCCAACGTGGGGCGAGGCTGATTTTTGTTTTTTTTTCCAAGAGTAACGATTGACATAACGACCGCGACATGGATTTGAGAGAACAAGTTTGTCTCGGTGAGAAGCTTGGTTTGTCGGGAGACGCGCTGCGATCGTGGATAGAAGAGCAAAATGCACGCGAACGGAATATCCGCGCTGAGGAACGCGATGCCCGGCGTGAGCAGGCCGAGCGCGAGGAACGTGCCCGCGAGGCAGAGTTGACGTTAGTGCGGGAAAAAGCAGCTTTCGAGGAAAAAAAGCAGCTCTCGAGGAAAAAAAGTTGCAGCTTCGCATACGTCTGTTAGAGGCGCAGAATGCTGCCGATGCTCGCGCACCCGTCGACGTTGAAAGTATCGGTGCAATGAACCGAGTGACTCAGCAGCCAATATGTCCCCGTAGCTTTCTACCGCTCTTCGACGAGAAGAGAGACGACTTAGATGCGTATTTTCGTCGATTTGAGGTGATCGCAAGAGGACAAGATTGGCCCAAGGACAAGTGGGCCACTGCTCTCAGCATGCTGTTGGTGGGTGAAGCGTTGAAAGTATTTGGTCGACTGTCCCCGGAAGACTCCTTAGATTATGAGAAGGCAACGACGGCCCTATTGCAGAGATTTCGATTTACTGCCGATGGATACCGGGAGAAATTCCGCTCCAGCAAGCCGGAGGACCTCGAAACTGGCCAACAATTTGCCGTTCGTCTGCAGGGTTATTTTGACCGGTGGGTCGAAATGTCGGAGACGCCAAAAACCTACGAGGGCACGCGAGACCTCTTAGTCTCAGAGCAGTTTCTGAAAAACTGTCACTTCAAGCTAGCAGTATTTCTAAAGGAGAGAAACTGCAAAACCCTGAAAGAGATGTCCGAGTCATGTGACCACTTCATGGAGGCGCAACAACAGCGTAATCTTGGACAGTTTCGGGAAGTGTTTGGAATCTCGTCTACAGCAGGGGAGAGTAAGCAGGGAAAGGAATCGTCCAAATCTTCTCAGATATGTTTCCTGTGTGACCGCGCCGGACATGACGCTTCTTCATGCCGAGCGAGGACCAAGCAGCCCTTTTGTCACGTTTATCAGAAAGTCGGCCATCAAGTGAACAGTCACTGTAAGAAGAAGAGCGGGAAAGGCCAAGTTACGTGCGCAGTGGTTCCAGGCAAACGGGAACAAACGCAAGAGAGGGAAGAGCTTACGACTGACCCGGTGGAGGAGTTCCTCGGCGTTTTTATGGGCGACGAGCAAGAGAAAGGACTCTGCACAGCGAAGAAGAGGTCTATGCCAACATCCGCTGGGTGGGTTTTCGGAAAGAAGGTAACCGTACTACGTGACACAGGTAGCAATACTGCGATAGTGCAGCGGAGCTTGGTTTCTGACGGAGCTTTGACAGGAAGATGTGGTACCTATCATCCTTGCGGACGGAACGTCCTACGAGCTTCCAGAAGCGTGGATACACCTGTCTTCACCGTATTTTACAGGGCGTGTACTTGTCAAATGCATGGCACGTCCCCTGTATGAAGTGATAATAGGAAATATACCAGGGGCACGAGCACCTTACGATCCTGACCCGGAATGGACCTATTGGGAGGATCAGGAGGGCAACGCTCAGAAAGGACCCGAAGACTGCGGGGTACTGAGTCCCGTGAGTGTGGCAACAGCGAAAGGCGGAAAATCGAATTGCCAGTATGGGGAAGGAACAAGGTACTCTGCCATCACAAAAGAAGAACTTCGTGCTGCCCAAAGGGACGATCCATCGCTAAAGTCGTGTTTTGAACGAATCGATGTGGTTCGCCTTACTAAGTGGGGCACTCGAGAAGTGTTCTTTATGAAAGAGGGATTACTTTATAGAGAGTGCTATTTTCGCAACGGGAAGAAGATCAAGCAGGTTGTCTTGCCAGTGTGTTTGCGTGCGTATGTTCTGAAGGTAGCCCATGACAGTCCTCTGGCCGGACATCAAGGAATGAAACGCACAAGTGACCGCTTGCAGGAGGCGTTTTATTGGCCCGGAATGCAGGCAGAAGCAAAGCGGTTTGTTCTGTCATGCGACGTCTGCCAAAGGACGGTGCCTAAAGGACGACTAGCTAAGGCTTCGCTAGGCCAGATGCCTATTATCGATACGCCCTTTGAGAGGGTGGGGATAGACATAGTAGGACCAATGCAACCATCCTCGTTGAAAGGCAACCGATACATTTTGGTGCTAACAGATTTTTCGACGAGATATTCCGACGCTGTCGCGATAACATCTATTGATGCACCTACTGTTGCAGATGGACTTTTTGAGATGTTTTCAAGGATTGGAATTCCCAAAGAAATACTTACAGACAGAGGCTCCTGCTTCACGTCTAGTTTAATGCAGGAAGCCATGAAGGTTTTGTCTGACAAGATGATGACCACAACACCCTATCCCCCCATGTGCAATGGTCTAGTGGAGCGCTTCAACGGAAGCCTGAAACAAATACTCCGAAAACTGTGTCATGAAAAACCTAGATCATGGGATCGGTATCTAGCACCCCTGCTTGTTGCATACCGGGAGGTTCCCCAAGCAAGTATGGCTTTCTCACCGCTCGAGCTTATCTATGGCCGATACGTACGAGGACCAATGTCAATAATGAAAGAGCTGTGGACGCAAGACGAAGTGAACCCCGAGTTAAGGACAGCTTATCAGTACGTTCTGGATCTACGCGAACGTATTGAAGACACCCTGCACCTGGCCCATAAACATTTGTTAACATCAAGGGAGTACCAGCGTCGATGCTACAACAAGAAAACAAAGAAGCGTGATCTAAAGGTTGGGGATCAGGCGCTTCTCCTTTTACCGACTACTCAAAACAAGTTTCTGCTCGAATGGAGAGGACCGTTTCCCGTTGTCGGTAAGAAAAACGACGTATACTTCTTGCTTGACCTGGGGAACAAAGTCAAACGCTTTCACATTAACAGGCTAAAGAAATACTATGAACGTACTATGGTGTCGAAGGACATGAACTTTGCTTTTATCCCCATTGAAGACGAAGCTTGTGACGTACAAATACCATGCTTCAGTAACAAGCAAAATGATAGTTTGGCAGAAGTCAAACTCGCTGACACCGCCGTTACCGTCGCTGACACCGTACGTCGCTGAAACCGACATCAGCCGTTAGCGTATCTATAGAAAGCGAGATATTTCAATAGCATAATACTCCGTTGGAGTACACGTTCACTGTTAACTACATCAAAGGAACAGAGAACGTTTGGAGCGGACTACATGAGTCGCATCTAGATATGAGCGATAGTTTCGTTTTATTGCACATTATGAGTTGTACTTAAAGACTGCAAGTGAGAAAAAAAATACTGACATGTGAATGTAGTTCTCGGTTCGGCTGTCACCTTGAACTGTACATTGGACGGTGAGACTTATCGTACACTTACTTAGCTGAAGTTTTGTTATAGGGCACAAAACTTTTAAAAGGGGGACTTGTGTGATGGGAGAAGTGCGTGAATATTGTAAGTGCGCGAATATTGTGTGTGGTGTGACGGAGCCGACTTGGACAGAGCGACACGGGAAGAAGCGCAGCGGCAAGACTTGCGCGAAGACGAAGATGACAATGGGTTGTGCCACGAGGCCACGAGTGAAAAAGAATTGGCGGGCTGAATGACGTTGCGGAAGGTGGGCACGAGAAGCGGGCGCGTGGGGTGCGAGGGAGCTGGAACGGCAGTGTTCGATCGAGCGGAAGGAACGTGGAGGCTGGTCGTCAGCGTCACGGTCGGGTGTAGTCCCGAGTGCCTGGCAGAGCTCAAGGGTCGGAGTGGCCTGCTTCACTCGGCCTCAACTTCGACGGCGAGTCCATGGAGCGAGCCGGGAGCTACCGCAGCCACCAGTAACACCGTCGGGTGTAGGCCCGAGTGTTTGGTTGCGGTCCCTTATCCACATGTTCGTGTAGAAGACTGCGTGACTTGGGCGTCCACGGTCTTCGTTCCACGCCATACCCGTCTAGGCATCCACGTGAGCGGTGCCCTGCTCTTCACCGAACTCCGACGACAACGGCAGTCCCGCGCTGACATATCTTCCACGTCGACGAATCCCGCGTTGGCGCATAGAACTCACCGGTGAGACTGTTTCGATCACGCTAGGACTAAACTTGTTCATATGTCTTCTTTGGTTTCATAGGTTGTAAAGTGTCGTCTTACTATTAGTGTTCGATGTTGTGTTTGTTATGTTCGTGAGTTCCTCCATAAAGCGGAAAAAAAACGGAAAACAGCCTCGCCTTTTTCTGGAGAACGTTACTGTCTTCGACGCAACGTACTCTTGTCTCTTGTTCATTCTCGAAAATCCCATCACAGAGAGAGAGAGATGTTTCTTTCTCTCGCATCGTCATTCTTTACTTGCTTGTCGTTGCAAGCACGGGCGTAGCCAGGGGTGGTGAGGGTATTGAAACCCCCCCCCCGTAGTTTTTCAATTTTGCATGTGCATATATACACGCACACATACAAACGCACGCACAAACCTGCAAAAAGGATGGTCGAACCCCCTCCCTCCCCGAAAAATTTTCTGGCTACGCTTCTGGTTCCAAGCGTTTTGCGTACTGTGTACTGCACTCCTAACGATGTTCAACGCAACCCATTGTGTGTGAGTGATGAGCTGCAGCGAAACATGCAAAGCTGGTGGCGCTCATTAAGTCCCATCCGCTTTGAAGTGAATCAAAGTTGGTGTAGTTTCTCCCGTACACTTTTCTCGCGATGCCTGTTTCTTCCTACTGAATCGAAAAATTCTGAGCTACGCAGTCATTAGGGCTACACATTCCTTTTTCGTTTAAACAAAATCTTCGTTCGACATCGGAAGTGTACTCATTATGACGCTGTTTAATAGTTGTACATATGTCGGAATTTTAGGCTAAAGTAGAGCCCGCCACAGCAATGCATAGTTAAATATGTGTGTGCATTGCATACGAGCAAGCACTCGGGTTCTGCAAGAAATATGAACGAGAAGAAAACACAAAGAACAAGTAAAACCGGGAGAAGCAATCAATATGCGCATTCGTTAAAGTTTATGTGACAGTCGAGTAACAGCACTACCATGCGTAAAACACATGAATGTAATTTTTCCAGTGGTACTTTCATCAAACGCATAATACACAGAAATTAGATAACATGTACTCATCAAATCGAGTTATTTAGATAACCGGTCAGTAAAAAAATCGGGTCAGGTTGCCAAGGTTCATCTGTGTTTAGCGCTGCACAACCATGGTTCAAGTATTCTTTTTTGAAGCGCACTAATCCGACAGCACAATCGAATACATCAATCTAATGACGCCGCACTACAGACCACTATCGACGCATCGACGCACTTTATGTAAATAACACTTTGTGAACACAGTACCTACGCATCATTGGTGTATAACATTATCAAGTGAAGGGGTATCTTTTCCTGGAAAGCTCACTTTTATTTTCGGATAGATCCAATTACAAAAGAACTTGGACACCGGCTTGCTCAAGTGAATTTTTCCTCCACTACCGGAGAGACATATGACGTAAACAGGCGATTTACGTTAGAAAAGCGGGTATTAGAAAGGTCTCAGTTCCGTTGTCCGCCAGCCTTGATAAACTTCCAGGAAATGTGCCGCCTGAAATGCTGTAGTTAGTGCGCATCAGCTGAAATACTATTCTGCGAGGAATGTGTTACCTTTGCATGCAGCTTCTGTATATACTTCATATACTAGTTCACCATGCTTTTTTTGTTAGCGTTTCGGATGTAATGGTCAATAGTGAAGCTTGGGAATTGCTCAGAACGACCCACTTCTCTTCCGTGCTGACAACTACAGTAAAATACCGTGCCTACAAAAGATCGAGAGAAAATTGAGGGGAAATATTGTCACCTGATTGTCATGGCGAAGGACGCAAAACTAAGGCCGGCAAAGATGAAATATTTTTACTGGGGCAAAACTTGTACTCAGGAAATATAATGTTAATTGTCGGGCTTTTAAGCCCCAAAACCACAATATCATTATGAGGGACGCCGTAGCGGAGGCCTCCGGAAATTTAGACCACCTGAGGTTCTATAACGTCCACCTAAGTCTGAGTACCTCCAGCATTCCGCCTCCATCGAAATACGGCCGTCGCGGCCGCGATTCCCTCCCACGACCTTCGGGTCAGCAATCGAGTTGCGCCTGCTGAAAAAGAAAGACTCAAAGTACAAGCAACGTTCGAAGCACAATGATAACGGCGAGCACGGACTTCGGTCGTCGAGAATCTGATCGTCGGCGGGACGCGCGGTCTCTTATACTTGAGTGGTGGAACCTTCTAGCGTTTTCGCTGATGCTCGTATTAGCTCCTGAATAAATTCGACTGCTCGGGTAATGCGCGCAATCTTCTCAAAATAGTCTATATAATCGAGAGTTTCGCCCAGCATTGCGGCGTGACCGACGCCGAGCGGCGGTAAGGCTTTTTTTATTTTTTTATATGTGGGTGAACCCGATCACATAAAAAAAAGCGAAATAAGCATGCATGGAGGTGAGCCTAACTTCTGTGTGCATCAAAGAAAAGGTGAAAAAGTTTATAGCAGCCAAAGAATGAACCTATTAAACTGCGGAAATAAATTGCATATAGGTAGTCTTATGATCACCTCCGCTTCGCATTCGCGTTGGAAGGAAGGAAAACGGGACAGAGGAAAGACAGGGATGTTAACCAGTTTGGCATAACCGGTATGCTACCCTGCAGAGGGGGAACGGATGGGGGAGATTGAAAGACGAGTAAAGAAAGAGAGAAAGAGAGGGGAACACACACGCACACACATAACTTCACAGCGCAGAGCGGCAGTCTTGTGCGGTATGTGGCATCATTAAGAGTCTACAGCCGCTCGTGTAAGTCTATCGGCAACACCACCTCAACGAGTTGTGGCGACTTCAACTACCATCTGGACTCCGCTGAAGAGAGGCCACTCTGCTATGCCGCTTATGGCTAAGAGTGGATTTCACGAAGTCATATTCGTTTCGAATAGGGATGGCCGACAACGCTCTTTGAGCCGCCTGCGGCACCGAGGAGACCTTGCAGCATATCTTCTGCGACTGTCCTCGCTACGATGCGCAGAGACGATCCCTCATATTCGCTCTCGCTCGTCTTCACAACAGAACGATGACACTAGAAACAATTTTCGAATGGCATCCTGAGAAGTCATCGAGAATTCAAGCAACCAAGGCATTGCTCAAATTCCTAAGGACAACAGACTTCGTGTTGGTCCACTCAATGATATTATACGGCTGCAGTGAAAGAAAGCTGGGCATCGTTATAAGTGGAGCTTGCTCATACAGTAGCTGCCTGTATGTGCGTTATGGTGTGATCAGACTAGGGTGCAATATTTCTCTTTATTTCTACGCCAATGCCGCCTGCTCGCGATTTGGAAAAGTAGTTCCAGCCACTGTCACTGATTGCGACATTAGGGAGTAGATGAGTACAGCGTGGTCGTTACGCGGCGGCAGAGCTGCATGCTGTGAAGACCAGCGTTGGGGAAGCGTCTCCCTATCAGACATGCTTCCGAACGACTGCCACCGTTTTTGTTTGTTTGCTTGTTTGTTTCTTTGTCGAATAACACTTTGGGCTATCGAAAAGCCATTTCGAATTAGAGCCTGCTATCCACATTCGCAGTTAAAGAACGGAAACTGCTCGTTTCCCGTGTAACGTGTCTCAGGCATGCAACAGATACGTTTACGAAGTAGAGGAAAAAAAACACAAATAATAAACCTAGCCTAAACAACTACATCTCCCTTCCTTTACGTAAAAAAGCTTCGTGTCCAAGAACAATAAGGACAACGGCGTATGAGCAACGCACGACCTCCACTGTTTTCAGTAATCTCAGCAGTCGTTGTCCGACTATTCGAGAAAAATTATGATCGCGTATTTTTTGCTTGTTTTTTTCAGAGTCATTACCAACGAAAGTAGACGTGACCAATGCTCCGTCTTGCAGGAGCATACCGCGCAACCAATTCTAACTCCATCGCAAGAAATTGCGAGTACTTACGAAGAGCTATTACATAGAAATGATTCACAACAGCGGACTCTGTTCTTTAGTAAGTTTTAGTAATACAGTAAAACCTCGGAGATACGAATCTCGTGGGGTCACCAAAAATATTCGCACCATCCGAAATCCGTATCACCATTAAACATGGAAGATTAGCATGCGACAAATGAAAATTGGCATATGTTTTGGTTTATTGTTGCTCAGGGCGGTAGCGACGTCACGAACAGTCACGAACAGCTCTGAATGATTGCCAGTAAAGTTTCTAGATGTCAGCAATCATACTTGTGCTCATAAATATATCGTGCGTGCGAGCCTGTGTAATTAATGAACCAGATGTTTTGTGACCCTGTGATCGCTAGTAACCCCTTCCTAATCTTAGTACGCTTTTTGACACGACTCCTAAGTACTTCAAAGAAAGTGACTTAAAAAGCGCTTTGAACGCGATAGATGAAGGTCAGAAAATTTTATAACCAATGTCCTTTGTTGCTCTTATTTTCTTATCGCAGTAGTGTTGGGGATGTTTTTCGGGAGATTTACGGACGTGCCCGCCCAATTGGGAGGTATGCTCAAAATTCGGGAGTCTCCCATGCAAATCGGAGTTGGCAGGTGTGCGCGTACGTAGCGAGGCCTAGCGCCTTCGCCAAGAATAAGACCGTCCACTTCGTCTCTTGGGTCCTCGTCACCCTTTCATAGGACCCCTGATTGCGAGGACATGGCTTGCGTCGACGAGGGAGGCCCGTGTTAACACAGTACAGCGACGCTGTTGCCTCGAGCACAGCAGCGCGCGTCGACGTGTTAGAAAGAAGAGAGTAGAGCACTGCACGGGCCGTAATTCTCGGCCCGGGCCCGGCCTGGGCCCGCAACTCGTTGAAATTTACCCGCCCGAACTCGGCCCGGTGACTCAAAATGAGACCCGGACCCGGCCCGAACCCGACAAAAAATTTCGCCTACCCGGCCCGGCCCGGCCCGACCACAGATCAGGCCCGACAGAGGCCCGACCCAGTAATCTAGGTGGTGTTGCCCGAACATGGAATCGACAGCAAGGTGTTTTAAGTGGCAAATATTTACGCTTTTCTGGCGCATATTTCGGTAACAATTATACTTTTACATACGGTAATTTCTTGTAAAAAGGGGTTCACGGTGCAAACAGTTGAGCGGACATAATGGATACAATGAATGTTTGTTCGGCAGTGGCATACTGTAGCCATTTTTTCTGCATATACATTGGGGATCATGAAGGGCGTTTTGTAGCAGACATTGTAGCAAGGAAAGTGACTTGCAGCACGAGTTCAGTTTCGATAGGGAGCGCAATAACAACAAAGGATGGATTGATAAACTTTATTATGGCCCATCGGAACGCGCTCTAGCGCGTTGCGGGCAGCTCCGACATCGGAACAGGAAGACCAAGTCTGTCTGCTGCGTCGCGGGCCCGTTGGACTGCCCATATAGCTGTTCTTCTAGCGCGGAGCTGGTAATAGCAGCCTCCCATTTGGACGGCAGTGATGACTTCGCCGCCACGTAACACGGAGCACCGCCAGAGCATGTGTTCTATATTGGCTTGGCAGAGAACAAAACGCTCACTTCACTTTGTTTTTATTGCACTCTATAGCCTATTGAAATTTATAGCATGCTCTAACCACAAAGTCAATCGTGCACTCTTCTCGATATGTAGCACCTGTCTTCACTATTCTAGCACCTTGCCACAGCAAGAGAAACAGAGGGAAAAAAAACAAATTATTGACCGTTGTTGTAAATACACTAATATAGGTAAAAGTATGGAACCGCGTGCACCACGTGTATGCCTATAAGCAGCCGAAAGGAAGAAAAAAACTATTTGTCATAGCATTATTTTCATATACCACACCACTGCTAGTATATATATATCTAAAGTTTCATATGACATAGTTTATAGTTTACTTCTTCGCATGTTGTTGTGCGAAAAATCAAAGTACGAAGAGATTCCTGCTTTAAGCACGCCATGCGCTGTTGCATCACATATCCTGCCGCGCTAAAGCTTCTTGCACTACTCGCGCTGGCCGCACGATCACACCACATGTTGTTTTCAACTTCCGCTACTGAAGCAAATGTAGGAGGCCTCTGTGGAGCTCTGTAGAATAAATATAGCTGTCCAGCTCATCCCTTCATTCCTCTCGTTCCCGAACGTCGTGCCACTCTTTAATGTCATCTATAAAACTCCTCTTTGAGGGCTTCTCCTTGCAGTTTTCAGAAGTGTATGTTATGCACGGTTTGCACCATGCTCGTTTTTTCTATATTATAATGGTTTATGCCTTCCCAGCAATGTTGTACAGGTAGAAGGTGGCCATTGGACTACGCGGTTAGGATTGGCAGGGGATGTGGACGAAGCGATTTCGATATGTTTTCGGGGTTCGTTCGAGTTTGGTAAAAGGCGCGACTAAGCTTCTCGAAGCTTACTCATCTGATGCATATGCATGGTACGATGTAAGGGGCATCACCCGGCACGGAATCTGTCATTGTCCTTTTTCAAGCCAGATATTTCGTCAAGCGAATATACTTCACCCCATGCCTTGTTTAATGGACCTATTCTATTTCTGAACATTCCAACGCTGTTGCGGCATTATCATCCTAGAAAATATTCTAGAGGGCGCTGCCCAAAACTAGGTGGTTACAAACCGGTCACAGAGGAAGGACCTCTCTCGCTTCATTTTACGGACCATAAAGCCGTCGTAATGAAGGGACCTCGCAATCCAGCTGCCATGACAACGAAGAAATTAAAAGAACAAAACGAAGAAACGAAACAACAAAACGAACAAGAACAAAATAAAAGTTGATTTGTATTATATACGCACAGTCTTACGTCTTTCTTAATGATGTAATGGGCTAACTTTCACGGGAGAGTTACGGTTTACCGATGATCTCCCCCTCTCGAGCTTCGCCCACTTATCATCATTCATTCCGTGGATATGGCTTGATTTTTTCTTTACAAGCATGTTCTTGAGATGCACAGGCATGACAGATCGAAAGCATATTTTTCGTGAGGCGCCTCCTGAGGTCACCGTGTGTTGATACACAACCGTGAAACAAAAGCTATATTTCAGAATCGGTGTCTAGATTTTAGTCTTTATGGGTGATACGAAATGACTGGTTCCCCAGATGTGAAAGAGAGACGTCCGTTTAATGGCAATACTAAAGGCAAACTGCTGTGCCGGCCACGTGCACGTGCCCTCGATGCCCCTCGGTTTCCTCTTCTTCGATAGAGTCTGGCGCGCTCCAAATTGCTCCGTTCCGCACTAGTTTGCAACAATTGGTATCGATATGTTTTTGGAATCCTGCCGCCAAATCCCCTTCAGAAATGATCTCGTATACGAGATATGGGAAACGTCTGCTGTGAATTGACGGCAGTTTTAAAACCTGTTCTCCCCTCCCGCGCTCCTACCTTCGTCATTGCCCTAGCCTAGCGGGAGTAAATTTTCGTGAATGCGGCCCGTTAGCTGAGGTGAGTTTGAGACCCCTGATATGGCGGAACAAGACGAAAGCTCAGACATTAACAATGTAGGCACACAAAGCAGGCTGTGCATGTCCATCTCGCGCCACATAACCACTGGGAGCCGTCACAGAGTCAGAGAAAAAGAATGTGCCTTTTATAGGGATTCTATAAAGACTCCATGCAGTCCTTACGTTTTAGAGGGGGGCTCTAACTTTCAAGAACGTTTTCCCGCTTTGGAGCTCTGTGATCGCTATTGCGATGACATCTCATAGGTATAATTTTAATATATTACATTTATTACTGCGATTACATAGTAACACTTGGGATATATTAGAATAACGAAAGCAAATAAAGCACGGAATAAGGAGATGTTACATATAAGCGCCTGGTCTATTTACTTTTACAGCGAAAGCTGTTATGAGATCATTTCACCGGCCGTTTTTGGTGCCGTAGTTGTCCGCCGCCGCCGCCGCCGGTGTCCGTAACCAGTATCGCTCGAAATAAGAAAAAAAACTAAATAAGAAAAATATTCCAGGATGGAACGAGGTTCGAACCTGGGCCCTCTGCGTGGGAGCCCAGTATTCAACCTCTGAGCCATGCCGGTGCTTCAAACTGCCTTGCAAAAAGGTCCTATACAGGTTTCATGTCGGGAAGGAACCACATTAGCATATGCAATATAGCGTGGTAAAAGAGTAGAATAAGCACCAAGCGTCGCACAACGCGAATTCTGTAACCAGGCGTCACACAATGCGAATTGCGCAACGAGTAGGTTGTTGAATGCTTCCAACCCATTACAAAGAGCTCTGCCATAATTCTTCATCGTCATCACGCACAGCATCAACAAAGTGCGCATAATGCCTTACATGCGTTTAGCAGGTACCACGGCTGTCTGTAGAATGACGAAAAATGGCACAGTGCCTATTGCCCTACTTCTAAAAAATTACAATGATTTATAGCGTAGTGGGTTCCTCGCAAGTGCACTTCTGTTGGTTGCCAAGGAAGCCCATAAGGCTCCCATGATCCATTTCCTCAGGGTCTCAATAAAGTAAATTCTCTCTCTCTCTCGCTCTACGTTTCTCCGGTTAAAGTGTGTTATAAAGCGTGGTGGGACAGTTAAATAACGACCGGGCGTCACACAATATGCGTTACGTAACTAGTGTGTCGTTTAAAGCTTCCGACCCATTACAAAGGGCGCAACCATAATTATTCATCGTCATCAACCGCCGCATCAACAAACTGCACATAATCGCTTACATATGGTACCTCGCTTCTCCGCAGAACATCGAATAATGTCGTGCTGGGTGCTTCCCAACTTCCCAAAAATTACGCTTTGTGGCGTAGTGGGTACGTTGCTAATGTACCTGTATTAGTAGCCACAGGAGAGTTTATAACGGGCTCTAGAAATGCCGCTCTTGCAGCTTTCGCTGTGACTGTGCTGCGCTTTCCGCGCAGGCCTGGCGTTTTAGCTCGCTCGCTTCAGATAAATCAAGTAGCTGATATGCAAAAAGCAACAAAAGTTCAGTACTCATCCCTCATAAAACTTCTCCGAATAGTGTACCCGACATAAAAATAGCGTTTTATTGCGATAGCATTTATATGGGCACTCTCGGCTGATTTTTGCCATCACCGTCTGTCGGCGCCGTCATGTCCCGGATATGTATATGTATATATATATATAAAAGGCACAAAGAAAAAGAAAACAGAAGAAAAAAAATACTGCATTACCAGACCGCGGATTCGAACCAGCAACACCTCGCTCCCCAGCACGCTGCGTTAGACAACTCAGCCACCCACCATGTATGTGCCGGCAAAATAACGGCGAGCTATTTATATACACCATGTACCGCTGGTGTTAAGCAGAGCTCGGAGGAGCGTGAGCGTGTTTTCTATCACGCAACGTCCTAATTTTCTTTCAATTTGAAAACTGCCCTTGAGTCGCGCAGGACAAAGTGTCCCTTTTCTGTACCCACTCGTGATGTGGAAGGAAAAAAAAAAGAAAGAACACCGGGAACACCTTGCATCAGACTCCCCCTTGTGGCTGGAGACGCAGGGGGTAACCCCATGCGCCACAGTTTAAAAGAAAAAGAAATATTTAAGAGCGTCTGATTCTCCATTGCCGACACTTGCAGACGCAGCGCTCCTAATTTTCTTTAATTTCGAATACTGCCCTTGAGACACGCATGACAAGGTGGCCATTTTCTGTACCCACTCGGGATGTGGAAGGAAACAAAAAAGACAAAGAACACCGGGCACACCTTGCATCAGACGCTCCCTGTGGTAGAAGACGCAGAGGGTCACTCCACGAGCCATAGTTTAAAAGAAGAAGAAATATCTAAGAGCGTCTAAATTCTAAATTTACCCACTTATATTAACCGCCGGTTTCATGGCCAATTCCCCAGAGTGGAGAAGAAGCAAGAATTAAGGGTCAAGCAAGCAAGCAAGCAAGCAAGCAAGCAAGCAAGCAAGCAAGCAAGCAAGCAAGCGTCTGATTATCCATTGTCGGCACTTGCAGCGGTGTTGCTCAAGCACATAGGCGTATCAACTGTGACAGTTTTTAGTTCACGCTTGCCCTGTGCATACCTGTGCGTTCATTTAGGGCGTCCTTCTTCGTGCTTCAGCGGCGCGCTGCAAGTATCGAGCTGTTTCTGGTTCTTCATGTGACATTTCGATTTCTTGCTATCGCATCCATTGCTTCGCCCTTGCGGCGAAACTGTTTTTTCGAGATGAAATGTGGGACATAACATATATGTATGCACAGCGTATGCGGAACAAGACACATTAAAGAGAAAAACAATTTTTCTATTATCATTAAATTACACTTCCACCATTTTAAAAGCACCGCGCTCGCCGCGACAAGACTCTTGGTAAGAGAGAAAGCTCGCAGGAAAATGCAGGTAACGACACCAACTTAAAATTCACGCAGGAAACGCCGTGGCGCCATAGATTCTGATGGCATCTACTGGAATCTACGTAGTTTATAGTGGGTAGAAATGAAGTACATTGACCTCTGAGGGGGTCATAGACTTAACGTACCAGGTTTCTGGAAATTTCGTTGAGCCAACGTCCCCAAAATACGATGAATACAGATTGAAATCCGTGACGTTAGGTACGGACATTTCAGCCGGAAATTTCAAAAGGGAACATTGACCTTGATTTTCTCCTTTATTAATAAACTTATTGATGGTGAAATTAATGACGTTCGGGCTCTCAGAGTACACTTTTTCGGTCTAAACCGATGATTGAGTGTGCTCACTTTAGTGACCCTTTAAGAACGGAGCAAAGTCCAAGCCCGGCCCGACCCGAACCCGCCACCTCAAACCCGGGCCCGGCCCTAAGCCTGCAGCTTCAGGCCCGAGCCCGGCACGGGCCCGCCGTGAAAACTACTTTACCCGGCCCGGCCCGGCCCACGGGCCCGGGCCGGGCCCATGTTTTCGGGTAGGCCCGAGCCCGTGCAGTGCTCTAGAAGAGAGAGAGCGAGAAAAAAAAAGAAGCGCCACGCGAGCGCCATCTGTAATCTAAACACGAAAGCGCATTAAAGTCTCCGAGATTTGCGCTCACAATCTCGGAGGCAACGACGCAACGCTGACGGTCGCGTCGCGCAGCCAGTATTTCCGCACCCGCAGGCAGCACCTGTTCCTACGCTGGCCTGTCACGCAGGCCAGCGTGGAGAGGGCATTGTCGGCGTTGGTTTGTGTTAGTAGGTAGGAATTCGTAGTACAGTTACTTCCACTCCTCTGAAGAACGTGGGATAAACATGTTTTACCCCTGTCCCGCTTTCTTAAGAAGATGGCAAGAAACTATATCACAAATCGAATGTTTATTTATGATTACCTTAACTTCGAATTTTTGCACAAAAAAAAATAATAAACGTTACGAACCGTTACGGAACATTCTTTTTTTTTTTCGTTCCGGAACAGAAACGGAACGGAACTCTTTGCGGTGGAACGAAACGAAAACCCAAATGAAACACTTTTCGTTCCGACACCCTGGATAAAGCGATAACTTGCAAGAGCCCGTTTCGCAGAAACTCCATGTGCGAAAAATCGCGACGGATGCAAAGGATGAAAATCGCGGTTGGAGCGGGAATCGAACTCAGCCATTCTGCGCGGCAGTTAAGTATTCTACCAGAGAGCCAGCTCTTGAATCTGCGTCGGAAAAATGCCCTATATGCAGTCGTCATGTCGGTCGAGAAGTTGGGTTAATACATGTAAAAACTTGGCTTGAGCTTCGCTTTGAAGAGTACAACGCGATAGCCTAATCGGACCGTGTTCGTATCGCCTTCCCAATCACTAGCCCAGCTCCGCTTCTCTGTGGAAACCTAAACCGTGCCCCAAGGAAAGCCAAAGTGTGGACGCCCTCTGGGTCCAATATCCATGCATGCGGCGCGATGAAACGCAGCCGCACGACGGGGCGACGCCGTTTAAAAGCGCAGCCGTGGGCCCTTTGCGCCATCCCGCGGGTGTTGCGTCAAGCCGCTGAAGAACCTCCGAGATGTGCGCACCACCAACGCTAAATGGTGTATATAAATACCGCTCGCCGTTAGTACGCTAGAGTATGTATGCGTGGTGGCCGAACGGCTAAGCACATCGCTCGTGCCGCGGAGCCGTGGGTCGCAGGTTCCAATCCCCAGTCACGCTCGAAGCGAAGATTTATTATTTCTTTATTTGCATCTACCTCAAATTTTCGCTCTCGGACAACGCTGAGTTTTCTCTCACAGCCAAAAACGCCGCCGCCGACAACGACACCGGAATTAGCGGAGCGAGCTCTTCACCGCTATGGCGTTAATACTTCGTGGCAGAAGTATGGGACCGCACTGGGTATCGCGCCATGTGAATCACGTAACGAGTAGTTGGTTTGAAGCCCATGCGTTACGGAGTGTTCAGCAATAGCTCATCATCATCGGCCACGGCACCGACAAAGTGCGCAGCAGCGTAGGTGCGCGTAGTGCCTTACAGACGTGTGGTGGTTACTTCACTAGCTCGTGCAACGAATTATAGTGCAGTGGGTACTTCGCACGTGTATTTTCAGGTAGCACCTTAAAGGGGTCATGAAGCACCCCTTGGGCTGATTGAAAAAACACATCCTGCGGAAAGCTGACACGGCTATGAACTGCTCTGCCAAATATTACAGTCGTGCGCGCCGCGTAATGGCCACAAGCGGAGCGCGAAGTTGCCGTTTCCCCAGGCACCCTCTTTTCAAACAGAGGCCGGTTCTCACTCTCGTCGGTGGGCGGGGCGTCTGTCCGCTGTACGTAGCAAGAGACATAGCATGCTTATTGGCCGACAGCCGACGTAAATTGAGAGCGGCGTTCGGATCAGATGCGCTTCTTGCCGCGGGGTGCCGGCGCCGCACTCCTCAGTACACGGTAGCCGCACTTGCGCAAGCGAATCACAGCGGGAGAGCGATCGCGTTTCATGACGCGCGCTGGCGTAACTTCTTTCCCCCATGCCATCCCTCCCTGTCTAGCTTCCAGTGCGCTCGCCGGCACGAGAAAAGAGAGAAAGCGTCGGGAGCGTGCGCCAAACCCCCGTAACTCCGCTGATTCTTGACGGATTCGAGAAATTTTTGCGGCAATCGATTCGGGTAGAAACTTTACAACGGCCAACGTCGCGCGCACCGACATTCCTTCCCTCACTGCGCTGTTAAGGTGTCCACAGGGAAGCGATGCATGACAACCTGGCAAGCGAATGAGGAGGCGATGCGAACGTGGTTCAGAAATGCTCTCGCGTGCCGCTCTCATTATTAGCGGAGTTTAAATACGATAATGCCTGCCCGTGGCGCACCTCGAATTATTTATCGTGCATAATAATTAGCGCTGTGTCGCAGCGAGTGCGTTCGAGCTTGGCTGATTGAAATACATCGCGCAGGCATGTACATGGATAAACGCTGCATGTGCTACCGGAAGCCCCTGCTCGAGTCTGGCACTATGGGAACCAAGGGCAACGTACAGGCCGTAAAGCCCGACCTGATCGAGTCGTACTCGTCATCCCACGACCCACCAGAAAAATCGATACCAGTCTGCACCATCAAGCATTTTCCCAACATCGAGCACACACTGCAGGTACATATTATTTTATTTGAGTAATCGAATGAACTTTTGACATCGAGAGCAGGTGAGGTCATCCGAGCGATCTCCTTCAATGCCAAATATTCCATGGGAACCTGTCCTCAAGCTACCGCCCGGTCCCGCAATGTCCTGCCAAATCATGTACTCATCTCGGGTTTTTTCGATCCACCTCTTAGAAAATCTTAAAATATGTAACGAAAGTAGTCACGTCTCTTTTGTCGATGCAGTCCAGCAATGCTCGTCCAAATGGCATTGATTCCTCTCTTTGTTGGTCGGTAAATGTTTTCGGAAACCACTTTGCATGTACAAATTTCGTTACAGACCACGAGATGTCAAGAGGCTGCACTAATGAAGCAACAAAAGAAAAAAATCAAAGCAGTGGGCTTCATTCATCACTTCATTCATCACAGCAGTGGGCGCCATTCGTCTCAATGCCCTCTTGTCAAACGGGTTCAATGCCAAGGCGCTGAACTTCAATAGAGATGGTTTAAAGAGGCTGGCACATCGTTACAAACGGTATGGTATGGAAAAACTTTATTTAGGTCCGTCGGGGCGTGAACTAGCACGTAGCGGGCCGCTCCCACGTCGGGACAGATAGGCCTAACCTGTCCGCCACGTCGTGGGCCCGTTGGACTGCCCATAGCTGCGTCCTGAAATCCGTACTGCGTAGCGCAGCATCCCACTTTGACGATGTAACGTTTTGAACCCGTAACGCAGGGCACCGCCAGAGCATATGATCTAAGCTGGCAAAGTCTGAGCAAAGCGCGCTTGTGTTTGACGTCTGAATTTCTGGGTAAATTTTGTGCAAGAGGGCGGGACTGGCATATGCCCCGACCTGCAGGAGTCTGAGCGTCAATGCCTGAGGCCTGTTCAGTTTACTGTGCGGTGGCGGATACTTTCGCCTCTTCAGATAAAAGTTCTTGCAAAGTTCATTGTACGTCGTTGGGGGATCTTTGTTGTCAACAACCTCATCGTCATGCCGTTCAGTAGCTACGCGGTCGACGACTCCTCGCGCAGCTCTGTGGGCCTTCTCGCTGAGGTTGGACGCAGCGCCCTCGATCTGTCCCATGTGAGCTGGGAACCATACGATTGTGTGTTGTTGTACCTCCTTATTTCGCAGGATCCGCAAGGCTGATTCCGAGATGGTGCCCCTACCGAATGCTCGGACTGCTGATCTCGAGTCACTGTATATTGATGTTCTCCCGTCGTCTAGCAGGGCCAAGGCTAGTACGACCTGTTCGGCAACCTCAGCCGTTGTGGTCCGGACCGACGAGGAGTTTGTAACAATGCCATCTTGATCAACAGCGACTGCAACGAATGCTTTTCCGTTCGGGTACCGTGCAGCGTCAACGAAACAGCAACTCCGGGCATGTGCATGGGCACTCTCAAGGAGGGCTTTAGCCCTAGCCCGTCGTCTGCCTACATTGTATGCAGGATGGACATTCCGAGGTATGGGTGCCACGGTAATACGCTCTCTTTGTTCTCGAGGAGCGAGTAGGTGGGGATACGAAAATAATGATAAAATATGAAAGCACGACATCTGGCCGATCTTGAAAGCTTTGCACAGACATAATTAGCTGATTCAGGAGTGAGCGTTACACTGAACTATACCAATCCCGGGTACATTAATGATCCAAGGGGAAGGTACGTAATGTTTGTGCTTTTAAACGCATAGAACACACAAAGTTGAAGAAGCATGACCTTTTGGATCTGTTTACGCTCATGATTTATCGTATCGGTTTCGTAAAGCCGCACGTGACGTCACGTATAGATAGAGGTTTTAGACGGAGCTGTCAACCCTTAAACATGATTTGTTGTTGTGTACTTGTACAGGCTTTATGACATCCTCTTGCTAATAAAGTTCAAATTCAGTTATGAGACTATTTGCTCCGAGCTCCGCCGGATGTCGCACTGCACCACATCTCATGTACTATCACCACCGACAGAAACGCATACCTGCGGTCTGAAAACCCCGGACCTGCCAAAGAGCTTCCCGTAATTCATGTTTCCATTTTCAATCCAAGTTTTTGTTGCGAACTGCACAGGTTTGATGTCTGCCTGGCAGCGCACAGAAATGGCTTTGGGGTGTGTCTAGATAAGATCGAACACGAGGTCCCGGTCACTATTCCCGATTGTGATGAAATTTACTGTAGGTTTAGGCATTACACCCAGAACAATGGTTTCGCAGTTAGTTTTGCGAAAAAAAAATTTGTTCGCCTGAAAAAAAATATACAACTTTTGGCCGCAAAAAACGCTTTTTCGCCAAATTCGCGATTTCTGAATTTTGAGCGCGACTGCTGTATGCAACGAGAACTCTGCCGGCGATTTCCCAGTGAGCGCCTCCAGTAGTGCGCTCATGTGTTGCTTTCTCTCTTCTGATGGCCTAAAGATAATTAGGTTCATTCTATGAGCAACATATGACACAAAAGCAAGCCATTGACATCTAAAGAAAGCTGTCATATTTGCTTCCGATGGTCGAGCAACTCAAACTGCAGTTGTTCATCTCGTGCCAGAACACTTGTGTCAGCCGGCTGTGAAAAGAAGTGTGTCCGAGTCCATTACGTCATTAAAGAACCGCTTTTACAACACTGTATTATTGTGCGTCCGCAGATAGAATATTCAACGCAAGTCGAGCGCTTATCACGATATTATGCGGCTTCGGGCATAACAGCAGGAAAAAAAAACATCCATGCTGTATTGAAGGCGCTCACTGGGAAATCACCGGCAGAGTTTTCGTTGCATACTATGACATTTGTTGGCACTTAACAGCCTTTAACTTTCACAGTGATGCATTCCTTCTCTCGTTTGTCCTCTGAGCGTAGTTTGGCGCTCAAGAGGAGCTCATCCGCAGTCGAAGCGGCACTCATGTAATGTCAGCGCCGGCAGCATCGAGCGGCCGCTGCTGCGGGTTTGTCAAGCTGCTCATCGCAAGACAAAGCTTGCTGAACCATGACACCGGGCTGTGCATTTGTTGGTGTGGAGCTGCTGATTTGTGATTATGTCACGTACAAGTATTTTTAGCATCTTATATCCGAGTTTCGGCCCATAACGAACGACGCCGCCGCTAGGCCGGCATGGTTACATTTGACGCACTATAACTTGTTAGCAACCAAAATAATGCAACGTTTTTTTCTGCACAATGGTAGATGACATCCTTTACTTCAATCAGAGGGATTTTAAAAAAATTAAAAATGACCTTTTTGAGAAAATCATTTTCAAAGTTCGGCGTTTTTAGTGAATCACTTAGGTTTTAGCCCAATTATCGAGTAAAACGGAGCGCGATAAAACCACGCAAATTATTTTAAAAGAGAGTTAAGGTATCAAAGTTAATATGTAGCGATTTTTATTATCCTCACTTTAACTTGCTTGCAGCAATAAATTCCTGAAGTAGAGGTATTTTCGTGCGATTTGCCAAGTTTGTGATTTTTTTCTTCAAATGTGCTTCGACAAGCGAGGGAAATAATAGACTCATAAGATTGTATTTCACTTGTTCTTTAAAAGAAATAAATATTGTGAAGAAGAAGTGCACCGTTTTTTACCTACGTGCGCTCAAAATTCAGAAATCGCGAAATTCACGGAAAAGCGTTTTTTGCGGCCAAAAGTTGCATATTTTTTTTGCAAGCGAACAAAATCTTTTTTTTCGCGAAACTAAGTGCGAAACCATTGTTCTGGGTGTAATGCCTAGACCTACAGTAAATTTCATCACGATTCGGGAATGGTGACCGGGACCTCGTGTTCGATCTTATCTGGACACACCCTTTGTGTTCAAACTTCGGAAATGGGATTTACGGCATTACATTTTTCAGCCGCTTCGTTAAGAGCAGGGCCCAAATTAACAAAGCTTTCTGTATGCACGTGTTATTGCCCTTGGCTGGCAGCGATTCGGTAACAATTTATTCAGCATTACGATTGGATAACATTTCCCTTTACGAACGGTACGAGCGCAATGAGCCTTTGCGAATACGGCTCCTGTGTTTGGGTTTTTCTCAATAGTGGCGTTGCCATTGCGACTTCTTTAAACTCAGTTTAACCGCTTGTCCTGTAGCCAGCCGGGGCCGTCAGGCTTGTATAATGGATCCTGATAACTTGGGTAACCGAGGACGGCATCGTAAGTCCTGCTAACTTGCCTGCCGTGAACTCAAATCAGGGTTATTGCATTGTTTGCGTAACCTGCACAGCACATTCAGCGAAAAGTGAGGCAGTAGTAAAGACTTCCATTTACATTAAGATCTTTCGTAAGGGCAAAAGCTATAACCAATGCTGATGCTTGACACTATGGTGAAGGTGAGCGGTCAATCCTAAATATACGTTCGAAAAGTTTTTGCGTATTGAGAGCAATTATGCATAACACACCGTCTTTGTCGCAGCACTGTTTAAACTCTGACTGTTTTTTGTGTTAAAAATACTTAATAAAAAGCAATCGAAATTGTTCTTTCCAGCGGGTCCGAGATGAGTTTGAGGGTCTCTTCAAGCAGGCGGCCGCGAACGCTGTCCAGTACCTGACGTGAGTGTAAAATGCAGAGCGAAAGCGAATATGGGCGACTAGTCACAGTATGACATCTACTGAAGACAACGTTTCCTTACGATATCAGGAAAATCTGAAGTTCACGGGAAACTGCAAGTAGTAAATCATGAGCTATTTTTCCTTAGCCGTTCTGAGAGCTCTCCTCACAAATGCCCCCCCCCCCCGCCCCACAAACCCCTATTATTGATTGAGCGTTTGTCCCGTGTATAACATCCTCTGGTGTTGTGTTTTTTCTTGCGCTCAATAAATTTGGCATTATACTCCTTTAAAATATTCACACTCATTTCGCAATTTCTTCATCTTTCTGGTTATTACCATGTCGCAAAGTAAAGCAAGCTGTTCGACAATGTGTGCACCTGACGATTCGACGCATCGTCGAACTTATTCGACGATGTGTGCAGCTGACGATCGTTTCACCTTTACGTAAAGTTGGGTGTTTTTCGGGGGCGGTATTATGCAGAAATCACGATTCTGTTAGGCTCGCATTGACGTTATTGATGCATTACTGCCCTAAGCGTCTCTCGAGATCAAGGAATGTCAACGTAGTGGTGCACATGAGCACCAATGCTTGCAATACTTGACACGTTCAAGAGGTTCATAAGCGACGGCGGCAAAACCCCGAAAAAAATGGGGAATGACGTCGCAATGAACTTTCTGGGTTGCTAACTAGACCTCACCTAAAATAGGAAACGGCATGCTCTATTGGAGAGAGGTAGGCTAGTCTCCTTCAGAGCTGTAAAATAACGCCGTAGCTCACAGATGTTGGAATTGTGGCGTTGTTAATTACACTTTTTTTCAAATTTGCTTGCATTGACGTTATTTTTAAGCCGAAGAGAGGCTTGATACAGCTGTTAATGCCTTTTAGATGTGACGCATCTTACAGCGGAGTTCAATCCGGTGGTGGCGGTGTGCGGCGTGACCACCCTTACTGCGCATGCGCAAACCCTCTCCACTTCCCCTCTCCACTTCCCCTACCCGCCCCATCCCTCCCCCTTTCCCTCCCCCTCTCCTTTCCCCCTCTACACTTCCCCTCTACACTGCTCCTCTCCTCTCCCCTCTCCTTTCCCCCTCTCCACTACCCCTCTTCCCTTTCCCCCTCACCACTCCACCTCTGAAACGCGGGCTCTACATGCCGAAACACTGCTTCGCATCCCCTCATGATCCCCTTTAGCGGGAGATGGTGTGATTTTTTTTAGCTTCAGCGTAAACAGTAGGCCGAAGACTTTTAGCAGCAGCAGTGTAGACTGAGTCTTCTAGGTGCACCGCAAAATGATCGCGAGCAAACGCGGTAGATTTTTTTG
Organism: Rhipicephalus sanguineus; assembly: GCF_013339695.2. Classification (NCBI taxonomy): domain Eukaryota; kingdom Metazoa; phylum Arthropoda; class Arachnida; order Ixodida; family Ixodidae; genus Rhipicephalus; species Rhipicephalus sanguineus. The sequence goes on from NC_051177.1 coordinate 116,629,972, forward strand.
TGATAATGTTCCAATGTCTACAGACGATGTTGGAGCAGTAAAATCTTGGACATTGTGTTTCACTTCTCCCCGTGTATGACAATCCTCTTGAAGTACAAGCGCTGTAGTACGCTATGCTCCTTATGCTATTACTTTGAGCTGTAATCCCGTAATCAACTTTTTGCAGTATAGCAGTGTCACAAAAAATACCCAAACCTCCGGTGTCTCCTATGGTCTGCTACTAAATGGCATCGGTAGGTAAAGCTGATTACACTTAGCCGCAGACCTGAGAAGCACCGTTTTAGGGTCAGTATTCTCGGAATCATCGGCATACATTTAGCCCACTGTCTTGTTGTTGCGGTCGAGCTTGCTGGTCGCTGTGGCTTCGTTGCGTTCATGCCTTCATTTTCCTCTGACACGTCATACTCATTTTGGTTTCAGCTAAGCCTCCTAGTTGGTGTCGTGATCGCATCACAAAGAATGCAACAGGTGAACTGATGTTTCTGTTATTCGCTGACCATTACAGTGACCCTGAGTTTTTGCCCAACATGACTCAAAGGCTACAACCCAACCAGCAAGTAAGAAACTGTATTTCCCTTCATTTTTGCTGCAGTCTGCGAATGATTCGGAAGTTGTCCGGCATTAGCGCGCGCAAACAACACTTCGAAAACAAAACCGTCGTTTGGAGCAAAGCGAGTAAATACGTTTATCTTTTCATTTTCGACGCAGGTGGTGATGCTGGAGGAAATGAAGAAAATTCTCGTCGACGAGAGAGCGACCGTCTTCGCCCGACTGCGGTTTCAGGAACAGTACAACACCGAGATACGACAGCTGCTCCGCAAATAACCCGAGGATCACGTAAGGGCTCACATTTCGCGGGCAGTGCAAGCAGCGTTGACGGAGATGCGGGGCTACCATGTAACTTCTGAAGAGATGCCGAGAACGGTGACCTAGCCTACGTTGATACATACGACGCTCTTGTTAAATTCATGTACAGGTACCGGTCCTGTTAAGAGTGGTGGCTCTATAAGCGAAAGTGGAGAAAATGAAACGTGGTTAGGAATGCCAATCTAATGTTTTCGCATAAAGGAGCCGTTATTCTTGATATTTCACGTTCGGCGCTGCTTAACTGTACACACGAATATATATGTAGCAATACTTTAGTGCGTGTAAAGACATAAGTAGACTAAGTTGGGCGAACATTGCTGCGTCCATGAAGAGAGTGACGTTATCGGTGAAATGGTCACGTTGTGTTTTAGGGGAACATAGGACGTCGGAGGCTGCAAAACGTAGACCAGAACGTTTCGAACAGTTCACAATCACTGTCCCCTACGAGTTCGCGCGTTTGCCTGTCGACCGATATTGAAGATGGTTATGAATTAACCAGCGGGCTGTATACCTTTCGCAACTGCTCTTCCTCGCAGATCACGAGCTCCGGGGCTCCATTCTGGTCTGGCTTCAAACGGTGCCCTCGCCCCATCGAGTTTGATCCCAACAAAGTAAGAGTATAGCGTATAGAAGTTGTGCAATTGTTTCTGTGGTTCTCTGTGTGTATTTTCTGGGCACAACATTAATTAGAACTAACAAGAAAGCCAAGGAAAGAACAGGGGTTGTTATTTGTAGCAATTAGGATGTAAATGTGCAGAAAGTAAAATGGACGAAAATATAATTTGCCGCCAGCAGTGACCGAACCTGCGACCTTCGAATTACGCATCCGATGCTCTACCTACTGAGCTACAGCGGTGGTCACCCCTCCCTCCACTGTATGGGGTATATTTGTGCATTAAACTTCGGAGTGTTAGTCAGCGCCGCTAATAGTCGACGACGAGTGTGGAACACTCTTTTTCGGCTTCCTGGCGTCACGAAGCACGTTATCTTTTTACGAGCTGGCCGCTGACCAATAATCCCTCGCATACTACTATAAGGCATCCAGTCTGCCAGAACGAGACGCTCGCTACGAATGAAGGAACGATGACATTTAGGGCCCATAGAATGGACGGGAGGATAACCGCCGCCGTAGCTAAGTAGTAGAGCATCGGACGCATTATTCGAAGGTGGCAGGTCCCGTCCCTGCCAGTGGCAAGTTATCTTTTCGTCCACTTTACTTTCTTCACATTTACATCATAAAGGCTACAAATAACATCCTCTATACGTTCCTTGGCCTTCCTACCTGCTAGTTCTAATTAATGTTGTGTCTAGCAAAGAAATACGAGCCCTTAAAATGTCTTCTTTCGTTCTGTGTGTATTTGTGTTTTCAGATGTGTATGGCGCGTCTGCGCTGATATAGAAAACAGAGCTTGTTGGTGTCGGTTCATTATGTGGTTCGTGCAAATCTCGTGGAACGGAAGATCGATGGACGAAGGAGAAATAGGCTGATCCTCGATTAAATTTTATTTGGGAAAAGAATAAAGAGTCCGGGCCGCAATTAATAACATGTGTGAACCTCTAGAAGTGGCTAATTTTCGGGCAAAAAAATGCACTGCATATCATCCAAGCTCGCGGCACATGCTGATCAAGAATTGATATTCGTTCTCCCATAACCGGAATAACCGTGCACTGCGCTCCCCCTACTCACGTTCCCCTCTTTTTTTTTCTTGGGATGAGAAAGACCTCGATCACCTCTCGCTGCTGGGTGCTATACTCTGCTCCACCCTTGTGTTTCTTCCTCGTCCACACACCCAAGCGACACCATGAATGAGCCTGTATTTCTTGATTTTCTTGTGTCACAGGGCACTCTTGTTGCTTGTATTACAACATAACGCTCGTGGTGCTTGTACGACTAGCAACATTGCCTTCGCGTTGTGTCGCAGACCCTGCACATGGACTACATCGTGGCTTCAGTGAACCTGCGAGCTACCCCCCCCCCCCCCCGGTGTTTGGCATTCCGCACAATACCAACCGTGAGGCGATCGCCTAAATGCTCAAGGAAGTTGAAGTTCCAGCATTCGATCCCCAACCGAACCCAGTCCCGAACAACGCCGCCGACAACGCCAACATTGCAGTGCCACAGAACGGTACGTGTTCAAATTGCTACGTCATTTTGCCTTTGAATATTCGTAATTCAACAATATAGCGCATCCACTTGAAAGCGAGAGAGTGAAGCCAACGAAATCATAAAGAGCGTGAGGAGAGGTTTGAGTTTAATTGCTGAAACTTCATTGAGACAAGCGAACTGAAAATTCCTTGCGTACTGGCGGTCCTACTCAGGTAACAAGGCACCACAAGGTGATCAGATAACAAGGCGCCCCGCCACGGTGGTCTAGTGGTTATGGCGCTCGACTGCTGACCCGAAGGTCGCGGGATCGAATCCCGGCCGCGGCGGCTGCATTTTCGTTGGAGGCGAAAATGTTTGAGGCCCGTGTACTTAGCTTTAGGTGCACGTTAAAGAACCCCAGGTGGTCGAAATTTCCGGAGCCCTCCACTACGGCGTCTCTCATAATCATATCGTGGTTTTGGGACGTTAAACCCCAGATATTATTATTATTATTATAACAAGGCGCCACAGTGCATCGCATTGCTGTCACTAGGGTGTAGCATCAGACCCCGTAAACAAGCATGGCTAGGGCGCATTGATTATAGGAGCAATCAATCATCTGATGACTTGCATGCATAATGTTTATGAAATGGAAAAGTCGGTAATAGATTTATTCCCATTTAGAAGGTCGTTTAAGGGGAGGTATAAAAGCTAACGTATTATAGTGTAGCCTAAGTGGTAGCTTAACACTTGTTTCTTTTTCTACTGCGAGAGTGTGCCTTTGCTAACCACCTCGCCGTTATTGGAGAGCGCTGGCTGGTGTCCTTGTTTACCGTATTCACTCACACACTACCAGCATTGGCTATTTCTGGCTGCTTTCGTCTAATGTTGGATAACTGATTGCCCAATATTGGCTAGTGGTCGCTTCCGATTGGCGAATGTCGGCTGGTGTTACAACATACTGACTATCGTTGCCTAATATAAGCTGTCAGTTGCTATCATTCATTCGCTCTCAATCCAATGGTGTGTTGTGTTCGCATATATAGGTAGACAACAGCTCTAGTTAGATCCGCCTGAACTTTTCTATCTCTCACGTGCAGACTTAGAGCGCTTAGACGACCTACTGGACGAACTGCCGGAAAGGGATGAGCTCGAGGAAGTGCACCTTGAGACGCTGGATTTTGAGAAGGACGTTGATGCAAACTTCCACATGGACTTCATCGTGGCGGCCTCAAACCTGCGTGCCGCCAACTACGACATCGAGCCGGCCGACCGGCTCAAGATCAAGCTCATCGCGGGCAAGATCATACCGGCCATTGCCACCACCACATCGCTCGTCGCTGGTCTCGCCTGCCTCGAGTTGTACAAGGTGACGTAACCGCGCACATTGCGATGCCTACTTACGCGGAAACATGTTAACGCTAAAGGCTGACTGTATGCTACGCGTGTAACCCAGGACAATAAACATATGGTATGCGTTAACTGATTGAAGGACGATGCTATCTGTCATGATGGTGTAGCGGTTTTGGAGTTCTACTGCTAAGCTTGAGGTTGCGGACTCGATTCCCTGCCACGGCGGACGCAGTTAGATAGCAGGAGCTAAATGCAGAAACGATCGTGTGCTAGAATTTCGGTGCACATTAAAGGGACACTAAAGGCAAATAACAATTTATGTCAGAGTGAAAGCTCAATGTGTGACAACTTCTAAAACGACGATATTATCAACAGCAGTGCCCTACTTACCGAGAAATTAAGCTAAATGTATCACATGATGACCGCCACCAGTGCGAAATTTTCGAAGTGATCCCGATGACGTATGAGAGTCTGCCTACAATAAATCACTAGTAATCAAACTAGCAGTAATCTCTCTTTTTTTTAATTTATTTATACCTTCAAGGCCAGAGCGCATTACAGAGGTGAGCGGTAGTATTCAAAAGAACAATTCAAATGCTTGGTTGTAAAAGACTAGCTAATTATTCACAGCAAGTAATATTGTGCCTTATGAAGCTCTTAGTTATCCGTGTAAATGTGTGGTTATACAATTTTCGCCAGTGATTCAGGTAAAGCGAACACCTTGAACACAAGAGATTGACGCGAGTTTATACGGGAAAGGAATATCCGAACTTGAACGTAAATCGAGTTTAAGAAAGCTGCAGTGCAATTTTTTAAGTAGATGCGAAATGTGAAGTAGAGCAGCGTTTTACAACTCAAAAGCGGTAGCATTGGTTCTACCGCTACAGCTGCCTTTTATGGCTTTAACCGGATTTCACAATTGCCTCTCTCCTCCCATTCACATCGCCTCTAATTCGAAGTTTACTTGGGCCCCGAACTTTTACGTTTAAATTAGTGAACACTACAGCAATTACTTGCAAACAAATTGTTTGCTTTTGCGAATTTTTGCCTGCGTAAATACGCGCATATAATATTATCCCTTTTTAAATTTGCGGCGTTTTTTTTTAGCGCTGACGAAACAAAAGCGTGATATTTTTATAGCGTTATAGCAAACGTGATAAAACACCACTCCACAGGAATTGTCATCACAAGTATCCCCCCTCCCCACCACCTCCTCCACTATACTCGCAAACCTATAATGCCTAGAAGAAAATTCCGCTTTGCACTGAGCGTACAATTGCTCAGAGCTGCCCTTCATGGCCTTCGATGTTCGTGACAATATAAAAAAAAATCGGCCATTACATTCCGTTATGAGGTTATGGTGCTTGACTGCTGACCCGATGGTCGCGGGATCGAATCCCGGCCGCGGCGGCCGCATTTCGATGGATGCGAATTGCTAGAGGCCCGTGTGCTTAGAATTAGGTACATGTTGAAGGAGCCCAGGTGGTCGGAATTTCCAGAGCTCTCATAATCATGCATCGTGATTACGGGACGTAAAATCCCAACAAATATTACAAGATACGCACCGGGGAGCAGTTGTCCCTTATATGAGGTGTCTCTTGCAAGCAAGGTACCATGTTCTAATTTTCTGATCAACCCTTATTTTGATGTAGGCAGAGTAGCCTATTATATACAAAATTGTCTCCTACCTCACGGTGTCTTATAAAAGTGTTAAAAGTCTGTTACCTTCATGGCCATGTATGTGGCACGGTTCGACGCCGCTGCGGTCCGTGCGTCTTATCTCGTTATTGGATTTGGCGAAGCGAGTTCCAACGTGAGAACGAAATTACGAATCCTAGCCATTGACAGCGCGCTGTTAAATACACGGATAATTCAATTTCAGTGATCGTCACAGAAATTCCAGGGCACCTTGTTCGTAAAACGCGCTGGTAACGGTATACTGAGCATTAAGGTTGATGGCTGGTGTGTTAACGCACTAAAGATCCTGGGCAGCGGGAAAAAAAAAACATGCCTGTCACCTTAGCCGAGGGTTCAAGTTTCAGCTAAGTGCTGTAAAGCATTGTTTAGCTCGCCGTTTTTCAGTGTCACAACAGAAGTCTGAAATGATATCCGAGTTGATTATTCGAGGCCTTACGGTTCCATAGCACTAAACGAGCCACTTTACTACAACATTTAGACAATGTTAGACGTATTTGGGCAGGTTGTTAGATTTCGCATTGCAGCTCTTCGGAGCTTAATAATTGCTTTGTGAACGACTCGCAACACATTATGTCAAATTTACTGATGCGCACGCCAACTTAAAGTGCGTGCGTGAAGCGTGTCCCTTGTTAACCAAATGGTCAAAAGAGTAGGTATATGGGCGATTTGCCAACTTCAAGCTGACGTCACTCGCGGCAAAAGTTTGTATGCAAGTGGTGCAATTACATGCAAGCAATTTTATCTTGATGCTGGTCGTATACCATTAGTGAAGCTGCCCGGCCAGCAGCAAAGGTAATTGCTTTCTAAATTCGGCACTTAGGCTGCAATTTGCTATTTTCCTACATTTTCCGGATTTTTTTTTTTATTCTCGGAACACAATAAGCCATATAGTCTCTCTAAAAAGAATGTGTGCGGTGGTCTCGATGTCCCAGTTTAAAAGCAGCACAAGGTTATCGTATGACGGTAACAGCAGATGCTTGTAAAAGGTAAGGACACGTGAAAGACTAAAATTACGTCACATTGGTATAAACCAGGAGGTTGCCGATAGTGCAATGAAGGGTGACAGTACTGCAACCATGCAGCAACGCACCGTAAGCAAGCGTAGGACACTTTCGGTTAACAACCACATAAATATACGCAGTGATGTTAAAACAAAAAAAAAGCTTAAATGCATTAGCAACGGCCCAGAATGCCTCTATCTTCAACACAATTTTTGAATGCTTTTAAAGCACACTTCCGCAAATCTCTTGTTGGCCACAGGCCCAAAATGTTCCATAAACTGAGTTGTCTGCGGTCCGACCTGGGTGGAGCCACCGACCGGGTGAAGAGATGGAGCCTCTTGGCTTCCACCCCTGATCCCGATCCCTTTGGTCTTTTTCAATAAAGTTCCTCGCTCGCTCTTTGGTCTAATGCCATTAGCGCTGATGATATTGTCGTCTTGGTGTGGGAATCCTAGAAGCACATGATGCTCTGCCTACACCAAGCTTTTTAGAGGCGCAGCATCTCTTGCTCGGGGGTATGTCCCTCGGCGTCAGCCTGGTAGTCCGCACTCACTACGCATGCGCAACTCTCCTCCTTCCCTCTCTCCAACAGCTGCACGTTACTCTCTCCACTTCTCTACCAGCACCTGCTTGCGCTTCCCCTGCGTTCTCGCTTCTGTTCTCGCGGCGCATGCGCTACTCTTCTCCTCTAGTCTCCTCTTCTTCAAGTGGTAGAGCGCTGCGCGCGTTCAGTCCAGCGCTTGCTTCGGTTGACTCCTCTGAAATGCGGGCTCGACATGCCGAAATTCTCTCCTGCGCAGCGCCGCGATGAGCGCCAGCGCATGCGCGTCCCCTCCCCCACTCTCTCCTCTCCTACGCTGCCTCCCTCTCGCGCGGCTGTCGACCGCGTTCCCCACTCGCCCTGTGAGAATTAACGGCCGGGCTAGAGGGAAGACACGACGAGCGTAGTGTTCGTCTTCGCTTTCCACGACGCGAGGTTGGTAGCATGCCCGAGGTCAGTAGCATGCCCAACGAGCGCCAACGGAACGCGATCGTGCAAGTGCTCCGGCTTCGCATCGCCTCATGGTCCCCTTTAGCGGAAGATGTAGTTTTTTTTGCACGGAAGTGGCCGCACTGAAACTCCTGAATGTGATTGTAGATTTGTAGATGAAGACATACATCCTTTCTTCATTTTAGTGGACCAGTGGTGACACTGGTATTCGCCCAATTTCTGCGGCCCATACGTTTTTTGCCCACGGACGACTCCCTTTTTATTAGACCAATCGTGAGTAGTGGGGCCTGCCAAATTTCTTTGGCGCATGCTCACTAGGAGTTTGTGCGTGCATAGGACGGAGGAATTTTGGTTTCTCCTGGCCATGTACAGCGTCGTCGTAAAAATGATCCTGAATTCGCTCACTCTATGTAGAAAATCATTTTTATTTGTTCTACGCTTGAACCATCTGGCCTGCATGCATCAATGCGTTTGCAAGTTACGCTCAAGTCCGGGCAATAAAGCTGCTCTTCAGGCCATTTCCAGCTGCAAAGATACTTACATGCACACTGAGCTATAGTAGTTCAGGGTCGACAAGCCTCATTTATTCTGTTTGTGTTAAATTGTCAACTCGATACGAGTCGATGAACCATCGCTGCACGTACCCAATGTTGTAACTCGCTACCTCCCTAACTCATTGTCGTTTTAAAAATAAACCGCAGTAAATTTACCACTCTAAAAAATTATGGCAGCTTCGCACTATAGCGGTGCCATGCCTGAAGGAAGAGCGGAGCTGGCGGTGGCCGCCTTTCTTGTTTCTCCTTATTTTTATTTTTTTCTTCTTTTTTCGTTTCTTGTATCTCTTTTTTAAATCTGTCTCTTTCAATTGCTTTCTTTCTCACTCTATCTATCTATTTCTCTTTCTCGCTCTTTCTTTCTTCCGTTTCTTCCTTTCTTTTATTTTTCTTTCTTTCTTCCTTTGTTTCTTTCTGTCGGTCTTTCTCTTTTTCTCTCTGTTTCTCTCTCTGCCCATATTTTTCTGTCTTTTTATCTTTCTATGTCTTTATGCTCTTTATTTCAGTCTATTTTTCTCTTCCTATCTCATTCCATCGCTTTCTTTCTTTCTTTCTGTATCTGCCTAGGTTTTCCAGTCTTCTTACCTTTTTATGCCTTGATTTTCTTTACTTCTCTATACTTTTCTCTTTCTTTTTCTTTCTGCCGCCTTCTCTCTCTCTCTCTCTATTTATCTATTTCTTTCTCTCTATTTTCTATCTCTTTTTCTTTCTCTCTCTCTTTTTCACGTGTTCTTTTTCGTTTTTATTTTCTTCATTTCTCTCTACTTTTCTGTCTCTCTATTTTTCTACCGCTTTCTTTCTCCCTTTCTCCATTTCTCTCTTTCTTTCTCTCTATTTTCTACCTCTTTCTCTCTCTCTCTCTCTCTTTGACGTGTTCTTTTTTGTTTGACACTCGCACCATCTGTACACGGTAGCGAGGCCCGCCCAATTCCTGTGGCGCATACCCACCTGAGGAGTTCTTCACGACCGAGCACAAGTTACCGACAGCTTAAACAGCTTCACTGCAAAGGGAATGAAGAGGACTCGTACCGGTTCATGATGATGATAGTTCTTTATGAAGGAGCACAAGTTACCGACAGCTCAAGCGACTTCGCTTTAAAAAAAAAATCCTTGCAGTATTTTTCTTGTTTGTTAACCCATGATTTTGAGCAAGGGACAGAGAATGAACTTTATACCAGGGGTGACGCAGTGATCCAAGCAGGGATAGTGTCAATGGCGGTATCACAAAATACGATAATAAAGAGAACTGAGAACATGGCGCACTAATTGTAAACACCACCTCGAAGTAGGCCCTGTCTTTTTCCTAACCATTATATTTATCTGATTTGAAGGTACGACGACCGTAATTATACTTTCCTCCCTACCCGCCATCTGGCTCTCGGACCTCGCCTCCCCCCACCCCTTTTTTCTTTTGCCCTGCATACTCATTCCTTATCCAGATTAGCCGCTCGGCGGACCTCTAAAATTCTCGTTATTTCAGTAAAAAACTTGTTTTCTATCTCCCTGTTAATTTCTAAGAGATCCTCTCTTAAATCCTTTCCTCCTCTCTATTTCTCGTCTTTCTATTCCCCTTCCCCGACCCCCCCCCAGTGTAGGGTAGCCAACCGGAAGTGTTTCTGGTTAACCTCCCTGCCTTCTCCTTTTTCTGCTTCCTTCCTTCCTTCTACCTCTCTTATAGTAGAGGCACATACAGTGGCGTAAATCCACACAAATCACATGGGGCGACACATCTTGTAATGGCAGCCATATGTTTCTTTATAAATATTGGTTTTATTTGTAATCATATGAAAATTAAAATCGTACTTCGAACTAAAATAAAAATGAGCATTATTTTTAAGCACCATAATCGTAGTCGAGCTGTCGGATTTATACTTCATTGTTAATGGCTTCCGCCTCATCGTCGACCTAAATAAATAACGGTAGATGCTCGGGAATTCTTCATTGACATTGCAGCTTAAAGCCCAGCATAATAAAACATTTGCGGCGCGTCAACCCGTAGCATTTTTGAAAGCTCGCGCTCTACAATGGCCTTTGGAAGGAAAAGTAGCTTTCACTCTTCTACTACGTGTCTGCTCTATGGAAGGGCTTCAGGATTCACTTTGTTTTATGGAGAGTGTGTGTCATACTTAACTCTCAAGCAAATTAAATATGGCGTTAGAAAGGTAAATATCAGGAAGGGGGGGGGGGAGGGGGAGAGGTACTTGCAAGGGATGTCTCAACCAGCCTCAACACAAAAGAGTCAGTACCCCCTTGCCCCCCTCCATCCACATACATACGCCTTCGGGTATATTTGTGCACCCCCCCACCCCCTCCCACCCCAAGATGAATAGTTCAAGCGTCACCCCGTCCCATGGACGTTCCTATGGAATATGTCTTGCATACTGTGCACTATTCTATAGTTATTTGTCGGTGTAGTCACCCTGTAGCTGCACCGTGCCGTCGTCGTGACTCAATGTTCGTATCGTTACACGCTGCAACAAACTTGTTTTTATGAACGCATAAACCTTGCAGTAAGTTCCCGTGCGCATTCCGTGCTCTCCCACGCCGCCGTTCCACCTGTACTATGCGTTAGCGGCCGCTTCGCCGCAGCTGGTGGTCGAGGGTCTCCCGCCGCATGTATTTAGGTGGCCCTGCGTTCCCTGCTTCAGTGTCGACTCCATCGCTTGGTACTCGCTCCACCTCCGTCAACTCTTCCATTCGGGAGTTTGCTTGCACTTCGGCATACTTAATCCGTATTTCCGATGGCTGAAACCCGCGGTCACGGTCACTTCGTCAAGCCGTACCATCTTGAACCGCGCCTCGCCGAATATGTGGCCAATCACAGCGGCCCGCTGCACCCGGCTCTCGCAAAGCTCTGCCAAGTAAGTTAACTCTATGTCCTTTGTTCGCCTACCGCGAATGCGCACTGACTTCATCAGTTTCATCAGTGCGAAATGCTTATAATTTTCTTGGAAAGCAAGACAAGCATTTTACTTAAAGTAACAATTTTTTTAGCGCTATGTCAATAAGATCTGGAGTTTTACAGGCCAAAACTCCTATATGATTATGACGCATGATGTTGCTAAGAGTTCTGGAAATTTCGACCGTCTGGGGTTTTTTAACGTGCAATAACATGGTACAGTACACGGGCCTCCAGCATTTCGCCTCCATCGCAATGCGATTGCCGCGGCCGGGATCGAATCCGCGACCTTCGTGTCAGCAGCCGAGTCTCGTAACCACTGTACCACGGCGGCGGACGTGTGCTGACGTCAACCGGTGCACTATGGTAACCGCTATACAGTGGAGTTTATCAAGTGTATTCCTGTGGAATTGCATAAAACATTGTCTTTCTTTCCTTAGCAGGAAAAACTCGCGCTCCGCTTGTTTTAGCTCACTGTGTGACGCCACTCAGTGTGCTTTTGCGTTCTGTTATACAGACACACTCCGATTGTAAAGACACTGGAACTTTTAATTTTATGGCCGCTGTGTCACCCACAACTTGACACCCGCGCACAGTGATTGTAAGGAGCCTTCTTGCAGCAAAGGTATCCAGAAGTGGAAGAAAATGAGGGGAATCAAGATAGACCATCAGGAGCAAATTTAAGCATCTAAATCTGCATTTAATCCTCAAGTATTCCGTCGCAGCCCCTCAGGTAAACGAATTGCTAAGCTGCCATTTTCACACACTGAAACAGAATTGTCGACTCTCTGCCGTTTATGAAACGGCAGAGAGTCGTGGGTGGTTTACCGAAGAAATAAAAACATAAGAGACCAGGTCGGGTGCCGTTAAACTGTGAATGCTTCCTTTGAGGAGCAGATTTGCGCGTTTCATTGAACGCGCCGAATTCAACAAACGGATTCACGTGTGCTGAAAGCAACCTTTCTTGCGAGAAAGCAAACTTCACGGCTGCCTTTGAGCTGCAGCCCATCACGCCAGCTACTACCGCACTGCCATTTGGCAATCTTACTTTGTCGCGTCGGTTAGCAAGCGCAGTTTCGAAGAACTATTTTCTCTTGTTCAACCAGCAGTTTCACAATTACTATATTTTTTAAAGAGGCCGCTCAATTGTGGCAATGACATTGTAGCGCGTAGCAACATGAGAAGCCGAGGGCGCAGGCAATTGAGGCTGCCTACGCGTATGCCACTCAACAGTAGCGGGGGTTTCCCCATTTGGCCCACACTCTAAGAAAAAGAAAAGAGTCCTTTGACTCCTTTCGGAGAGTTCTGACTCTTCACGTATATGACTCTTTTTAAAGAGGCACGCCCACTCTCTTTCGAGACCATTGTACTCTCTTCAGAGAGTCGTGTGACCCACAAGGGAGTTAACGTACCTCTTTAAAGAGAGTCATATACGTGGCTAGTCAGGACTCTCCGACAGGAGTCACACATTGCATTAGTAAACCTTATTACTCGCGTATTGAGAGGGAGAAGCCAGATACACGAAATAAATGCGACATTGTCGCGATCAAAAGTTGGAAGCTTGGTTTTCTTGTGCAAGGTTCATTCTAGAACTGCACCGCATGTCTAGAACAAAACGGAGCAGCCAATTAAGACTCCTTAGGTATCCAGGTGGACGCTTAGGGTGGAGATCGCCCATTTCTATCCTGCTCCTCCGTAAGTGACATCTCCTCTAGTCAAGGTGAAATTCGTAGATTTATGTCCCTTTAAATTCCAGAAGGCACGTCGCCGTGTAGTTCTATTCTTATTGCACGTGCTACTTGCGACCTTCGGCTTATACCCTTGCCACAGGCATTTGCTTACGAAACGCCGCAGCTGGTAGAGTATTTCCATGGGGCGAAACGCAAGAACAATCCGTACTCTTATATCTGGGTGTACTCTAAAGAATCCCAGGTGGCCAAAATAATCCCGAGCCCTCCACTACGGCATGTCTCACGAGCGTATTGTGGTTTTAGCGATTCGTGGTGTGTCGTCTTCGTGTGCGAACATGACAGGAGCCAGACTGTCATATCATGTTTACAGAAATTCTGCATGGTCTAAAAAAAGACTGCCTGTATAATTAATGCTTCCCTTCGTTATTATTTTTCATTAATTGTTCTTACCTTCCACACGCATGTACCTCTGTCGTGAAAGGAAACCCAGAAGCACCCACATGCTTATAAGATGAGCGACACGACTCAGTTACAGCTCTTCCAGATCCTGCTCAAGGCTACAAAGGCACGACATTACTTGGACGTAGGTGAGCTTGTCGCGTGTCCACATAATATATATATATATATATATATATATATATATATATATATATTAGTCTTGACGTCGCTTTACGGATGGCTCTTTAACAGACACGTCTGACTACCGGCGAGCGAGAGCGTTTGTTTGTTTGTTCCTCAGTTACTTGGCGCAATATACGTCTATCAGTACCACATATCGTCGTCTTCCGCTATCCTCGCCTCCTGACAGCGGAGCGTTGGTCATTCGCATTTAGCACTAGTCATCGATAGATAGATAGATAGATAGATAGATAGATAGATAGATAGATAGATAGATAGATAGATAGATAGATAGATAGATAGATAGATAGATAGATAGATAGATAGATAGATAGATAGATAGATAGATAGATAGATCAGCGCTCGTCTTGCCCACTTCTTCACTTGCGAATGTGTGTTTATTGCTTCTGTTAATTTACAAGCGCTTTTCTACCCTACCGACGTACACGGTTCATTTAAGATATCTTATACCATTACTGCCGCTATCGTATTATCCGATAATTTCGGAAATGGACGAGACCTGTGCACTTACATTGCTCCTGTCCTATCTACGTACTCTAGAGTAATTTTTTATCCACGTCACAAGTAAAATGTGTTGCAAATCTCATTCAATGGTATTTAAAACCTCGTTTGAGCGAAATTCTTACAAGATAGCGCGAAGGACAGCGATCATTAGTCTGCACGTGCTTTTGTGTTTCGCCAGTGCTTACGACAGATGTGTTAGGCAATCGGAAGGTGTCTTCATGCATTTTCTTCTTCACTGTATAGGCGTATTTACGGGTGTAAGCGCAATGGCAGCTGCCCTCGCACTTCCACCAGATGGCAGAGTCGTTGGTCTTGAGATTGAGGAGGAGATCGTCAAAGTTGGTAGACCCTTCTGGAAAGAGGTGAAGTTTTTTTTCCTTCGTCTTTCTTTGTTTCATTTAGTTCATTCTATGTGTGGCCGAAAAGGCCAATAGTTTACGAGGGTAGATGTGAAACGTCTACCGGAGGTCTTGCAGGTATATCTTAAGTAGCGCAAGGCACACAGCCGGACTTCGAGCGCCCGTTGGGCGAAACGTTTTAACACAGCCGACAAAGAGCGATATGGCGAACACAATCAGGTTTAGGCATGATTTGAAGGTGTCTGGAAGACGTCTATTGTACGTCTTGACTCAAGGGATGATCGCCACGATGTTCTGCCGGCCTTGATCAAGATATATTTCAGATGGAAAATAAATGCAGGTGTCTTCAGTGGGTTAGATTCTTTAAAGCGAAAGCGTTAGATGCCTCATGAGACGCTGACCTTGCAACCGCGGCGCGCAGTACAAAAGATCACGTGATCTCGCGCACAATGAGATGTAAAAAGCAGAGTTAGAGTTCTGGCGTAAGCATGTGTGAGCTTTTTCGATTTATGCAGTTTTTGTGTGAATAAAATTTTCAGCGGTGAGTACAGCGCTCATGTTGCGTCGTTCTTCTTCTGGTGTACTTGTTTTTCTCTTCGCGCTGTGAGCGAAGATGCAGATGTGCCGACTGACCCAAATAGCTATCGTATTTAAGAACAATCTTCACACGCGAAACCACGATGCACCAGCCCTCTTTAACTCCGCGCTCCGAAAAAAAGTGCATACGGCTACACACCTACGACCTACTGACTATCGCATGTGCGCATTACCTGGACTTTACAGACAGGTGCAGGTGTAACGAAATACTTGTATCGAATACACTGGCGATTTCTATGAGCATAGACCACGACTTTACAGACGCGGGCAGCTGTAATGAAACACTTTTATCGAATACACTGGCGATTTCTATGAGCATAGACCACGACTTTACAGACGCGGGCAGCTGTAACGGAATACTTGTACACTCTAAGAAAAAGAAGAGTATGCGTGACTCTTTTCGGAGAGTTCTGACTTGCCACGTATAGGACTCTCTTTAAATAGTCACGGTGACTCTCTTGGTGGGTCAGGGTCGGCTCGCTCTAGGAGAGTCCCCTGACCCTCTAGGAAGAGTGGAAAGACTCTCATCCGGAGGATCACGTTACCACTTATAGGGTGTCAGACGACTCTTGCCGGTAACGCTCCTACGGGGGTCAAGGGAACCCACACCGAAGCATCAAGCGACTCCACAAGTATTTTTAAGCTACTCATTTAACCCTTGCTCTATTTTTGCGCGACTACTGTTGAAAATAGTGGAGTATTCATTTTAAGCAAGTCCAATAATACTTGCCGTTCTGCCCAGCGACTGTAAAAAAATAATAGTTCAGATTTAGCATTATTTTAATAAAACTCGTAGAAACAATACATATTTTCCAGCAAAGTTATATAGAAAGCGCGATAGGATGGTCTGTGATTTCCAATTAAGAAGTTTGGGTATTCCTCATCTACATGCTTCTATAAGTATAGCCAACTAAAATGTGTGACTGTGATATGCACAGTGTCATATGGTGCTAAATGAACAGCAGAAATCGCCATCATGTTTCCATATTTATTCCTTGTTATTAAGAATAAATCAAAAAGTGGTGACGGCTTCAGGCATCAGACTTGTGGCTTGCTAGGTTGTCGCTCCTGTCCAGCGTGAGCACCATGAAAAACGGTATCTGAAAAGCAGAACGTGATATTGTGATGAGAAAATGAAATTGCGGTAAAGGTTTGCAAAACCTACACAATAAGTGGTTCACACAGACATAATAAAGGCTAACAACAAAACAACAAAGCACATCCTCCGGCAGCCAGGGGCATGCCGTGAGCGGTTATTGACCGCATGTTTTGCAAACGTAACCCATCCTTAAATACTCAGATAAACAGATGCGAGTACTAGGGCCCGAACGACACCCAGCGCGTGCGTACGCCGTCTACGTCGAGATCAGACATGTCATATACTAGAATTAGCGCACATAACTCCCACAATCACGTACATTCACTCGATTCTGTTATAGCGCCCAACGTCATTGCAGTGTATGCAAACCACGAAAACAGCAAACAGAAACGAGGGAAAAGAGTGCACGCCCGCGGCCGCAACAACGCGCGCCGTCGAATGTCTAGAGCTTTTTCACTTTACCGGCGAGGCGTGTCCAACTTGAATGACTACCGCGTACGTTCTGGAAGCCACCGTACTATATCTGCACCTCAAACTACCGTCTTTAAGCCAACAAAAACCAATTTATATAGTGCGTCTGAGCGTTATGTACACAGGATTTTTTTTTTCACGTTCCCACGCGCGGAAGCACGCTGCACACTCAAGGTCGATGGAACTGTTATTATGAAGTAGACTAAAGTGCATCTCAAAACGACATCTTGCACCTTCAGTAGTGCCGACACAACGTGCGATCAGCAAGAAATGACCCTCGATAATTGTTTGCATCGCTCACTTTATGGGAGCTTGTACAGCAACGCGCATAACGGTGGTAACTCGTTAACTGACAGCTTTAGTTGGGCATCCGCAACAGCCCCGCGGACGCAGGCTGCTGTTGGAAAGGGCTGGCGGATAACTTCAGCAAGGCTGCTGCGGACGCCCAGCTAAACCTGTATAATTAGTACCTACGAAAGCAGTACACTCACCGTTAACTGGCGCCCGTTGTCGGTGTCCGCAGCTCCATGAATTTTCCGCCCTCCAAGCGTCACTTCGTGCACGGAGCCGGCGTCAACACCACCGAAGACGCGCAACCAACACAACCACGCAACGCATTCCAATAGACCAGGAGACTGAGACGAGAGGAAAGCGGCGCGCCACCCCGGCGCCAACCCCGTATGCGTCGCCGAGCAAGGCGCCACAACGGCGCCAAAGGGCAAGCGCGCGATATGTATGGCGTATACGGCGGCTCTTCCGATACCGAAGCCAATCGAAACGCGCTTCAGGAGGGTCCAGTGACTCCTTCCCAAATGCGAACTCTTTTTCTCTGCCCGTACCTTCCAAAAGGGGTCAGGTGGACACCCGAAGAGAGTCACGGTTCCATGACGCTCTTTTGACTCTCTTTTTTCTTAGAGTGTATCGAATACACTGGCGATTTCTATGAGCATAGACCACGACTTTACAGACGCGTGCAGCTGTAACGGAATACTTGTATCGAATACACTGGCGATTTCTATGAGCATAGACCACGACTTTACCGACGCGTGCAGCTGTAACGGAATACTTGTATCGAATACACTGGCGATTTCTATGAGCATAGACCACGACTTTACAGACGCGGGCAGCTGTAATGAAACACTTGTATCGAATACACTGGCGATTTCTATGAGCATAGACCACGACTTTACAGACGCGTGCAACTGTAACGGAATACTTGTATCGAATACACTGGCGATTTCTGTGAGCATAGACCACGACTTTACAGACGCGGGCAGCTGTAATGAAACACTTTTATCGAATACACTGGCGATTTCTATGAGTATAGACCACGACTTTACACACGCGTGCAGCTGTAACGGAATATTTGTATCGAATACACTGGCGATTTCTATGAGCATAGACCACGACTTTACAGACGCGTGCAGCTGTAACGGAATACCTGTATCGAATACACTGGCGATTTCTATGAGCATAGACCACGACTTTACAGACGCGGGCAGCTGTAATGAAACACTTGTATCGAATACACTGGCGATTTCTATGAGCATAGACCACGACTTTACAGACGCGTGCAACTGTAACGGAATACTTGTATCGAATACACTGGCGATTTCTATGAGCATAGACCACGACTTTACAGACGCGTGCAGCTGTAACGGAATACTTGTATCGAATACACTGGCGATTTCTATGAGCATAGACCACGACTTTACAGACGCGTGCAGCTGTAACGGAATACTTGTATCGAATACACTGGCGATTTCTATGAGCATAGACCACGACTTTACAGACGCGGGCAGCTGTAATGAAACACTTGTATCGAATACACTGGCGATTTCTATCAGCATAGACCACGACCTTACAGACGCGGGCAGCTGTAATGAAACACTTGTATCGAATACACTGGCGATTTCTATGAGTATAGACCACGACTTCACAGACGCGTGCAGCTGTAACGGAATACTTGTATGGAATACACTGGCGATTTCTATGAGCATAGACCACGACTTTACAGACGCGTGCAGCTGTAACGGAATACTTGTATCGAATACACTGGCGATTTCTATGAGCATAGACCACAACTTTACAGACGCGGGCAGCTGTAATGAAACACTTGTATCGAATACACTGGCGATTTCTATGAGCATAGACCACGACTTTACAGGCGCGGGCAGCTGTAATGAAACACTTGTATCGAATACACTGGCGATTTCTACGAGCATAGACCACGACTTTACAGACGCGGGCAGCTGTAACGGAATACTTGTATCGAATACACTGGCGATTTCTACGAGCATAGACCACGACTTTACAGACGCGGGCAGCTGTAACGGAATACTTGTATCGAATACACTGGCGATTTCTATGAGCATAGACCGCGACTTTACAGACGCGTGCAGCTGTAACGGAATACATGTATCGAATACACTGGCGATTTCTATGAGCATAGACCACGACTTTACCGACGCGTGCAGCTGTAACGGAATACTTGTATCGAATACACTGGCGATTTCTATGAGCATAGACCACGACTTTACAGACGCGGGCAGCTGTAATGAAACACTTGTATCGAATACACTGGCGATTTCTATGAGCATAGACCACGACTTTGCAGCAGCGTGCAGCTGTAACGGAATACTTGTATCGAATACACTGGCGATTTCTATGAGCATAGACCACGACTTTACAGACGCGTGCAGCTGTAACGAAACAATTGTATCGAATATACTAGCGATTTCTATGAGCATAAGAACTATCATGCTAGTTTCACAAATGCTTGATTAAGTGACACTTGCCATTGGCCTTCCACCTTCAATAATATAACGTCTTCAATAGGATAAATGGTCGGCATTTGCTTTTACAAAAAAGTCTAGCGCAGATATTCTTTGCGAATACTATAGCCCTAGGATTTTGCCCACAATACTCATGCGCTGAAGGTGCTCGTAAGAATAGACAAGGAAAAAAAATGTAGTCTACGACCCACTGGGGCGCTGAGAAGGCACCTTCTAAATATTCGAGGTAGTCTGCCAGTAACTTAGTTCCGTCGTTAGTGACAAGCTAAAATAATTCCCTTGCATTCCTTGCAGGCGGGCGTCGAGGAGAAAATTGACGTTATTATTGGCGACGCCAATAAGTCTCTAGGCAAGTTGAATTCTGCATTTTCTCAACTCTTGTTGTTCACCTATTGTGACGCATGCCTTTACAGTAGTGCGAAACATTAGTACAACGGCAGCTGCATAGTAGCCTCGTTTTCAAGGCTGTACCTCAGAATACCTGAAAAAAATTCACAGCATATCCACGTGGTGAATGATGATGAGTGGGGCGAAGCTCCGGAGGGAATCATCGGTAAACCGTGAATCATCGGTAAACCGTCGTCAAAGAGCATAGTATGAGTCATGCTGTTGAGTGCAATCACTGCCGGCATCGGATCTTACAGGTCGGTAACCTCCGGCGCCGGCTCGATCTCGTCGTTATCCACGTCACCGTCATCGTCCATGTGCACGATGCGATTCCAATCCATTTTGATATTGAGGTACTTGTATAGCTGATACTGCTCCAGGTGTTTGAGCCACACGTGCACGTGACGTTTCTTCACGAGTACCTTCTTATACGATCGTTTACAAACGAGCCGGCGCTTGAGATGAACGTCGATGGCCACATCGTCCGGAACGTTCCACGGTAGGCACTGAACCGTGTTGGGGACGTTTATCGGAACATTCACCACTTGCCCGTTGATGCCGTATTGACCGCTGCCGTGCGTCAAACGCCTGATGCTCGTAAACGGTAACCCAGGAGCAATGAGGCATTCTTCGACCGGGTTGAGCGGGGGCAAGTTCTCGGGTTTTGCCGGGTATCTGTAGCCATACGTGACGCTCATCGGAGGCACCTTCCCCGCCACCAACGAATCCTTGCAGTTGGAGCAGATCTTGTACTCACTGTGATCTCTGATGGCGGGGAACTCGCGTTGCAGCACGGCGATGGCATTGGCGCAAGCCTGGTCCTTCTTGATGGAAGATATATGGGGCTGGATTGTTTGAGAACCACAATCTGTCGCACACACCGCAACTATGGCCGAAACTGTTGTCAAGGAAATCCCGCTGGAAGCGCGCGTCGGCGCCTTCGGGCAGAGCCCGCCTGATGCGTTTTGCAGCCACTTCACATGCTCGCACAGCCTCGGGCTCTGCCTGCCGGTACGCGCGCTTTCTCGCCGCTTCACGGTCTTTCACATTTTAAAGATCCGATTCGCGCCGCAGCCGTGCAGCTTCGGTCTCGCGCGCTCGAACGCCGGGGTCTTCGCGGCGCAGCCGTGCAGCTTGTCGAGCAGCTTCTGCCTCGCGGGCTCGAACGGCGGGGTCTTCGCGCCGCAGCCGTTCAGCTTGTCGAGCAGCGTCGGCCTCGCGGGCTCGAACAACGGGGTCTTCTCGCCGCAGCCGTGCTGTTTGTCGAGCAGCTTCGGCCTCGCGGGCTCGAACGGCGGGATCTGCTTCGCGGCGTCGACGTGCAGCTTCGGCCTCGCGGGCTCTCACCTCAGGATTCTGTCTACAAGCGCGCGCTGCCGCCGCCTTCCGTGCCCTCCGTTCCGCAGCCTTGTCTTCCATACGGCGACTCCGAGCGAAAGAGAAAGCGCGCCAAGAGGGAGCCTCATGGCGCGTTACTTCTGAAATGTTGTCTTCGGGCGTCGTTGAAAACACGAGACGTAGTAAAGAAGAAAGAACGCCACACAGGCGAACACGCACGAGAGCCTCACTCGTCAACGTCGTCTTCTTCTTCTATGCATACCAGAACGCGCGCTTCTCACGAACTAGAGGTGGCTACTACAAACAAACAAACGGAGTGTGGACAGACCCACGGCATAAGGAGCTTCGCCCCTAAAATGAAATCGGATAAATTATCTCAATAAGAGGAGCACCTTCCGCGACTGACATGTGATTAGCAAAAAACGTATTCACAGACTTCGTCAACGTCGTCTTCTTCTTCTACTGCATACCAGAACGCGCGCTTCTCACGAACTACAGGTGGCTACTACAAACAAACAAACGGAGTATGGACAGACCCACGGCATATGAAGCTTCGCCCCTAAAAAGAAATCGGAGAAATTATCTGAATAAGAGAAGCACCTTCCGCGACTGACATATGATTAGCAAAAAACTTATTCACAGACTTCTCGTGTGATCACCGAAGACGCATGTAATGTGATAGTAGGTCGGGTGATAGCAGATCGATCGCGTTATGAGCGATAGATGGTCTCGTGTTAGACATTCGCTATGTATGAGACTAAAATTTTCAGCCGAGCACACCGGTTAGCGTTTGCTGCGAGTATCTCTCGAAGTTTTCACTCGAATTATTTTTCGGTGAGTTAGAGTACAATTTCTATTTGAGTTCCACTTACACTCATCAAACCCACGGTCAAGCACGCCCGACAGAACTATTTGGTGGGCTGTTTAGTTCACAGGTCTCACAGGAGCCGAGACAAACGTTACCATCTGTCATTGTTGAATTGTTGTTTCCTCAATAGAATTTCTGCTGGAATATAAATGAATGCAATGCTTTATTATTACAAGGGAATGCTTCGAAAAATTTTTGTTCAAAACAGACGAAGACGAGGAATAAGAGACAGGGAGAAACGCAAAAATTAGACTAACAGTATTCTAGTTTATGTCGTCAGGTTTTTATACCATCGTACTCACTATTTTATAAAAAAGCACTAAAATTTGCACCGAATGCTTTAAAAGGGGTTCACATGCAGGTGGAAGTTATATGTGATCAACTCCGGAGCAAAACAACGAATTTTTTTGACGCTGCGGTAAAACTCTTTGCTCGGCAACAGCGTTAATCACTCCTAACCATATGATTACATCTCTGCGTCATGCCACGCATCCTGTCACTGCATCCTGCCTCGTCATTAAAATAAAACAACAAAAGTAACGCATCACGCAAACCTGCGTTCTATTTATTTTATTTATTTATTTGAGGTGTACGAAACGCGTTCGTTATTTCAGTTTAGGTAGTACATCCTCATTTTCTTTTTTTCTTTTTTTTTTCGGGACAGCTACCCCTTGCCTTTATTGTCGTGATTCACGGAGGGCAGCTGCGTACGATTCAGGCTGCAAACGTCAAAAGCTTAGAAGCTTTTTTTTTTTTTTTTTTTTTTAGTGGGGCTATAAAATGAAGCATGCCTCAGACAATCACTTCGACTGAAAAACTGAAATGCGTCTGGCCAGTGAGAGAGGTTCTCGCTTTCTTTTTGTTTTAGTCGATACAAAACCCGATGCGCACCGTATTAAAAATGTTTTCCGTCGCCGGAAAGCCTGCTTGTTACCACTACTCACAACGAAACGGGGCCGAACGCATGCAATCTGTACCCAGCAGGAAATATGAGATTTAGAGCACTGCCGCGAAATGCCCTTTTAGTTGTGTATTTTTTTTTCCTTTAACGTTAGCAGAAAAGTTCGTAAATGACGCTGCTGCGGCAGGGGCTCACGTGACTTTTTTTTTTTTCGAATAAGCTCAACTGCGCGCGAACGTACCGCTGTTGTTCTCTACAAAGACATTTTAAATGTCGTAGTACGCAGAGGACTTGACTAGGATTCAAAATTAACTATCAGAAGAAATAACCATTGGTTACCCGAGCAGCCTTGGCATACACGCGTAAACAGTCGACTTTCGATGTCTTTGAAATGATCAATTTGCAGCGCGACCTTTAACACACCACTTGGCGGTTAGAAAGTGCGCACTATATTTTGACTAGCTGCCCGTAAGCGGTGCGGTGTTCTCTCATACCACGCACAGACGCATGCACCCACGCACGCATGCGTACACTCATACGCAGTAAAGCACATTACACCATTAAGGAGGTTTTAACATCTCTATAACTAACACCTTGACATCCTAGAAACACGGCATTTTCACGAGTCAAAACACGCATACCACGTGGGCTTCCAATCGTCCAAATACCCTTACCACAGGAAGTGAAAAGATCAATAAATCGGTACTAACAGGGATCAACCGATTACATCATCATCGAAGGCTAGAATATTGCACATACACAACCATACCTACAAACGCAGCAACTTAAAACACCTCATAGATAGACCACTCGCACTGCAGTCATGCACCGACCAACAGGTATATATAGACTGATCTTCACCTGCCATTCAGTGCTCGTGGGAATATTCCTGTTATGCATCATTAAACAATAAACATTCACGGAGGACGCGTAAATTTATGGCGGGCTTGGAGGTAGCCCTATAACATATATATTAATCGAAGGTCATCTAATATTCGACGCTTTTAAATGAGCTAATTCCAATTATCAACTGGTACTCTGTCGTATAGGCCATGGGTGTTTCCACAACTCATAAGACCCTTAACTCCTAAAGGGTGTCTTAGGTAAAAACATTAAGCTTACGCAAACCGAAAGGCTACTCGTGGAAGCAAAACAGCTTTACACCTCATTTTTGCAAATTATTGTTTGTCAAAAGAGCGTTTTGGGCGGTCGAAACTACCTTTAAAGGAACCACTTTTACTAATAATAATCGAATCACCTCAATATCGGAATGCATTGCCTCGCGAATCGATCGCCGCAAAAGAAAAGTCGAATTTGTCAAGCACGAGCGGAGAGACGGGGATTTGAAATGGAACAAAAAACTGCGTTTTGGAGCAGACGAAGCGAAGACAATAGATGCGGCGTGTCTGCCGTCTTCACTTCGTCCTCTCCAAAGCGCTGTTTTATTCTATTTCACAATGCACCAACCAGCCCAGTGAAGCACACTGTTACAGGAATTTGCCGCGCGCTTTGAACGCATTCTCGATTCCTTCGTCCCGACGTGCGCACTGGAAGCTACAAAGGGGGAGATGAGAAAGGGGCAAGACTCCACGTCAGCGCAGGTCACAAACTCGAGCACGTTTCATGAAACGCGATTGGTTTCTCCCGGTGTGGTTCCGGTGCGCGCTAGTGTTGCTACTGTTTATTTCAGCACGTTGTAGACCGCGGCGCCGGCACGTGGCGGCAACCTGTGGTATGAAGCGCGTCGGATCCGAACGCCGCTCTTGGTTTATGTCAGCTATCGGCCAATGGTAACAACCTGCTCTCTGACGAAATAGAGCTGGCACCGGCCTTCCGAACAGAGTGAGGACGGGCCTCTCTATGAAGAGATGGCGCTTGAGCAAGTGACACTTCACGCTCCCCTTGTGAACTCTCCTTGCCGCTCACAATTGCAGGATTTGGCTGAGCCGTTCACAGCAGAGAGAAAGAAAGCTTTTATTTGTGGAGGCCTCAAGGATCATCCTCGTTGGGTGGAGCCCTTAGTGCAGGGCCCCATTGGCTAGCGCCACGGCAGCGTCCGATTTGCAGTGTATGTGCTTTTTCACCAAGCACGAGGGCTGGTTCAGGACACCTTTAAGGGTGCAAAGTAGTTTGCAGTGAACACACTACGTGTATGTTAAGTCGTTATTATGAAAACATTCTGATCATGTTAGTGCACGTTCTCGAGGGACCTTTTACGCAGCAACTGTGGTCTCTACGTCTCGCAGATGATCTGATCGCTCAAGGCAAATCAAACCACTTTGACTTCGTATTCATCGACGCCGACAAAAGCCCCATAGAAGAGTACTACGAGAAAGGCCTCCAGCTCGTCAGGCGGCACGGCATCATTGCCGTCGACAATGTGAGTCATATAGACATATAGAGTAAATGTGCGACACATTCTGCATATTAACAATGTACTTTGTATCATATACAAGACATTTTCAAAGTTGAGCTAGCGGTCAATTCGTGCCGAGACGTGCTAATAAAATACATCTCCAGAATATCAGCGTATTGTCGGATGTGACGATTATAGTAGTAGTAGTAGTAGTAGTAGTAGTAGTAGTAGTAGTAGTAGTAGTAGTAGTAGTAGTAGTAGTAGTAGTAGAACACTTTTATTCAGCCAAATTCATAGGCCGAGCATTTCGACCGCCAGCGCGATCAGTTGACGCTGTTCTTCCTCTTCGGCGCCGATCCAGTCGAGTCAGATGGTGATGGAAAGGAAAGGGGGAGGATAAGAGCTCGATTGCTGAGCAGTTGGGCAGTAGAAAAGGCAGTGTGACAGGTCTGCATATGTAGATGGTCAATTGGGACAGTAGGGGTCCGATCTATATTTATAAACAAAAAGGCGAGAGGGGGTGATCAGACAATTCATTTGGATGTGCCGTAGAGTTCGAGCCTATAGCAGAGTGAGTGATGAATGAGGAGGAGGGTAAAGACGCTTGTCGAGTCGGAGCTGTAGGTATACCTCCTTGATAGTATGGCGCAGGGAGATATTCCCATCATTCTTGACGGAGCTCCCACTGTCTTCCGAAGGTGTGGGCCAGGGAATGAACGGTGCCCGGTGCTATATATCACGGGTCAGCCTATGAGCCAGCTCATTGTCATCAATCCCCGAGTGTCCAGGAACCCAGCGTAGGAAAACAGGGGAAGGTTGCAGTGCATAGACAGCTTGCTCAACCTCTTGTTGGAGGGATGGGGGTAATGTGCGGTTCTGTATGTTACGGATGGTGGCGTAAGAGTCAGAGTATATCGTGTACTCGGGGAGTGAAGGGAGGGAAGAAAGTCACTGTAAGGCACGGACAATGGAAAGGACCTCGAGCGAAAGTACATCAGGCGGGTGCAGGTATGGCCCGCTGATGTGGGTTTCAGGTGTCGAGAGGTGTGGATGGTAGATAGCGTAGCCGCATGAACCCCAAGGAGCCACGAACGAGGCATCCTTATAAGCGACTCCCTGTGTAGAAAAAGGAGGGGAATGATGCTGAGCTGCCGCGTGACGACGGCCGGCGTGCAGAACGGGGGACATGTTGGACGGGAGAGGAAGGATACGAAGGTTGGGAGCAGAGGTGCATGCGGGCGAAGGCAAGGTGGCAACGGGAACTGGAATGTGAGGGATACCCGCTTGGGCCAATAGCCATTGACCCTGACGGGTAAGAGAAAGACGCGCAATCTGAGTGTCGTGGTGGAGAGAAAGAAGAGAACGTAGTGGATAGAAGAGGCCAGTGACAAAGAGCTTAATGGTAGAGGTAGTGATAGGGAGGTTGAGAGCTGCCTTGTAGAGGCCTAATAGAGCTCTTTCGAGGGTGTTAAGTTGGGTTTGGGTAAATTGAAAGTAAGGTGTAAAGTACAGAAACTCGTTGAGGGCGAGCGCGTGGGCAACACGGCACGCATGAGCCTCTTGGAGACCCGACTGCCGAGTGACAACGCGTCGCAGGAGGTGAGTTACTGAGTGGCAGGTCTTGACAGCGTGATGGTTGGCCTGCGCGTTCTTGGCCGCATGCAAAGGGAAGCCAAGATCTTCGCATTGTTGAACGGTAGGAATGGGAGAGCCAGAAAGATGCAGGGAGATGAGGTCATTGTGGGAGAGCTGGTAAGCGGAGCGATTGAGCAAAAGAAGCTCAGATTTCTCTGGAGCAGGAGACAGGCCAGCAGTGGAAAGAAAGGAAGCGATAAGATGTAGGCCACGCTGTAAATTATCCTGTACTTGTCCGGGAGATCCAGACGTACACCAGAACGTGATGTAGTCGGCATAAAAAAATGATGGAGCTCAGGAATTACGGAAAGTTGGGAGGCAAGAGGGACCATAGCCATACTGAATAGAGTAGTTGATAGTACGGCACCTTGAGGAGTGCCGCGGGTGAGGGAATGCGGGTTGGACAGATGAGTATCGACTCCAAAGCGAGCTACTCGATTAGAAAGGAAGGACCGGATGTAAGAATACACGCGGGAACCACATGAAAGGGAGGAGAGCTGAGCCAATATGTGGTCATGGCAAACGCCATCGAATGCCTTACGGACAGCAACGGTTACAAGAACATGAATCTGATTGCGAGAAGGCGAGAGAAATGTGTGCTGGAGGACGAGGAACATGTCCTGCGCACAGACGCGACGTCGGAAGCCGATGAGAGAATGGGGGAAGAACTCTCTCGCCTCAATAAAATCAGACAGGCGAGTCAGGGCCATTCGCTCAAAGGTCTTGCCTACGCACGACGTCAAAGAGGTAGGGCGAAGGTTAGAAAGGGATGGGGGCTTTCCCGGCTTCGGAATCATGCGAATGAGAGAGGATGTCCAAGAGCTCGGGAGAAAGCCGCTGTCCCATGCTTCGTTGAATGTTTTTAAGAGGAACTCTTTAGCGTTGTCGGGAAGATTGCGGAGTGTAGTATATGTTATCTCATCCTCGCCGGGAGCCGAGCTATTAGAATGAGTTGCCAGGGCAGCTTCAAGCTCCCTGAGAGTGAATGGGCGGTCTAGGTCTGGGTTAGTATCGCCACAGTAATCTGGGTAGGGAGGTGTTAAAGGAGGCGGGAGATACAGAGAGGTTAAATTGTCAAAGACATCAGACGGAGTGCCGTGAGTAAGCGCTTTAGCTAGGGTGGTACCCTACTTTGCGGCACTTCACACACACAAGATGGCGCAGTTATACATTAAGGCTTTAAGTGTCTCGTTGAGCGTGCCCTTGAACAAAATACGGTGGCCGAATGGAGTGGTGCAAAAACCCTACGTGACCTGCGTAACCGATGACGTCTGGTTGTGACGTCATAATGACGCTAACGATCGCATATATGGCGTCATGACGTCATCGTGCTGTCGCGTGACGACGTCATCACACGGCATCGTCGCAAAGGTGCGCCGATCCCGAAGGCACTGCATTATACAGGATTCGCAGAAGGCTTCAGGCTTCCTACAACTCAGCGATTGAGAAACTGTAGGCAATTTAATGCGTGTCCCTCACACTGCAGCTCGTTATGCCTTGGAAGAAGCCTGGTCCCCGACTGTGCAGCTTAATGCATTCCCAAGTGTGCAACAGGCACTGTACTTCCAATCACGAATGCCCTATGCGTTATTAATATGTATTCCCATGGTGTAGTACGTGCTCTGGAGGAGCGTTCTACTATTTTGAACGGTACGTATCATGCAACCAACCTCAACATTTCTACTAAATAATCACTGCAGCCCCGTGTGCCTAGAGCTGACTGTGGGTAAACGCTTGTTTTTGCTCGAAGACGGCACATGCATGTTTTCGGGATTTCCTTCGACAGCTCCGAGTTTATATTTTGTGAGAAACGGAGGCTTATATTTAAAAAAAGGCTAAGGGTGGCATGCACGTGCGATGACTCAGACTTTGGGGTTCATTAGAAGTGAAATTCTTTCATAACTTTATAAACCTATGTATTTAGTATACCATATAGTTTAGTGCCGAATGCGGCCCTTTCCTGATATCAAAAGTCACGCAAACTCAGCTATTATTTACCGCTCGCCGACAATGACGCCGAACCTGGTACGTTCAGAACCAATTATGTGCTTAAGCATGACCTCCGAATTATCGTGGCATCCGCAGAGTGATCAAAGTAATGCGCCGAGATTTCCGTCATATCCGCTAATGACTTGCAGGTACCGGAGTTGTCTGATTGGATGCTATTTAAAGGCTGCCAATTACATAGAGGAATAATGATGACAACAACAATTGACGGTTGCCGGCTCAGAGGCCTCGCGAATTGTTTAAATTTGCGTCCGCTGTTCGTTTATAACAGATTTAATCAACGTGAAAGTTCGCGGCAGTGGCCCTTTAAAGGCGCTCTCTCTCTGTGGACTGAAAGTTGGGCGACATTGTGTGCAGCAGGACAATAAACGTGTTGACCGCCATGCGATTATTTTAAACTGGCATATATACTTACATATATTTATTTCTTGTTTGAAATTTGCGTACATACTTCAAAATGGTATGGGGAGGCGGGCACGTCAAGCGGCTCTCCATTAGCCCGCTGAACCCCGTTTCTGCGACTTTTTACCATTGTGAGATAAGATATATTGAGGTAGTTCATGGGTAATGGTTGACAGCATCCTATCTCGTAGATTTTAACTTTTTCAGTGTTGTAACGGGATGTCGCTTGACATGTGGCCACCTTGAAGTATGCGTGTTTATTTCAAACAAAATATTTTGCAAATAAAAACTCCAGCTGTTCGCGATTTCCGTCATATTGAACTGTATATTCGGTGAAACGTGGCCGCACGCACGTCCGAAAATGAGTAGTCGGGTACAACTCTATCAGGCAGCGACATTTTCGCCTGAAAGGAGGATGTACACCTGCCTGCACCAATGAAAGCAAGCTCATACTGACGGAAAACTTCACAGTGGGAATTGGTTACGCAACTCAAGTTCGCAACGCAAGAAACGTTGATCTATGCTGACGTCGTAATCCGTAAGGTCGGTGACCCCTCCGTCGGAGGGTATCGCCAAGTGCTGTACGTGAGAGGGACTGGCTTTAGTCGCGGGGGAAATTGGCTTCCACGCTTCGGTCATCTGGGTAGGGCCTTTTATGCCTTCTTAAGTTGCGTCCTACTAAACTCCGATCTAGCGAGCTCATTCTGTAGCCATCACGTGGATCGCCTTTTCCGCAGGTGTTTTGGCAAGGGAGAGCGTTCAACGCGGAGTACGACGATTCCGTCACGGAGTCCGTGCGACGTCTCAGCCGCAAGATGGCATCCGACGACCGCGTCGAGATCAGCATGCTTACAGTGAGCGACGGAGTCACTTTAGCCTTGAAAAAGTGAACGCCATCGCCCTGACTTCCTCGGCGACTGTCACTGATGATTTTTGCCAAGACACATAAGTGTAAACTGTATACAATAAAGTGTCCGATCGAAAAATTCCCAAAAGATTTTCAGAATGGCATCACCTTTACGAGTGATGTAGCGTAGGTTTATTAATTAACGATGGACATTGAATCCTGTGCGTTTTCTGCAAGCATCTTTTGTTGTCTACACTCGGTAAACAACGGAACGCCTTCTTGTCTCATATCTGTTTTGCCTTCTGGTGCTCTCGTTCTCGCATACTCGTTCAGTTTACTCTATATTACTCCCTTGACAAACGCCACAGCACCCGAATGCGTCGCACTAAATGCGTTGGTCGCCACAAGTGCTTATCACAAAGTATAGCTGCAATATATCTACACAAATGGTCAAACAAAAACGCTGGGGAAAACGGGTATAGAAAGCGACGCATTCCTCGCCAAGCAATACGGCTGCATGAAGAGGCGCCACGTAGTCCCTGCAAGGGGACACGCTCACTCATTGAACGTGATAAGTGGTTAATCAGCGACAAATTAGCGAGAAAAAAACAACGATCGTGCGTTATTTGAATGGTAATCACTGAATCCAGCACGTATGCAGGAGGTGTGTTTATTAGCCCCGAGAACGAACACTGACGGCGCGGCAGTCGCGCCGCCAGTGTTCGTTCTCGGGGCTAATAAACATACCTCCTGCATATGTGCTAGATTCAGTGATTAGATGTGACGTCACGGCAAGGACTCGCTTGCTCCGCGGCCGAGGATCGCCGAGGATAGTTACAATTAACTTACTCTATAAGTTCGTTCTAGTTGAGCGCCGCCGCCGTTGTGCTGATCAGGATCCGACAGCGGTAGCGCATGCGACTAGCTTAATTGACGTCAGTGTTTGTGAACTAATATGACATGGAGCCTACGTCAACTGCGTTTCGTACATCGCCCTCGCTGCGTTCTTGATTGTTTCATTCCTCTTTCTGCATTCATACTTCAGGAGCAGAGAACCGCCAGCATCGCATTCTACGCATTTAGTTCAGTAACAAAATTGGGAAGCATTGGAAATAGCTTACCGAAGCAGCCCAGCGTACGCAAGATCCCGAACTCCCATTCGATTGCGTCCCATTACACAACCTAGGTCCTCCGTTAGTAAATCTCCCCTATATTAAACGCTGCAGCATAAAAATAGTGCCCTATCTCCTTTAGCTATATAAAGGATGCAAATGAACGATATCTATCTAAATTATACCTACAACTACATTGAATGACGAGGCAAAAAAATGGCCGCGTATCTGCGTGCTTCGCTGCAAATGTCGCCGAAAGACGACAGTCTTCTGCCGGCCGTACTACACGAGTCCTCCTCCTCAATATTGAATCGCCGCATCTGGCTCATAGCGTCGCATTTGCAGCGCAGCCCAAAAAAACACTAGCATTTTCAGCGCAGCCTAAGAAACACTAGGACCTTTAGAATTACGTATCTATGTATTTTCTAGTAAAGGAACAGACCACCTAATACTTACGTATTGATACTGCGCCTAAGATATGTATAACATTTGCTTTTTGATCGACAATGTTCACAAATATGAACGGCGCTACCAGTTCAAGATTGCTAGGCGTTCAGCAAGTGATTAAACTTTGGCCGGATGGCTCAATCGGGTGACAGACAGACAAACAGACAGACAGAGGAAAATTTCTGCTTTTAAGTTCCCCAAGAAAGACTTTCGTCTTTAAAAGCTACAATAGAACAGAACAGGCAAGAGCAGCGAACAAAACAAGCAAGAAAACAAATCGCCGGCTTAGTGTACCGCACGAGCAATGAACGTCTCTGTTGCGGTTTCTACGCTGAGAAAAAAAAGCAAATTCTAATCCCTCTATTATTGCTGTTGCAGAGAAATTTATTTTTACATTTTTACACGCTGAAACCACAACATGATTATGAGTGTTTTTGCATTTGGTCGTTTGAAAAATGCGGCCGGCATGACCGGCAATCGAGTGCATGACCTTGTGCATCGCAGCGCAGCGGCACAGCAGTTAAGCCACAACGGCTGGCTGCTGTAGTTGCAATGGAGAACACATATGTTTCAGCCACTGCGTCGCAGCGGTGTTTGTGCACACAGCTGACCTTCGAATGCGCGAGAAATAGTTGGAAGAGGCCCTTGTGCGCCGCATACGGTCGATCTCGGGCTGGTTGCTTATACAAATAAACGGGTTCGAATCGGCATCATTTGCTTCGGGCGTTCACTTCTTCAGCACGAAGGTGACACCGTCGGCCACGGTGACCGCGCTGATCTGGACTCGCTCGTCGGTAGCCAGCTTTTGGTTTAGCCGCCGGATGGCCTCTGTGTCAAGGCCGTTGGCGGTCGGGTTGAACGTCCTCGCGTGCCATAGGCGGTATTCCGTATTACGCAAAATCTTTTTCGTATAGCGGAATACCGGGTGTGAACTGCGCATGCGCAGGCCCAGGAAAAAGATGGCCGCACCGCCGAAAGCGGTTGCCGTCCACCTCGAATGTATCAAGTGGCCGTCGTGCGCTCTGTAGCTCGTTAGCTCTCAGCTGATGCTTTTATTTGCTTTTGATTCTTGTCCTTAAGCTTCGACAGTAAATTATACGTGTCGATTCGGCACCGTTTTCGAGAGCCATACTCAAATAATCGATGCTGTAGTCTTAGCGAGTGGATGGGTGCTTCCGGAAACTCTCAGGGCATATATTACGAGTTTTTTAGTTGTCTTTTTATCCTTCATAGATGGCGCCACTTGACGTGGCGGCAGCTATGGCACACGCTATCCGGTACTACGCAACGCCTTTGGGATAGCGGAATACCGGACGGACTAAAAAACGCTAGTCCTCCGCCGCCTGGCGGCAAGTACGCTGGTGGTCCCAGCGGCACCGCGATCCGCGAGTTTTAAAGTTGCTGTATATGTTACCCTTGGGGAATATATACAGTATAGCATATTGTCACGTGGTCGTGACGTCGATGAAGACAGCAGCCGGCGTGTTCAAGATGGAACTGTTTATTTGGCCGAACATGTGGCCGGTAAACTGAAAGTTAATTTACAGCAATACACACGGTATGCACTGATAGCGGCGGACAGAGCGTCGACCGTCGAAAAACTGACAAGCGGTCAAGCGCGCCGGCTTTTATACAGGCGCTATTGAACTTTCCAGCGATATGGCTGGTTATCTCTCGACAAAGCTGGAACATTCGCGTGCGGCGCGCAATCTTAACAAAACGATCTACTACAATAGCGAAGCTTCTCGAACACTGCTTCGCGGACAGCGTCAAGCTTGGATAACCGTCCTTGCTGGTGAAACCGGAATACATCAAAATAAACAAGATGTGGGCGTGGCATTGCCCCCCCCCCCCTCTGAAAAAGCATCGTCCCGATGCTTGTGAAAGAACATAGAAGAGAAAGAAAAACAATTGCATACATAAATAAATTACAATAACAAAGGAAAAAGTACAGTTCCCAGGTTCACTACCGCGCAAAAAACGGCTTAAGGCGCACGACGTGGACGACTTCAGGTCGCGCGCCGCGTCGCTGGGACTTCGTAATGCCGTCCGGGATGACCTCGTAGTCAAGAGCGCCGAGACGTCGCAGAACCTTGTATGGCCCGAAGTATCGCCGAAGGAGTTTTTCGCTAAGTCCACGTCGGCGTATCGGCATCCAGACCCAAACACGGTCGCCGGGCTGGTATTCCACGAAGCATCGTCGAAGATTGTAGCGACGGCTGTCGGTGTACTGCTGGGTCTTGATGCGCAGGCGGGCGAGCTGTCGAGCTTCTTCGGCACGTTGTAAGTAAGCGGCGGCGTCGAGGTTTTCTTCGTCGGTGCCGTTCGGTAGCATGGCGTCGAGCGTCGTCGCCGGGCTCCTTCCGTAGACCAACTTGTACGGTGTCATCTGCGTTGTTTCTTGGACGGCCGTGTTGTAAGCGAAGGTCACGTACGGAAGGACGGCGTCCCATGTCTTGTGCTCAACGTCGACGTACATGGCCAGCATGTCGGCGATAGCCTTATTTAGACGTTCAGTGAGGCCATTGGTCTGCGGGTGGTAGGCGGTGGTGCGGCGGTGGCTCGTTTCGCTGTATTTCAAGATCGCCTGAGTTAGGTCCGCAGTAAAGGCGGTACCTCTATCTGTGATGAGGACCTCTGGAGCACCATGACGCAAGACGATGTTCTCCTCAAAGAACTTGGCTACCTCGGCGGCCCTGCTTTTGGGCAAGGCCTTTGTCTCGTCGTAGCGAGTGAGGTAGTCAGTTGCTACGACGATCCACTTATTGCCGGAAGTCGACGTCGGGAACGGCCCCAGTAGGTCCATCCCGACTTTCTGGATCGGCCGGTGAGGTGGTTAGATTGGCTGCAGAAGTCCCGCTGGACTAGTCGGCGGTGTCTTCCGTCGCTGGCAATCTCGGCAAGTCTTAACGTAGTGGGCGACGTCGGCAGCAAGGCGTGGCTAGTAGTATTTTTCCTGTATTCTGGCGAGCGTGTGGGAAACACCGAGGTGTCCAGCCGTCGGGTCGTCGTGTAGGGCCTGGAGGACTTCTGGTCGTAATGATGAGGGCACGACGACAAGGTAGTCGGTTCGAAGTGGAGAGAACTTCGTCAGGGGAACGCCGTTCCGAAAGAAGAACGACGGCAGTCCTAGCTTGAGTACCTTAGGAACAACGGTTTATTTTGATGTATTCCGGTTTGACCAGCAAAGACGGTTATCCAAGCTTGACGCTGTACGCGAAGCTTCTCGAACACTGCTTCGCGGACAGCGTAAAGCTTGGATAACCGTCCTTGCTGGTCAAACTGGAATACATCAAAATAAACAAGAAGTGGGCGTGGCAATATACAGTAACTCTATACATGCTTAGGCAGCAGCGCCCCCGCTTTTGGTCCGTACTTCATTTTATCTCGCCTTCGGGGTCGTTGTGTAACCCACTGCCTCTCCTTTCGCTCGCTCTCCCAGATTAAGGCTCGAGCGTCTTTTCTGTCACACTCGGCGGAACTGTTTTCACATTGTCAATAAACGGCACTCCATAGACTCCCCCCCCCCCCTAGCTTTGAAGAAGCACATTTCTAGGCCTCCGCTAAATCAAACTCTCCACAAGCGAAATATTCGGTTGTCACGTTTTGACGTTATACGTTGCACCATGTTCTCTACTGCGCGGTTTCCGCCTCAACTGAAACCGGGATATAAGTTCGAACGTGCTTACAATCCACGGAGGAAGGAAAACAAACTAGGTGGGAGCGTCACGTCACATTCTTTAAACCTAGTCATGAGAAGTTTAATCAGAAATATATACCATGGTCAGGTGACAGGCAATGGCTGCTATTGGTCGTGTCGGTTTTGTCGTGTCTGCTGCGGGCTCTGCGAGGCCATAATCTTACCCAGGAGGCACCACGCACTTGTCGGGAGGGGCGGCGTCAGAGAAGGTTGGCTTGCCGAGGCTAGGGGAATCACGTGACACTCCCTCCTAGTTTTTTTTTTTCCCTCTTCATCCGTGTTAAAATCATTTTTCGGGACGGATCGACCGTTTCCCTGGAGGAGGAATGTAGCCTCGAACCAGTGCGCCGCGCCGCCGCCCTCCTTGCACTTCGTACATTATGTGGAAGGCCGTGTGTGGCGCGCCATCTTTGTGCGGTTGTGACAACTATGTCTATTAGAGCAATCCCAGCGTATTTGAAGTTCATCACCAACAACACGTACGCCGAGCAGCTCCGCGCACCGGCACATACCAGCTGATTCCATACCAGCGTAATACCAGAGTAAAATCGATACCAGCGTAAGAGCTGATTCGGTACTGTAGTGGGGCCAACTGAAGACAACGTTACCAACGTATCAAACTATCAAAACACAATCCGAAAAAACATTAATAAGGTGGCTAAACTTGACTGCAGGAGATGAGAACCCAGCCCATTAACCTGCGCCGAATAGCGCTACGTTTATAAAAGTGACGCACAGGGGCACATCAAGGGGAAACTAATATTTAAATAAAATTACGAGGTTTAATATCCTGAAACTCAACCGCGGGTTGTCAGGCTGTACAGACAAGAGCATCGGATAAATTTGAAGTTTTGACAAAGTGGAGCACTATAATGCGCAACGAATTTGCATGGCACACGAGCGTTAATGCATACGGTCCTTGTTGGGATGCAGCCGCCGCGGCAACGATCCCATCTGCAGTTTCTTTCTCAGCCTTGCAGCGTACGCCATAGCCACTTGACTCGGTGGATAAAAAAAGACTATGGACTTAATACACGGCTTGCATTTCATAATAAACTCGTGGCCACGTCTTCGTCGTGCGCTGAAAACAATGCCGTTTTATACCCGGCTGCTCTAAAGGCCTTAGAGCTACGGACATCTACCAGAAATTCGTTCGCACGAGCTGGCGCACAGCAAAAAAGTATCTACTTTCCCGTAAGGTTCCCTCGCACAATAAAATAGCAACCTCGTGATCAACTCCTCAACAATAGAAAAGCTGTTTCAAACTCTGCGTATTCCTGGTAACAGTTTTGTTGCTTCCAAAAATGCTCCTTTCAGGTAGTGTAGACGTGCAGTTTATCTCGCAGTGAAATACTGCAACCATACAAAAGGTAGTAAAAACGACCCCGCCCTTGGTATTGTTACCTTCGAGATTTACGAATTATCGCATACTCATTCGGCAGCTTCTTGGCTTTGTCATCCCGTGTTTACAGTTTCGAAAGCGCTGCGTGCGTGCTCTTTGCCATGTAACGTGCAGTCCTAATCAAATATGTCCCCAGTACCGTGCGCCCATAAGCTTATGTGCTTTACTCTTTTTTTTTTGTTTTGTATTGACTCGATGCATAACTACTGGGCGTATTGTCAGTTTGAGTTTACACAAACAGCGCGTTCCGTTTTGCTGCGGCGCTTACTAAATACGTGCCAAGGACACAACGAGACTTCTGTTCCTAAGGGTTCATTTTACGCATTGCGCGGAGGTTTACTTCAAAACGAACTCAGTCAGTGTGTCAAATGCATTATTCAAAGTGCGCGGAAATTACTGACACGTTTTTATTCGAGTCAACTATACCCTCAGTGCACGTGAAGGCGACAAGCAACTCACGTTGTCGACAGCGATGATGCCGTTGCGTTTGACCAGCTGCAGACTCCTCTCGTAGTAATCGTCGATGGACTTCTTGTCGGCGTCGATGAAAATAAAGTCGAGGGAGTTTGATTTGCCTCGGGCGATCAGATCATCTGCGAAATGGAAAGAACACGCGAGTGAAAGTCGCTGTGAGCGGCTGTCCAAAAGCTCCCTTTAGCCTGGTTGCAACGTAACACCGGCGTAACCCGAACTCAAATAGTAAAAAAAAAAAACTTATGCGTGGGTGACGTCACACTGAAAGCAGAATCGTTCACTCATCCGTAATTCCTACTGCAAGCCAAAGAACCGCTATCTTACATTTAAAAACACTGGAAAGAGAATATGAGAATATATTACCTTCCCAAAGACGTCTTCGCGTCGCCAATAATAACGTTAATCTTGTCATCGACGCCAGCCTGCAAGTAAAAAAAAAGAAAAGTTTCCAGAA
This sequence comes from Rhipicephalus sanguineus, assembly GCF_013339695.2. Classification (NCBI taxonomy): domain Eukaryota; kingdom Metazoa; phylum Arthropoda; class Arachnida; order Ixodida; family Ixodidae; genus Rhipicephalus; species Rhipicephalus sanguineus. The sequence continues at coordinate 116,667,906 of NC_051177.1, forward strand.
CCCCTTTCTGCATCATGTATAGACAACGCGTGCGTCCGTAGGAACTGTGCATTTAAAAACTAAATGCACCTCATAATCGCCATTGCCACGACACCATTTCCTTAGATTCAGGAAAACTTAATGAAAGGGACAACATACTTGCTATCAGAATGCATAAGGATGGATATACGGAAACACAGGATGCACTGCAGTTAATGGGAGCATCGCTGCAGAAATTCAGATTTAGGCCGATGCTTTTAAAGAAAACCTTTTCTTCTCATCTTCCGCACACTTTGCCTGCGATAACTGCCGTCTACAGCCGAGTAAAATAGCCTGCTCCACAATTTGTTTTTGATAAGTCGCGTTAACTGAGAACCTTCGCTGCGCGAGGCCTTTCCTTCGACACTTTTTTGACTTATTTTGTTTTTTATTTGTAGCGTTTCGCGATTTCAGTAGATTATATCTTTACATTCTGTTTAAAAGTTGCAATAAAAAAGGTATGTCGTGGGGCCTAGCGGAAGAGCCTGGATGCTGCACACTACTATATTTTTGTTCGGGTTTCTTATGTACTTCGAAGCTGGGAACCCATGATGTCAAACACACAACGTAGCTTTTAGCCATGTAAACCGTCTCAAGACTGTTTGGTAAAAACAAAAATCAATTATATTTAGCATTAAGTGAACTGAAGGTCAAGTGATGTGCATCTACTAATACTTATATCCAACGCTTCCCACGCAAAAATTTTGCCCAGAGTTACTCGTTGCAAAACATACGCGACGACGTGATACACGACGCAGTAACTTTTAGCACGACTTCCAGCTTCCGATAGTTGGAATTAACAGAGAAATGTCCTCAGTGTTCATTTTGCCATTACTGAGAATATTGGACGTTTCAGCACAAGTGTTACTGACTCATTCAGGACAGTTTGTAGTTGGGCTAGTTCGTACAAATATTTAGAACAGAAACAGCGCAAAAAAAGAGGACAAAAAAGGGATGCAGGCACTTCCTTGTATTGTTCGCGCTTTTTTTTTATTTTTGTTCTACCTAAATGCTCGTGGCGTTATTCAAACAATGAAGGAGCCGAACCAAGAACAAAATTTCCTTGTATTGCGCTACGCGGAATGATTGCAATGTCTGACCGCACAGCGAGCGGTCAGCACTGCTTCTTTGGATGAGATCTCGACACGACGATATCACGTCCTCAGAACGCCCTTCTCTCTCTCTCTCTCTCTGTGGAGAGAGAGAGAGGAATAACACCACGACGCGAAACTGCAAGAAAGGAATCGTGTGCATCAAATGACCAAGTCTGTAGAAGACAGACTCGCCTACCTCTTTCCAGAACGGCCTCCTGACGTTAACAGTTTCTGCGTTCACCTCCGGTCCAGTGACCCGACCGTCTGGTGGAAGCGCCAGGGCGGCTGCCAGTGCGCTCAGGCCAGTGAAAACGCCTGTATAAAAAAAGAAGCCGCCAATGAAACACTTCATTGCTGAATAGTAATCTCAAGCATGAGAAAGACACTGATTCCTGTCAATTACATCGAGGCTTTCTCTTTTTCCAAGAGTGTACGTGTTTTTTGGAGTGTCCACAAGCTTATATGAGCTGCCTGGGCAGTACTGCATTGACCGGACCTCGGATGCAAAGCACTCTGACCATCCAGTGCATACAGGTGCACTGCATTCTATTGATTAGCATTGATGGCAACTCCAATCGGCCACCGTCAAATGCAGTCATATTTGTACGAAGCGCACTCGTATAAGCCAAGGGCATCAAGAAAGTGCTAAGACGTTGCGCCTCCTGTCTTCCTGTAATCTCTTGATGTACCTTGTTTTGTAACTGCGTTTAGCACCAGCATGACTTAAAGGGACCGACAACTGGCCAGAACGTGTGATTAGATCTTGGTGGAAATAAGAAGACCGTGAATTATAGTGACAGATTCAAGCATGCTTTTCGTTTCGCGATTTCAGTAGATTATATCTTTACATTCTGTTTAAAAGTTGCAATAAAAAAGGTATGTCGTGGGGCCTAGCGGAAGAGCCTGGATGCTGCACACTACTATATTTTTGTTCGGGTTTCTTATGTACTTCGAAGCTGGGAACCCATGATGTCAAACACACAACGTAGCTTTTAGCCATGTAAACCGTCTCAAGACTGTTTGGTAAAAACAAAAATCAATTATATTTAGCATTAAGTGAACTGAAGGTCAAGTGATGTGCATCTACTAATATATATGCTAGTAGCCTAAACTTCACTGACCAGGGAATAATGTGTTCTACATGGAATAACTAACAGCGCAACAGAGTTAGAAAACGGATAGTGGATGAAAAGCACACATTTTCTTCTGCCACCCGTTTTATAACTCTTTGAACACGTGGTCTAGAATTAAACAACATTAAACCACGTCTTCTTTTCTTTTTTAAGTTGGAGATCTCGAATTACTTAATACAAATTCTTTGCGGTGAAAAAGAATCCATGCGATAATTACGAGAACGGTGAAAGAGGGGTGAAGGTGCTTACTCCTTTTTTTCGCATCATAGCACACCGCGACGCCGAGGAAGTGCTGTTTTTATTTGTGTCCGTGTGTACGTGCGTGCTGCCAGGGGTCTTTCGCAGTTGGATCGAGCTTGACACAAGCACTGCAAGCTCAAATTTGCTCGTGTAACTTATAAACGAGTCCTCGCAGGTATGTCAAGGTCTGGCGCGGTTTCTATAGAAAGAAACTATCTTAACTACAATTCTTGGCGTTTCACGTGCCAAAGCCGCCATATGATTACGAGGCGTGCGTTGCGGAGGCTTGCGGATTATTCCTACCGACTGCGGTTCTTTAACGTACGCTGTCATCGCACAGCGCGCAGGCCTCTAGCATTTCGCCTGCATAGAAATGCCACCGCCACTACCGGGATCGAACCCGCGTCTTTCGGGCCGGCAACCGACCACCGTAACCACCGTGGCGGCCCCTGAAAGACCATAATCTCATGGGAGCATAATTTACCATTTTGCTGCACAGACAACTCGTATGAGTCATAATATCCATATTGTCGCCATATTTGCATTTCCTGCGTGCTTTCCCTTTTTTAAGTTTGCCACAAACGAGCGCGTCGTAAGGCGCGCGCGCGGCCGCTTTCAGACGACAGCGGGAAAGCAAGGCGTCAGCCGTTCACTCAACAAGCGCACGCAACGAAAAAATTGGCCGCGTATCTGCGTGCTTCGCTGCAAATGTCGTCTAAAGACGACAAAAGAGGCGCTGCGTGAGATATGGACGCCATCTGACAATACGTCGGGAAACATGAGTGCTGTGTTGCGGGCTGGCAGTCCCGGCGCCGCAGCAGGCGAAGACCAGCGGTGACCAACGCGACCGGCGGGGACGCCAGCCAGCCCGAACACGCGGTTTGGCGCGAAGCGCCGAAGCAGAAGAAACGTCCGCACTCAACGAGTACTCTCCACACACTCTTTTATTTACACGTCGCCTGGGTAAAACAGGAATGCCAGACCGGCGCCCCATGGCATTCGTATATTGCAATACTGAACCGAAACCGAAACACAACAATGAGCTCGTGCAGAGGGCACGGAGGAAGGCGAGTTTCAGCGCAGTCGCAGGGTCTTTAGAATTACGTATCTATCGGAAAACCCAGTGACACTGTCCCAGTGCCATACCTGATTATTGGACCAGTGTGGCGCTGGGTACTGGGACGCTGGCACGCTGCACGAGGCACGCTGGCGCACTGCACACTGGGCCACCCGTTACGGGCCGAAATCGGGCTTTTAAATTGTTTTTAAAAACTGTGGTCATACCCAGACCGTAATTAGGGCTGATACGCGCACACTGCGACAAAGAAAAAAAAAACTCAAGAAAGAAAGAACAAAAGCAAGTGGCCCACCACCTCGACGCGCCATGTATCCTGAATCTGACACGTTACCGCTGCACCACACCTAGAAGATAAGAGACGGTCTCTTTTTACTTCACGTTTTAACTATGTCCGGTAGCCAGTATTTTCATCTTTCTCGTTTAGAAACGCAGATTTCAGTCTCTTCGTGCTCGCGAGAACCTAAGCGAAGGTACTTAATTTGTTTTTTATGTGCTGCCTAGAATTAGAACGTCTATCTGGCATGTTTTGCCGCAAAAAATATTAGCGTAACCGCAGATGTGTTGCGGCAATCGCACTGACTCGCTAAGCAGTTAGTCATACCTATGTAAAAAACAATGTGCAACTGATTTGCACACTGAACACTTCAGTTTTCTTCATCCGTTTGAACATATTTTCTGTCCTTTTTGTTTACGTTCCGCGTACTATACAGCCGCAGTACTTCATCCTAGCCGAACCGACCGTTAGGCTTAGAGCTGTACTCCGTGCGCCGCGATCGCTGTGAACAACGTGGATATTCAATTACGAAGAATGTAATAACCGTTCAAATGTAATTTCAATCATACCTGACTCATGCGAGGCCATATTTACACCTTCGACTACATGAATCAGAAGCTAAAAACGCCGAGATTCAGCGTTACATTGGCTCACTATTGCCGGTGACGTGCCGCTTTCAGCGGTACGAGCCCATATGAAAGGACTGACCGCTAGAGTAGGTTTATGGTATTATCAGACTGATACTAATGTCATGTTGGGTTGCGAATGATAAGTTCGTTCGATGCAGTTATATGAACTACATTTACGACAATCGATCACACACTTCTGAGAAAGCGCGCGCGCGCGCGCTCGACAGATGATTGCTTTAGCGTATACGTACGTCCGTCGCTTAACTAAAACTAAAGCTGGAGATGTGTAGGACACAGAATAGAATAATATTTTCAAGATATTCGATAAGCTTTTCTTTCGACTTCTCGCGACCCAATACCACATCTTATATGAATTCCACCCAGCGCGCCCAGTTTTTTCCAAAGTGCTGCCAGTGTTCCCAGTGCGCGGGCAGACACTGTACAGCGTTGCCCGTGCCTCCCAATGCGCTGTAAGACACTGGGCCACACTGTACAGTATTCCCAGCGTCTTCCGGCGCACTGGGCGGCACTGGCCACGCTGTCAGTTTGTCCCGGTGCCTCCCAGCGCGCTGTAGTACACTGGGCCACACTGTACAGCGTTTCCAGTGTCACCCAGTGCGCTGAAAGGCACTGGGAACGCTGTTTTTTCCAATAGATATGTATTTTCTATTAAAGGAACACACCACCTAATACTTACCTAGTGATGTTGCGCCTCAGATATGCGTAATGTTTGCTTTTTGATCAACAATGTACACGTATGGACCTAGTCAGCCGTTCAAGATGGCTGGCCCTTGAGCAAGTGGTTCAACTTTGGCCGGGTGGCTGAATCGAGTGACCGGCCGACAAACAGAAAGACGGAAAGACAGACCAAAATTTCTTCGTTTAAGTATCCCAGGAAAGACTACCGTCTTTAAAATATCCTGGTCGTAACTTACGATTGCATTGGTGCGGAACTGCGCCGGCGGCATTCACACCAGAAAGGCTGGTTTCAAGGAGAAAGCCTTAGGTGACTCATAAAACGCGACGTGACCATCGGCGGCAACACGAGTGAAGAAAAAAATTTGGGGATGGGCGAAGCATGTAATGAAGGGTTTTTTAGCTCAACTAACGTGAAACCTGTGGAGGGGGGAAGCATGCAGTATGCGCCGGTGTTTCCCACAGCAAATTCGCTGTTAATAGGCAATGAGATACAGAAGAAAGATTAGAGACAGAGACCCGCAGTCGCCTTCTAGCTAACGTGCACGTTGCGAATCTTTATTGTTCAACTACGCTGAAGAGAAATCTCCCAGCGGCACTACATTGCAGGTCAAGATCCAGTGCCTATATATGAGGGGTGGCCGGTGAACTAGGGCGCCTCGATGGCTGCGTTCCTTCTTTCCTTGTTGGCATTGACGTGCCCTACGGTGAACGGTTGTGCAGCGCGAGCAGTCACTTTTAGGGGCGAAGCTCCTTATAGCATCACCTGGTCGGTCGTCGCTCCATGCGGCGTGCCCCCACCGTCGCGTCTCCCATATCATTCAATAGATGGCGCTGTCCCATAGAGATCCATGCAAACTGCAGTTGGGTGACGATATACTAGATGGCGCTGTCCCATAGAGATGTGTGCAATATGTGTGCAAAAAAAGAAAAAAAGAAAAAGAGAAAGAAAGCAGCGGCACCCTGCACGCTAAATGGCGTGCAGTAAATAAAGCGGCGTATCGCTTTGATTACTGCTGCGCGAAACCACTGAAAAATTCACAGTGCAACCATGACTGCTTCAGGAGCTTCGCCCAAGCTCTTGATCATACACCCGTGGATATGTTGTAAATTTTTTTAAGAAACTCGCTAGGAGCCGCAGCCTGCGTGGGCGTTGTCTGTCGCAGGCGAGAGCGCGTTCTCGTTGCTCGCGGGCTGGTAGTTCACCGTCCATCGCAGAAAGAGTGTTTCCATATTCAACGTGCGCCGTTCGCTCTCCCTCGCCACACGGCGAGCGCTGAGGCGGTGACGCCCTCTCTTGCACTCAAGCAAATGGACTGGACGCGACGATGCAAGCGAGCAAATGGGCCGCTACGATGCATGCGGCGACAGCACATGACGATGCACCGCCGACAAGCCGAGACCATAGGGTGCTTCGCCCCTAAACGAACGTGACACGATTTGACGAAAAAGCACTCAAGCTATAGCACAGGTTAAGGATTAGTTTCCTTCATCGTCGGCAATCGTATATTTGATTCAGGCATGCACGCACGCTCTATTTCATCGGCCTTTTGGGTTGCAGTTATACTCAACTAGAATGAGCCTGTCTAAACTGTACCGTTACTCTACGAACTGTACCGTTCCCGTAATCCTGATTACATGATTCGCGTTGTGTGACGCTTGGTCGTTATTTTACTCTTCTACCACGCTACATTACATATGTTATTGTGGTTTATTTTCGACATGAAGCCTGTATAGGGTCTTTTTGCAAAGCAGTTTCAAGCACCGGCATGGCTCTGAAGTAGAACACTGGGCTCCCACGCAGAGGGCCCAGATTACGGACACCGGCGGCGGCGGCGGACAACTACGGCGCCAAAAACGACCCTTGTTGTGATCTCATAACAGCTCTCACTGTAAAACATGCGTCCACCTCGTAGCGCTTGGTCCCTCAGTCGCAGCGTCCCCCACGAAACTGCGCCCGGCGTATGTGCTATAGCCGAACACTATCTGGACGCGCTCTCCGTCGCGGCGGGCGGAGAGTGTCGACACCTTAATTTTATTACACCGTACTCACAATTTTCTCTCCTTATTTTGCAGCGAACGCTGTTATGACCTCACAACAAGGGCCGTTTTTGGCGCCGTTGTTGTCCGCCGCCGCCGCCGCCGGTGTCCGTAACCACTATCGCTCGAGATAAGAAAAAAACGAAATAAGAAAAAGATTTCAGGATAGAATGGGGTTCGAACCTGAGCCCTCTGCGTGGGAGCCCAGTGTTCTACCTCAGAGCCATGCCGGTGCTTGAAACTGCTTTGTAAAAATACCTTATACAGTCTTCATGTCGAAAAGGAACCATATTAACATATGTAAAGCAGCGTGGTAGAAGAGTAAAATAACAACCAAGCGTCACACAACGCGAATTCTGTAACCAGGCGTCACACAATGCGAATTGAGCAACGAGTGGTTGGTTGAACTCTTCCAACCCATTACAAAGGGCTCTTCCATATTTCTTCATTGTCATCAGCCACAGCATCAACAAAGTGCACATAATGTCTTACACATGTTTAGCAGGTACCACGGTTCTCCGCAGAATGACGAAAAATTGCATAGTGGCTGCTTCCCTACTTCACAAAAATTATGATGATTAATAGCATAGTGGGTTCCTCGCAAGTGCACTTCTGTTGGTTGCCAAGGAAGCCCATAAGGCTCCCATGATGCATTTCCTCAGGGTCTCAATGAAGTTAATTCCCTCTGTCTATTTCTTTCTCACTTAGCGTATGTTATAAAGCGTGGTGGGAGAGTGAAATAACGACCGGGCGTCACACAATGCGAATTACGTAACTAGTGGGTCCTTTAAAGCTTCCAACCTATTACAAAAGACTCAGTCATACTACATCGTACTCAGCCGTCGCATCAAGAAACTGCACATTTGGTACCTCGCTTCTCCGCAGAATGACGAATAATTTCGTGGTGGCTGCTTCCCAACTTCACAAAAATTATGATTTGTGTCGTAGTGGGTCCATTGCTAGTGTACTTGTATTAGTAGCCACAAGAGAGTTTATAACGAGCTCTAGAAGTGCCGCTCTTAGAGCTTTCGCTGTGACTGTGCTGCGCTTTCCGTGCAGGCCTGGCGCTTTTAAATGCGAAGCATTTTTTAGCGAACCTTTAGCACTTTGAGCGTTTCTAACTACGTATCTATCTATCTATATATCTATCTATCTATCTATCTAGCTGCCTACGTCTGGATGCTCTCATGATCGCCTCATTAACTTGGTGTATACCGAAATTGGCATGATAGGGTAAGAGGATTTGACGAATATGACTGTTGAGCCATGACACGAGTAACGTGAAAATCCTGTCGCGTACGTCGTCAAACCCCTTCCGCCAGACACGTGTGGCACATACCCGTTTACCACGGGCCGCGGTGTACGGGTATGCGCCACAGGTGATTGACAGTATCTACCCAGGAATGGCGAGAGCAGGCATTGGTAACTTAAATGCGAGAGCGTTAAAAAAACCTACATCGGCAGCGTTGACCCGACGAATGGAAATAATGAAAATTAGGATCCCAGCAGGAATCGAACCCAAGCATTCTGCGCGGGAATCAGGTATTCTACCACAGAGCCACGCCAGGTCTATAAACTGGTTTGAAAAAGCAGCCTATGCAGGCGTAATACCGGTGCACCATCAGTTGTGGTGGGGGTGCTTCCTATCTAATTTTACAAGAAAGCAATAATCACTACATGATACTCCTACGATGTGTACTCCTACGATACAGGCGTCATATCAGATTAGCGTCTGTGGTTCCAGTGCTGGCTCCGCTTTTATAGCAGTCTCATAAATATTACATTTGTATTTTTATGATTCATCAAGCTATATCGAAGCATTGCTCGACCCCGGAAGAATACATTAGGTAAAGTTAAGTATGATATTCACCTCACCGCACCGTAGAGTGCACTTATCCCCCAAGAACGACGCAGTGGCCTCTTCATTTCTTACGAGGCTGGGCAATGGCCTCATGTTGATCGAGGATGATGCCAGATTGATTGACAACCGCTTTGAAGACTAGGCTACGTAGGCCACATACGCCCAGGTACTCTACTAATACGACAACTGCCATCCACTGATGTTGGTCTACGTAGCACTATGCAGGCCTATCAGCCACAAAGGCCTATACACCTCACCAACGCGCAGGGTGACTTCAGGTTCCGGCATGCCGCCGGCTCTATCGACAGACAATTTGTCGACGAAATGACCGAGACATCCACGAAATCCAACAGCTGTACAATACCTCATACATCACCACACATGGACACCTCGTCACCGCGATCACGACCGGATCCGCTAACGTCATGACCAGCTGCTAGTGCTGACTTATCACGGTGATGATGATCTTCTTCAAGAACTGTCAAGAACTTCTTTCACACATGCACACGGGTTCTTGAAACATGCGTGCGTTCTGCATCATAAGGGACAAGTATGATAATAATAATAATAATATTAATAATATCTGGGGTTAAACGTCCTAAAAACACGACATGATTATGAGAGACGTCATAGTGGAGGGCTCCGGAAATATCCACCACCGGGGGTTCTTTGACGAGCACCTAAATCTAAGTACATGGGCCTCATACATTTTCACCTTAATCGAAAATGCAACCACCGCAGCCGGGATTCGATCCCGCGACCATCGTGTCAGCAGTCGAGCTCCATAACCACTAGACCACCGCGGCGGGGCAAGGGACAAGTATAAGCTCTATATACCAGCTTGTCGCTACTGGTGTTCGTAATACTCACCTTGCCGTTGGCAGCGTTACCCAACTGTTAACAACTGGTTATACAACACATATGTGGCCCATCAACATATACGTGTGCGCACAAAATTTATACAAATCTCCAGCGTCATATTGCGAACGTTTCGCTCAGTAAAAAAAAAATTACGCCACAGTCATCTTCCCGCCGCATGCTTCGCATAACATCGACTCCCACGGAACGTGGGATCTGCCGAGCAATTTTTTTTTTCTTTTCTGATTGAATGGATATAGGTAACAAAGCATAAACTGTAGCACCTGCAAAACTGAATTCACGCAGGAACAACCTAAAAAGTATTATATGTAAAATGAATTTCATACAGCATTCCACTTTTTTCATCCTCTTTCTGTGACCTATCGTTTTTGACTATGCAGTAAAGTGAAAGTTTGTTTATTTGCTTACCGTCTCATGATTATTCCAGACGATGTGCCCTATATTCATTATCGTTTTCCCTTTGTACCACATTTGAATCATTTTATACATACCAATGACACATATTGCATTTGGATGTATATAGTACTGATACTATATCGGCTTGTGGCCAAATCGTGACCCATGTCCAAGATGGAGGAGGTGAGAGCCTTGTCAAGCTGCCTAAAAGGAGCTTTTTCTCTGACTCCTCGTGACCTTCATATTGTTCATTAAATAAACGTTTATTCTATTCTAAGTTGTGTGGCTCTAAAATTTGTCCGCAATTCTTGAAACTTCCATTTTTTTAAACATTAACGCCACAGTTGTTAACATCAAGCTTTGGAGATGGCCGCATATATTATCTTCCGGTGCGCATTTTGTCCACAACCTGCGATTTATCTCCGACTTCCTTGTGGATCGCGTGCAAGAACTTCCGTGCCTAGTTTTCGCTTCCACCAAAGCTTTTCACTCTGGCGTCCCCCGCGCACAATTACAATTTCCAAGACTATTCATGGACGAAATAAGAAACTAAGTTTGTCGGTAGAGATTTATTATCTACATGGCTGCAAGACTAACAGATGTGAACCCACACGAGGAAAGCAGCACTTTTAAACGAATCGTTAGTTCTCTCGCTTTCTTACCCAGGCAATGTCGTTGATTTTGTTCGGACGTACCTAAAACTAATGACCGCAGTTTCCTGAATAGCTTCCCCACAAACTAACTCATTCACTGCTTAAAGAAAGAATGGCAATACATGCGGTGAAATCAAGCGCATTTCGGACTTACAGCAGTTTTCGCAAACGTAGCGCAGGCACTGAAATGGGGCTGCATTCGTCCTTCAGGCTCAGCAGCGTTGCTTGTGCAGCAAAACTTTCACTATGAAGTACTGCAGACGGGGGAGGAAGGACACAAAAAAGGGCGAACCTAGGAATTTTGTACCGGCTGTGAAATAAACAAAATGTTCACGGGAAGAAAGTGCGACAAATGAGCGATGGAATTCGATTAAACACGGGCGGTTCTGCGCGTACAGAGAGAATCGCTTGATGCACCGAACCGCGACGTGAGTTCATAGTAATGCGATCTCCACACGCGCGTACCTAAAGATACAAGCGAAGGCTGCACTAAAACGTTTTTGTTGCTTTTCACTCTCATTGTACAGAACATTCGCATTCAGATTCGTGTAATACATGAGATTGGCTGAGATGGCGCTGGACAGACAGGTTGAACGTCAAACCGGAATCGCGTTTCTACGAACCAGTTCATTCAAATTCGTTTAGTTCATTAAAAATAACAAAATATTTTAAACTTACGGCACACTCGCAACCGGTGATCGGGACACAAGTGGCCACAAACCCTGACAAAAATGGTCGGGTCGATGGTGAAGTGTTCCTATATATAGTAATATTTTCTAGCTTTTGCTATACGCCCTCTGTTAATAGCAAACCTGATATGACTAAGATAGATTTACCAGCGCAAAAAAAGACAGGACATTTAGGAATGACACACACACATAGCTCTTTTTTTTTTTGCGCTGGTAAATCTACCTTAATCATGAACCAACTCGCCCAAGCAGCCGTTTTACCTAATATGACACCCGGCATTTTCACGAGCAGCACCACTGCGGTCGATCGAGCACCATGGCGAGCAGAAGACTCAAACATAAACTCATAAACTTAAACATTCATACCTGCCGCCACGGAAGTGACTTGCTTTCAGATAGAGGCAAAAATGCTCTAATACTAGCGCCAATCAAGCCCGACAAAAAAAATACAACAAACTTTAAGTCTATAACCACAATTTCTCTTTTTTTCCCCACAAACTGAATGACGCTGCTTTTTTTAAGCGCAACGTAAGCAACAATGACCTACGGTATACTGAAACTTCAGAGTTGCTTAAATATGAAATTTACATTGAAAAATAAAACCTGCCGGCGTATCGTTTGTGTGTGGCCTGCATCGCCTATAGTCCAAAAGTTTATCGCGCTTTACCTAATATCATGAAAATAAGATGCATGAGGCTCACATCCTTTTGCTTTATTTATTTATTTATTTATTGGTACTGCAATCCCCTGGAGGGATTTTAGCAGGTGGGTACAAAAGACGTAAATATCGGCATATAACACCAGGCAAACAGATGGAACAGCTTATCATATTTCACATAGTAGGCAGCCATATAACACAAAGGAAACAAATAACCATCACTTGCATTTTACAACGTAAACAAACGTAACAAAATATTACCGATGGCACATCACTCTCATTTGAAGAAAAGAAAAACAAAACTATCACACAAGTAAAATTATTTTCTCTGTTTTTCCAGACTAGCGGCAAAGGATGTGAAAGATTGTGTTGTGACTTGAAGATTATTTAAACTATTCCAATCCTGCACAGTTCTGGGGAAAAAAGAATATTTAAAGCAGTTATTGCGGGTACGGAAGGGAGTTATTGTACGATCATGGCTTTGTCTAGTGGCGTAACCTGAAGAAAATGAAATAATTTTTTCAATGTCTATCTTGCATGCCCAATAATTATTTGATATAAATATTTTAATCGGGATATGCGGTTTCTTTCTGAAAGTGGAGGTAAGTTAGCTCTGACTAACAGTTCATTTACCGAGGTTCGTCCGTAACTGTTATATATGAAGCGAACGGCTCTTCTTTGTATTTTTTCGACTTTATGAATGTTGATTTGAGTAAATGGATCCCAGATCATCGCAGCATAATCAAGTATGGGGAGGACTATCGATTTGTAAGCAAGAACCCGGACAGATGGAGGGGAGAGTTTCAAAGCCCTTCTTAAAAAGAACAGTTTCTGATTAGCCTTGGAAGTTACTTTGTCAATGTGCTTTGTCCAGTTAAGATCGTTTGTTATCCATAACCCTAGATACTTGTAGGATTGAACCTCTGAAAGAATGGCATTGTTTGCAAAGTATTGAAAATTTAATTTGTGTTTCTTATGAGAAATGGACATGTACACTGTTTTTTCAAAATTGATTGACATTTGCCAAGCCTCGCACCACGAAACAACCTTGTTAAACGACTCGTTTAACAAAACTTGGTCCTTTGAGGATTCTATTTCAGAATAAATAACGCAATCGTCCGCGTAGAGCCTAATATTTACAGGGATACCATTTACTATGTCGTTAATATATAAAATAAATAGAAGGGGACCCAAAACTGACCCTTGGGGGACGCCAGAGTCAACGGAAACCCTGTGAGAGGAATGATTGTTAAAAACTACAAATTGTTCTCTGTTTTTTAAGTAGGCCGATATCCATTTAATAAGTTGATCATTCCCGAGAATTTTTTTCTAATTTGTATACTAATTTATTGTGCGAAACCTTGTCAAAAGCTTTGGCAAAATCCATAAAAATTGCATCTCTTTGTTTTCCATTATTAATTGAAGTAGCGAAGTCGTGTATTGTTGATACCAATTGTGTCGTTGTTGAAAATCAGCAACGAATGTCAGCAACTGGGAAACCTTGAAGAAGCTGCGGTCATGGAACGCGATATCAACCACAACGCCGAAGCGTATATCTGAAGGACCTGGAGAGCTACCGCGATACAGCGCGTGTATAAGCTAGCCAAAGTTAGATTTACTGTATATGCTACCTTTAGGTAGCAGAGTTGCGCATCTGTCTTCCAAACGCCGCTAGCAACCATGCATGGCAGAGAAACTGACGCTCGGGCCAATTTTTGTGTTTCTCGACGCCGCCGCGCTGCAACGAACTGAATTAACACTAGCCAATCGACCGCCAATGTTTATCGCCGGTCTGCGACACGCCAGGCAGGTTAATCGGCGACACGGTAGGCATGTCGCCTGCAAAAACGGAGTGCGATTTCACGGCATAGCTGTGGTTGCTAGCCGGACCTATGCGCAACTCTGCTACCTAAAGGTAGCATATACAGTGACTCTAGCCAAAGTTAGAACTTACTGCCCCCTGAAGACATTTGGCACAACTAGACGAAATACGATTAGAAATTGAGGTAGCTCCGCACTAATTGTGCCAAGCCTGAAGGTAGTGCGCAGATGAGCGGCCTTCACCGCTTCTCTTTATTTTTCTCTTTCTTTCTTTTTCTCTCTTTTTTCTGTTTTTTTCTTTTTCTGTCTTTCTGTTTCTGTTTATTTCTATTTCTTTCTGTCTCTCTCTATCTATTTCTTTTTCTTCCATTTCTTTCTTTCTTTCTTTCTTTCTTTCTTTCTTTCTTTCCTTCTTTCTTTCTTTCTTTCTTTCTTCCTTCCTTTCTTTCTTTCTTTTTTCTTTCTTCCTTTCTTTCTTTCTTTCTTTGTTTCTTTCTATGTCTCCCTCTCTCTCTCTACTTCTCGCTTCCTCTTTCTTTCTATTTTTTTCTCATGCTCTCTTTATTTATTTCTTTGATTCTCTATATTTCCTTCTTTCTTTCCATGCTGTGCATAAATCTCTACCCTCCTCCTTAACTACACTTCCCCTGCCCACCACCTTGCTGTACAATACTATACAAGTCTATTCGATGCTCTGCTAACGTTCATGGATAGGCTAAGTGGTTACGACGCTTGCCTTCGGATCGTTGGTACGCAGGTTCAAATCCCGCCTCGCTAAGGATCTTCTTTGGACAAGAATTTTTCTGTTTCTTTCTTTTTCTCGCTCTGTACTTGTTCTCTGGCCCATCACAGTCATTGCATCCCACGTAATGACAAATCGGCGCACGTGTTCTGGGATCGAAGCACAAGATGAAGAGGAAGAAGAAAACGAAGAGAGCGCGTGCCGGTTCATGATGATGAACCTTTCTGTTCGCGACTAACAGAGCTTCTCCGACCTTAAATAACTCCGCTATTGAGGGCGCATTTAAAGAGTCGCTTCAATTTCTCAGGCAAAAAAACATGCCGGAAACGATTTCAACATTTTCAGAAAACCTTCGCTGGTTAAAGCTAAACGTTTATTTCCAGAATTCGCTCAAATAATGACTCCTGGGACGCACTCAATCACATACCGCCATCAAATTCAATTCAATGAAGTTTATTCAAACGTCAGAAGAGACAAAAATTGGGGACCCTTAAGCTTCGCCTTTAAGAGTTGAACGCGATAGCGAAATCCGGCCCCTAGTGCGCACTTCAACCACTAAGTGCATACTTATTAATGTGTATTGTTACACACACACACGCACGCACGCGCGCGAATTTTACAGGCTTTCGATCTAAAGCAAGAGTCGCATGGCCTCCAAGATATCCGCCGCGCGCCGGCCCTCTCGGAAGCCATGAAAAGGCGAGACATATTTCTCACAATGCCTCACAGATGGCAGCACATTATCTAGCGTTTGCTGCGTTGGCTTGATATGTTTTCCTCTAGATGGACATAGTTGTCCATTTTTAAAGCTGTTTGAAAGTTCGTGTGTGTATTTAGCGGCGATGGCTGCACTATCCCGGCGTTTTTCGACGTAGTTTGATGGCCTCGCGAATGCGCCTACCGTATGGGCTCGTTTTCGTCGTGACACCTGCCGAACAAAATGTGTCGAGACTCCTTTCACTACATGACATTTATGTAGTGTTTTTGTCCGAAGCAGCTGCAAGCAACATCGTGGCTTTGTGGTAAGACACCTCCTTGCCGCGCGAACGGCCCGGGTTCGATCCTCATTGGGACCGAAGATTTTATCGTTTATTTTATTTGCTACTTTCTCGATTTTTCGCTCACGGATGATTTTTCGCTCACAACCAACGGTGCCGACGCCGACAGCGGAATTTCTGCGACACGAGCTCTCTAACGCTACCGCGTTAATACAACAGTCACAAAAGTGATGCTGCGGGGTGAAAGTATAAAATCAAGGGATTGTGAAACGGTCTTGGCGATTTTATATAAACTCATTGAGCCGATAGGCCAAGTTCTAAGGATCATTAGCAGAGCGATTTAAGCTATGCACAGAGTGTGCAATTTATTGCAAGACTTGACACCTGCGAATTTCTACAAATCGCAGCGGCCCAGACAAACGAGTTTTCAACCACCCACTTCAATTATACGTAGTTTTATTGCTATATACGTAGTACCGGCGACCAATCTGATAGGATACGTCCAACCCACATCACTGACCAATTTTTCAACCTAACTGTGCACAAATACTGCTCGTGATAGTTGATACACTTAATAATTTCTTCTTCTTTAAAATAAGCAGTAACACAAAGACAAAACACAATCGTCATTTACCCAAAGACTTGGGGACCTCCGGTAGGCAACGAGCGTCCTCTGCCTGTGTTACGACGTGCTCCTTGTTCACGTGACCTGCGCGACGGCGTTTATCTCCAATTTTCTTTTCTCGGACGCCATGAATTGCCCTAGCTGCACTGTCGGCCGCAAATCGTCGGGATTGGTGATATGTCACATGTCAAGCTGTGACAACGTTTAAGGCATGTAAGGCAGCTGGCCAGCAGAGTCGCTTCAGCTCGTCGGTGCTGTCAGCGTCGGGCTCTAGCTATACGAGCAACGTCAGGATTTACTGCGGCTGTAACTTCACTCCCGAAGACAGGGGTGAAGACAGGAGTGAAAATTGCCCCTGTTTACACTTAGCAGTGATCATTCCCAGATGGTTATTGTTTATCCTCCTACCTGGTTTATCCACATACTTCTTGGCGTTTGCGAAATGCCGGCGTTCTGGAGAACAATATGTGAACAGCTAGTTTTGTTGCGGCACCTGGCAGAACACATTCGAAACTGTGATCCGTACGCAACACCTGAGATCAGTGTCCGCTATTTTATCTTGGACGCGGAAAAACGAATCCAGTCGTGGCTTAGCATTTCAGCTGCTGGCAGCAGCGTACTCCGCTCCTGAGCCCAGTAATATACGTTATTACGAAGAAAGTATGAGTGCACCCGCGTATTTCAGGCAGTATTTCTCAAAGCTGTATGAAAATGTCGTTGCTTTGACGAATTGCGGTAGTTTGCGACGTCTGAAAGATCTTTCAGTAGACCAACATCACTGGGTTTGTGGAAGTAGCTGCAATTTCAAAAGAACGATAAGACAAAAAGTACATGTACTGGAATAATATAGACGAAGGGGTAAAGATTTTGCGGAAATCGAATGCTTTGCCGTCAGTTGCTTGACGCAGTTGTGGAGCTGCCGCTTCATATGCGGAAGCGTGGCGCGTCCTGTCGACGTTCTCATGAAGTACTCCAGAGCGCGCTTTCATTCAATGTTCCAGCCATGCGCGACCCAAGCTCCTGCTCGCGAAGCTTTTCGCTTGTAAGAGCTGTTTGCCCTTGGCTGGCTACATGCCCTAGCAATAAATGTAACATCAGAGATTGCTGGCGCCTGTGCTTATGCCCAGTTCTATAGTCTAATAACTTCCGCACACAGCTGAGGAGCCGAACTGAACATTTTCTTCATTTAGAAGTCCTGTTTGTCATTTAGCGGCCGCCGTCAGTTATATCGCCAGTGTCATGGTGGTCCCGCACCTGCTCTTGCGAGTCATCCTAATGCTATGACTTTCGTGTAAATGTTGCCCTAGGCGCCTGATAAAATCGTGAGGTGAAGAAAAATTTAAAAAAGCCCGAAGTTTTCGTTTTTTTACTCTTCGAAAAATGTATTGTACGCTCTACAGTGCTACAGTCGCGAAACAAATGAGAGAGAGAGAGAGTGAGAGAGAGAAAAAAAAAAGAGGAAGGCGAGAATGTCCATCTGACTGAACCCGGTTAGTTCAGCTGCAGTAGGAGAAATGGAAGAGGACTGCGAGAGGACGACGAGGAAAGAGCTTCTTACTTCGCATGATAACACGTACACAAAAACGCTCTGAGCATCCTGCCCATCACAAGCGCTTGTGTAGTTAGGGGCGTATCAAAAGCACAGAAACGCTTTTGTATCGTTATACATTACTGAGAAACCAGGCCATGGTCTCTAACCTTCTCTGCTGTTGAGTGCTTGTCATCTAAATGACCTACTACTGTCCGAAAGGCAAGCCTATCATCATCACATGCAGGACAAGAACACGAGATGTTAAACGACGAAGTGCAACAGCTACCACGCAGAAAAAAAAACGTACGCATATATAAAGGGCGAAATGTTGGCAAATGCAATCATTCCAATGCGAAGCAATTTAACAAATTTGGGCAGATTATCAAAAATTGAACAGGCCGTAGGTTTTAGAATGACGTAAACTGATTGTATGTGAAGACGCACTACACTTATGGAGGTTGAAGCCTGGGCTGTCTTTCACATTTCGTTTGTATGGGAGAAAATAATGGCTATCCTCAATGTCCAATTTGCACTATGCAACTTTAGTGACCTCGACGTTATTAGGACTGGGGTTGCGTGGCCGGTGCGAACACGGGTGTGCATCGTGCTCGGAGCAGTCAGAAGGAAAATTTGATGGACGAAAATACTTTATGTACAATATTTACATAGTTCTGATCTGAGCGACCAGGCCTGCCAGCACGACCAAGTCGGCTGGGGCGACTCCTCTAACAACGGACCGGAACGGCCTTAAATCAGGTAGCAGTCCATTGTTACGTGTCCTCTCCAAGCAGGAGCTGGCCGTCCTGCCGCAGCGCTGGACGGTCTGTCGAAGTGCTGGACGGTCTGCCGCAGTGCAGGTGTTGCTGGTCTGCCGATTTGCTGGACGGTCTGCCGCAGTGCAGGTGTTGCTGGTCTTTGGCTTGGTCGCAGGTGTTGGCCTTGCTTCCACGTTCGGTCAGGTTAAAACAGATACTCCGACTTAACACAACAAAATATAACAAAAAACTACACAGACGTTTCGCCACCTATGCGGGTGGCATCTTCAGTATGAACTGGCACCGAATGAGCGAAGGTAACGCAGTCTATTTCTAGTCTCGTATGTCTCTGTACACATCCGGTAGGGGGCCACGGTTGCTGTTGCACGCCGACCTGTCACGGCGGATGAACCACGACTCGAGAAGCTCTCTCTTGCCCCACCTTTGTTCCCGAGCCAGCGTCGTCGCATTACTGAAGTCGAAGGCATGCCCCGTCGTCCAGCAGTGTTCGACGAGTTCGCCCTTGGAATGCGTGGCATGGGTGGCTTTGGCGACGTCCCCTTTGTGCTCTTTGAACCTCGTTGACCGCTTCCTGCCTGTTTCGCCGATGTATGTAGCGTCGCAGTCCCCGCACGGCACCTTGTAGACGACCCCGCTTTGATCGTTCGCAGGGGTGCGGTCTTTAGGCTTAGTGAACACGTTTCCCAAGGTACAATGAGGTCTGAAAACGGTTTTAAGGCCCAGCGGACGAAGTGCTCTCCGAACAGAGTCTGACACGCCCTGGACGTAAGGAATGGAAACAATGGATGTTTTATTCTCTCGTGCCGCACTTCTTGTTCCCCCTCGCATACGTCTCATGGTGTCGTTGATAAAGGTCCTCGGGTAATGCCTTTGCTCCAACGCACCGACCACATTTTCCATCTCATGTCGCCGCAAGTGCTGATCAGAACACACAGTATCGCAACGGGACAAGAACGTCCTCACGACGGACCGTTTGTGCTCCTTCGGGTGATGTGAGTGGAAGGACAAAAAGCCTCCGGTATCGCATTGTTTCCGGTACACTGTTGTTTCCACCCCGCCATTACAAGCCCTGCGGACAAGTATATCCAAAAATGGCAAGGCATTATCCTTCTCTACTTCATAGGTAAACTTAATGGCAGGATGTACGCCGTTCAGTGCCTCATGGAAAGCAACCAGATTTGCCCTCTTCAGGATGACGAAAGTGTCATCAACGTACCTACGGTATAGTTTCAACTGAAAAGGTAGAACCTCCAGCGCCCGTGTTTCGACGTGCTCCATCACTAAGTTGGCCATGGTGACGGAGACTGGACTTCCCATAGGGCAACCTTCAATTTGGTGGTAAACTGTGTTGTTGAAACTAAAGTACGTTTGTTTCAGGCAAAACCGCAACAAAATTACGATGTCCTCCACCGACATCGACGTACGACTTTGCAAATTCCTGTCTTCTTTCAAACGGGCCTCCGCAACCTCAATTGCCAGGACAACAGGAACATTTGTGAATAAAGAAACAACATCAAACGACACCATCACATCATCATCATCAAGCTGCTGTGTACGCACGACAGTCGCAAATTCCCGAGAGTTTTTGACTGACCGGCCATTGTTCTCGGTTAACGGTCTCAGCAACCCAACCAGAAACTTTGACAAATTGTAAGTTGGTGACCCAACGAAGGACACGATAGGGCGAAGAGGACAGCCCTCCTTGTGAACCTTGGGCAGCCCATAAATTGTTGGCGTGGCCCCATCCGAAGAAAACAGTCGGCGGTACAACGCTTGATCAATGATTCCCTTGTTGCGCAGTACCCGTAACTGTTCCACCAGTTGTCGTTCGGATTTTGCTGTCGGGTCACGGGTTAGCTTCACAAAATGCGAGGAATCGCTCAAGATGTTGCACATTTTCTCCTCATAGTCCCTTCGGTCTAGCAAAACCGTGCCTTTTCCTTTATCAGCCGAAAGGATGACGATAGAATTGTCTGACTTGAGATCCTTGAGCGCATCGCGTTCCTCAGCGGTAAGGTTCGTACGAGGGCTTTTGGCACCTGCCAGGACACTGACGATTCGGCTACGAGCCAAGTTCACCCCCGTTGTGTCCTGAATGTGCCGCAACTTTTCCTCAACCTCCGCGATAATGTCCCGTTTCGGCACTCTTTGTGGGGCTATCGCGAAGCTCAGGCCTTTCGACAGCAGACTGATGTGGTTGTCTGACAGTTGCCTCGAAGAAAGGTTGTGTACCGCTCTGAAACCGTCACGTTCCGGCTGACGATGATGTAATAATCGAGCAAGTTTGTGGCGATGGACCTCGATGCATTTGTTCCTTTCTAAATCCTCAGCTTGCTTGCGCGCCCTGATAATGTCATGGAAATCATTGGGACGGAGCTTTGATCGGAGACAGGTTTCCGCCGCATACACGCGACGTCTTACTTGGTGTATTTGTTGCTTGTTGTCCTGGATTCTGGCTTTCAGGCAGTTGCGGCTGAAGTCCCGTGCAAGCTTGCGGCCGTACGGAGTGTCCACGAAGGTCTTGCAGTACAGGCTTCTGGGTACCACGTTGTTGTTCAGGCACTCGTAGTTGAAACGCAGATGACATTCTAGCCGTACAATCTTTGTAGACTGGTTGATGTACTCCCTCACTGTGCCAAGAAGAATACTTCCGTACAGAACTCTTATGAATGCAAAAATGTTCCAAAAGCCGGGAGAGTTCATGATTAAAACAGATTTAACACAACAAAATATAACAAAAAACTACACAGACGTTTCGCCACCTATGCGGGTGGCATCTTCAGTATGAACTGGCACCGAATGAGCGAAGGTAACGCAGTCTATTTCTAGTCTCGTATGTCTCTGTACACATCCGGTAGGGGGCCACGGTTGCTGTTGCACACCGACATGTCACGGCGGATGAACCACGACTCGAGAAGCTTTCTCTTGCCCCACCTTTGTTCCCGACCCAGCGTCGTCGCATTACTGAAGTCGAAGGCATGCCCCGTCGTCCAGCAGTGTTCGACGAGTTCGCTCTTGGAATGCGTGGCATGGGTGGCTTTGGCGACGTCCCCTTTGTGTTCTTTGAACCTCGTTCGACCGCTTCCTGCCTGTTTCGCCGATGTATGTAGCATCGCAGTCCCCGCACGGTACCTTGTAGACGACCCCGCTTTGATCGTTCGCAGGGGTGCGGTCTTTAGGCTTAGTGAACACGTTTCCCAAGGTACAATGAGGTCTGAAAACGGTTGAGGTCTGAAAACATCACCCGAAGGAGCACAAACGGTCCGTCGTGAGGACGTTCTTGTCCCGTTGCGATACTGTGTGTTCTGATCAGCACTTGCGGCGACATGAGATGGAAAATGTGGTCAGTGCGTTGGAGCAAAGGCATTACCCGAGGACCTTTATCAACGACACCATGAGACGTATGCGAGGGGGAACAAGAAGTGCGGCACGAGAGAATAAAACATCCATTGTTTCCATTCCTTACGTCCAGGGCGTGTCAGGCTCTGTTCGGAGAGCACTTCGTCCGCTGGGCCTTAAAACCGTTTTCAGACCTCATTGTACCTTGGGAAACGTGTTCACTAAGCCTAAAGACCGCACCCCTGCGAACGATCAAAGCGGGGTCGTCTACAAGGTACCGTGCGGGGACTGCGACGCTACATACATCGGCGAAACAGGCAGGAAGCGGTCAACGAGGTTCAAAGAGCACAAAGGGGACGTCGCCAAAGCCACCCATGCCACGCATTCCAAGAGCGAACTCGTCGAACACTGCTGGACGACGGGGCATGCCTTCGACTTCAGTAATGCGACGACGCTGGCTCGGGAACATAGGTGGGGCAAGAGAAAGCTTCTCGAGTCGTGGTTCATCCGCCGTGACAGGTCGGCGTGCAACAGCAACCGTGGCCCCCTACCGGATGTGTACAGAGACATACGAGACTAGAAATAGACTGCGTTACCTTCGCTCATTCGGTGCCAGTTCATACTGAAGATGCCACCCGCATAGGTGGCGAAACGTCTGTGTAGTTTTTTGTTATATTTTGTTGTGTTAAGTCGGAGTATCTGTTTTAATCATGAACTCTCCCGGCTTTTGGAACATTTTTGCGTTCGGTCAGGTGCTCTGGCACAAGAACGTATAACTTGCTGAAATTAGCAAATACAGTTGATTGTTCCTGGTTTCTCTCCTTATTTTCTTCGAGTACAAGTCAGGATGAACTGTCTGCTTTCCAGCATATTGGTCACAAGGACCGGCTCACTAAATACATTTATCGAAACAGATTCTGCGGCCTATCGGTGCGATCGTTGGTGCTGTCCATAGACATCAGTCTTAATTATCGCTAGCGTGGTGCTCACCGAAGCATGTCTCACGCACAGGTACCATTCGTCGGCGATCACGTCTTCTTTAAGTAATCGTATTCAATGTTACTGTTTTGCCGGACAGCTAATAAATAATTAGTTATGTACACATAAACGTGAACACGTTGCGAGTGGTAATATTTCAACGGCTGTGCTTTGTTTTCATATTTCTGAATAAATGTAGTGCTGACTTAGGCATGCGTACAACCACGTAACATTTCAAATACGAAACTTCCGTTGGACATTGACCAAATAGTAAATGTCGACGCCATCCGATGCGCGAGCTCTTAAGCAAACCTTACATACGAGATTTTGCAAAATCCAGAAGCGTTGATTTTTGTGCCATTGATTGAATTATTGAATTTCACAAGAAAAAAAGTCACAGTTTCGCCGCAACGGCGAAGCAATGAATGCGATAGCAACAAATTGGAATGTAACGCGAAGAACGGAAACCAGCTCGAAATTTCCAGCGCGTCGCTCAAGCGCAAAGGACGCACGAAAAGAACACACACAGGACGAGCGCGAACTATCATGCGTCACAGCTCGACGCTTGAAGCGCACTGCTCACACATAAACCAGGACGCACGAAACGAAAGAACACGTACACACAGGACGAGCACGAACTAACTGTCACAGTTGTTACTTATTTCTGTTTGAACAGCGCGCTCCTTTCGCAAACACGGCCGCTGCAGCGAGCGAAGTTACCTTCGTACGCTCTGTGGCTTCAGTGCGGACATCGCGGGAAAAGCACAAGACAGACCCCGCTCCACCCCACGCCCCCTTCTTTCCTCGATAAGCGCACGAATACGACCACGCCATGTAGGGCGAAGAGAAACGGCGTTCGCAAAAGCCCCGTTTAGGTGCCTTGATGTTCGCGCGCTCCGCTGGGGGTGAGGACAGGCGCGTCGTCTGCTACGACGGCCGCCATTGCGAATCCCGCCGCAGCTCGGCAGCATGCGAAACGCGCTACACAAAGCGCTTGCGGTGCGCGGATACGTCCGGAAATAAGTGCACGCTAGTGAGCTTTCTCTTTTTCGTTTCTTTTTTGAAGCTTGGGCAGCTTTTATTGCTGTTGTTGCCTAAATGTTTATTAAGGAAGAATGTAATTCATGTAAGCTTACGGCCTGTACATGTGTTATGCGCTAGAGGTAGACGTGACTCTGTGATATTGAGAACGAATCCTCTTCCTTACGCTGGAAACGACAAACTCTAAAGCCTTACTTAATTTCCTCGCAAGCTCTGCATTCCAAATACACAAATAATCGTTTAAAGTATTTGTATACATGTCAGCAGCAGCAGCAGTATATGTATCTGCACACACACAATTTAGTGTTGCGAAGCTACCTAAGCGCGATTAAGGTGGCTCATTTTGCTAAGTTTGCAAACAATTCACTCGTTTATTATAAATGGCATCATACATATTGTACACAGAATAGAGGGCCGAGGGGAAGTATGGTGCGAATATCCTGCTAAAATGAAACGAAAGCTTCTTTATCATTATTATTGCTGACATTTCTTGCCCACAATCTGTAGCCGCTACTGTATCGGCACTCGAGTTGCACGAGTCCTTATCAAAACGATGAATACGTTGTTGAGTAGCATGCCGTAAAACTTTGTATCTGTAGTTTCTTTTTCTGTATCTGCAGGTTTTCTCGCATGCCCAATTGCATGCACATATTATTGAGTGTTTCCAACACTGTTTTGCACTTTGTGCGGCAGATGCACGGCGTCGTTTAATTGTCTCTTTTGTTAATAATAATATCTGCGGTTTTACTTGCCAGAACCATGATATGATCATGAGGCACGCCGTAGTGGAGGGCTCCATGAATTTTGACTATCTGGTGTTCTTTAACCTGCACCGACATCGCACAGTACACGGGCCTCTAGTATTTCGCCTCCACCTAAATGCGACCGGGATCGAACCCGTGACTTTCGGGTCAGATGCCGAGCTCCGTCTATACCACCGTGGCGGACGTATTTTTTAAGGCGAAAGCCCTAAATGCCTCATCAAACGCGAAATTTGACCGTCGGCGCGTACCACGACGTTGGGGACCAGGGATGCAAAAAATTATCGTCACGTGATGAAGTCACCATATGACGTCATCATGGCTTCACAAATTTTGGCGTGACGTCATATGATACCGTTATCACAACACATCGTAGCTTGGTCAAAAGTGGGCAGATCACGGAGGCAGTGCAAAACCAGGTGAGGTGCCTCCGATCTTGGAGGCAATGCAAAACCGCGCTTTGTGCGCAAAAAACTGAGAAGAAGATGCCTTCTGCTTTCGAGCCGTCTTAAGCGTACGCATAAGGGAGCCAGTGAGATTTTATTTCATTAACTGGTTTTCCATGACGTACTCATTGTACAACTTGACTGTTTCTTGTATTTTTTTTTCTGACATAGCGTGTATACCGTACACAATACTTCACCGTCTTCTTCTTGTTTTCATGCGTCTTCTTTGTATAGACGCTTCGCGGGAACTGTTTGTATGCGCATTCCTGTATGAGCCTTCAGGGCTTACATGGTTATTAAATTATGCTTGCTCAAAGAAAGAAAATACTGAATGTGTGTGTGTGTGTGTGTGTGTGTGTGTGTGTGTGTGTGTGCGTGCGTGCGTGCGTGCGTGCGTGCGTGCGTGCGTGCGTGCGTGCGCGCGCGCGCGCGCGCGCGCGCGTTAATATCCAGTGTACAGGCCATTTATTTGTGCGCATTAATGCTGCGCTGACAGAAACAATTACACAAATAAAACGCCAATTACACAATAAGACACAACTGCCACTAGTCGATTCACAGTGATCGTAATTAATTAAAAAACAGGAACTGCGTAATTAGTTAAGACAGGACGAAAATGTAACCTTGAAACACAGAAACAGGGTAGGATAAAAAACATTTAACTGCACACATACATACATGGGCATCAGACCAGCACAGAGGCGTACTTGAAACACGGAAAGAAATATAAAAAACAAGAACCCGCCGTGGTTTTAGTTATGGTGCTTGACTGGTGACCCGAAGGTTGGGGGATGGAATCCCGGCCGCAGCGGCCCCATTTCGATGGAGGTGAAATGACAGAGGCTCGCGTACTTAGATATAGGTGTACGTTAAAGAACAGATGTTCAAAATTTCGGGAGCCTTCCACTATACACGGCGCCTCTAATAATCATATCGGGGTTATTGGGACGTAAATTCTCACAAATAATTAGTTTTAGGAAAAAAGAAGGATCTGATCTGCAGACAAACACGCATAATATATTCAATGATACATTTCAAATCACAAAAATAGCGAAAGCAAAAATCAAACGCAGATACAGGACCAACCAAGTGCTGTAAAGAATGTTTGCGAAGAAAAATGCAGGATTCATGCACACGTGAACCAAAGAATTTTACGCATGTAGCTGATATCAGTGTGTCCATTTATTACGCAAGGTTAACACCGGCAGAAGTTATCCTTGCATGTGCATTCGAAATACCGGCCGGAAACTTACGCTGCAAGTGCATAATGTGTTCTTCGGATGCCGCTTGTCACGTTTGATTTTTACTGTCCAAAGAAACCTCGTATCTTCAAAAACGATACAGCTCCCAGCGTTTCTCGAATGATTGGTGCACTGCGGCATGCAACACTCGGCCATAGGCTTCCCAAGCAACGCTTAGCGGCGCTGCTGCTCTTGACAGGCAGCGCCATCTCTGGCAGAAAAAGAAAAACTGGGGCGTGATCAGCGAGCGCTTTCCCTTCTCGCCCCCGCGTTGCCGCTCGCTTCCGTGCACGTGCAGAGCTCTCGCGGTGCACTTGCGGCGTCTCACAATGTACCGCGTGCAGTGCGGCTTCAAAAGGATCTTCAAGCTTGACTGGCACTTCCGCAAAGCGAACTTGATAAAATGAGGAAAGCTCGTCAATCACGTTAACGGTGAAGAGCAGACGATCGACGACAACCACGCCCGACTCAAAGCGAAATGCATTTCCCAAGTCGCGATTACACCGTGTAGGACGTATACCTCGAGGTAAGTCTCATTCTGTCACGTTAAAGATGAATAATGGTCCACATGCACTCGGAAATGAAGCCGTACACGCTATCGATGTTCTGCGGCGTGGACTACGAATCATATGATTGTTGTTTTGATATGGCATGCTTACAGTAGCAGCCGTGTACTTTCGTGAACAAACGTTTGCGGCGTGCGAAAAAAAGGTTATACGGCCATGGCACTGCTTCCTGAGAAGGTTAGAGTCAAGTCCTCCGTGCCGCTGGAGAATCACCCGCCGATTAAGACGCGAGGCAGCTAGCTGAGCTTCAACCACTGTGAAGCAAGATGAACTGCTCGCCTCGTTTTTTCGGCTCTCGCGTCATGCTTGCAGTCTCTTTTTATGATATCGACTTGACAGGCGTATAAAACCTGTTGCGTGAACGCGGCTAGAAAATCGCACAAAGTCAGAAGGTGGTTAATTCAAGGTTGCAATTGCAAAGCATGTATGAAGTGCCAGTTATATTTAGCGGCTTAAATATATATTACCCCAATAAAGTGACAAAAACAAAGCAAACCTGCAGAACGATGTCAAAGCTTGCTGAAAATGCACAGACGTCCGTTCCGGCGTGATAAAGCAGCCTTCCCGACGCGTGAAATGCAGGCGCCGAACTTCTGACAATGTGCGGAGTTCAGTTGACTTCAACCAACCGCGCAACGCTAACGGTATAACGCGAATGTGAACGTTCAACAACGACGGGTAGGTCTCACGAGCACGGGGAATCAAAACACAAAGTTGCTTCACCTACAACCGTAACTGGACTTTAACAATGCGAGAAGACAGCGAGTAATCATTACTGTAGTCGCTGCGTGCATGCGCCCCGTTACTTACCGATTCAGGTAGTCGGAACGAACGAAAGCGATAAACTCAACACAGCCAAAATAGAAGGCGAGACAGCGCTGTCAGCTATCCACGCTTGCCGCCTTTATTTCTCGTGCGACACGCCCGGGAACCGATACAGTTTAACAAGTGAATCGTGTGCCTTGTCTGCACTGTTGTGGCTGGCCACTAAACCGCAATACTTCGGACCACGCTTGCGCTTCCGCGGGGTCGCTTCTGCCATCGTGGAAATGCGCAGCTTCGCACAGCAAGCCTCTCGGTTCAACGTGCCGAGCTGACGGCCCCACAGTTACCCGCACCGAGAGAAGAACGCGAGCGCACGTGCGCTACCGCTACCGTGAAAGGGGCTGAGTCGGCCGCGCGACGGTTCAGTGTTGTCCGACAGAGCCGCAGCGCGGCTGGCGCGGCGCTGTCGTCGCGCCGCAAACTTGAGCTTGGGTTCCCTATGGTGACCATAACGAGCGCATAAAACTGGACGGAAACGAGCACCGACCTAAAAACAGCACGCGCGCCACGCACAAGTGACCGGGCGGGGGATTCAAAATGGCTGCCACGCTGCCGTCAAGGCCGAGGAGGCGGCACCTGCCCTTTCAAAAGCTGACACCACTCTAAGCGGGGGCGCGCGCATCGAGGCACTCTAGCCCCGTTGCGATCCTAGCGCCATCTCGCTGGTAATGAAGAAACGCTTATAAGCGCCTGCCGTCTGTGAGTACTGCGGTAAAGGGTGCGTGTATAACGCTCGCCGCTAGCCTCCTGGACGATCTGCGCTCTGTGGCGTAGTGGATAGAGCCACGCGCTGCGGATCGAGAAGGCGTTGGTTCAATTCCGCGCTCGCTTCGGAAGCTTTTTATTGCGATAGCAATTATATGGACAGTCTCGGCTGGATTTTGCCGTCGCCGTCGCCGCCGTCATGCACCGTATATGTATAAGTATGTATATATATATAAAGGCCCCAAAGAAAAATAACTCAGAAAAATGCTTCCGAAGCGCGGAATCGAACCAGGGACCTCTTGTTCCGCAGCGAGCGGCGCTATCCACTACGCCACGAAACGCAGATCCTCCACGTAGCTAACGGCGAGCGTTATATACACACCATTTAGCGCTGGACGGACTCAGAGACAGAAGGCGATAATAAGCCTTTCTTCATTACCAGCGAGGTGGCGCTAGAAGCCCGACGGGCGCATTTAAAAGTCGTCGGCGAGCTCTCTCGCTTCTTATATTCGCGCATGGGAGAAGCTTGCCCTTCCGCTGTCTGCTCGCGCGGTTTTCTCGTGGCGCGGGGTAGAGGAATGTTTCACGCTTTCACCGTGATGTCCGCGCTCATGTTACGGCGCGTACGAATGTCACTTGAGCTCAGGGACGCCGCTAAACGAACAAACAGAAGATGAGCGCGAACTATCAAGTGTCACAGCTCGACACTTGAAGCATGCTAGTTTCCTTCGCTGCTTCGGCCGCCTTTGCAACAGAAGCGCTGTTCAAACTGAGAGTATCCATTGGCGAGCCTCACTTCGTATAGCATTAGTTCCTTGCTATCGCATTCATTGCTTCGCCCTTGCGGCGAAACTGTGACTTTTTTCCGAATTATTTTTCTTTTGGACTTTTATATATATATACATACTTATACATACACGCAGCATGATGACGGCGACGGCAAAAACCAGCCGAGACTGTCCATATTATTGCTATCGCAATGAAACTGCGAATGAAGCGGTAGAGCAATTTTCCCGCGCGTTTAATCACCAGCCAGGGGCGTAGCCAAGGGGTGGGTTGGGGGGATTCAAACCCCCCCCCCCCCGAAATTTTTCAGTTTTGCTTGCATATACAGGCACGCACACATAAAAACGCACGCACGAACATGCATAAAGTATGGTTAACCCCCCCCCCCCCCCCCCCGAAAAAGGTTTCTGGCTACGCCCCTGTCACCAGCCACCACTGAAGTTCCTTGTGTATTGGTATTCGCGAATCATTTCAGCCAATAGGCGTCAGCCCACTTACCTGCAAAACACCGCCGAAGAGTTTGTCTGCCTTGCTGATTGACGCAGCCTGTGACAGCGCAGCAGCACTCACCCAGCAGCAGGATGTCGGAACGGAACGAAAACCAAAAACGAAAAACGAAGAAAAACGATATTTTTGACCGGAACGAAAACGTAACCGAAACTTTAGCTATTATTTCGTTCCGGAGTGAAACCGAAATTTTTTCAATCGTTTTTCGGTTCACGAGAAAACTTGGCAATCCGGAACAACTGAGGTCAGGCAACGTGAGCAATTATGCATATCTCAGGGTACCAGAGGCGTAGCCAGAATTTTTTTTCGGGGGGGGGGGGGTTCAACCATACATTATGTATGTTCGTGCGTGCGTTTGCATGTGTGCGTGTATATACACACATGCAAAATTGAAAAATTTGGGGGGGGGGGGTTTCACCCCCCCAACACCCCCCCTTGGCTACGCCCCTGCAGGGTACAGTATTAGCGACGTACCTCAGGCAGGAATTCCAAAGCAAAGATGTGCCATAATTGTGCGAAAAACGAAAACAGTGGCAACCAGAGTTGTTTATATTAACGCAAGTGGACTTTTGCGCGCCTGTCACGCAGGCCAGCGTGGTCAGGGCATTGTCGGCGCTGAAGTTTGTTGCAGCGAAAGCCATTACGATATCACAACAGCCGATTTTGGCGCCATAATTGTCCGCCGCCGCCGGTGTCAGTAACCGCTATCGCGTGAAGTAATCAAAAATGAAATGAGAAACGAATTTCTAGGATCGGATGGGATCGGAACCCGCGCCCTCTGCGTGGCGTGCTTGTAGCTCTTTCGCAAAAATACTCTATACAGGTGTCATGTCGGGCAGGGAATTGTGTTAACATGTGTAATGTAGCATGGCAGAAGAGAGCAACCTGGCATCACGCAGAGCGAATTGCGCAATGAGTCGGTCGTTCAGTGCTTCCAACCCGTTACAAAGAGCTCAGCCATAATTTTTCATCGTCATGAGCCACAGCACAAAGTACACATAATGCCTTACAGATGCGTAGTGGGTACCACGATTATCCGAAGAATGAAAAAATGGCACAGTGGGGGCTTCGCTACTACAGAAAAAAATCACAGCATATCCACGGAGTGAATGATGATGAGTGGGCGAAGCTGCGGAGGTTCATCGGTAAACCGTGAATCTTCCGTGAATTCTGCCCAGTACATCATCACCGACATGAGATCGGGCGCGTTTATACTAAAGGTTCGATGAGTTATGACGACTCGCAGCTCACTTTAATTTTACATGTACGCTGTGAATTTTCATTGTTTAGAAAACCATTGCTTTAGAAAACATCTGGCGTCTTTCGTTAAGCAGCTGGCGTCTTTTTGTTTTGCTTTAGAAACATCTGGCGTTCTTTCGTTTTGCTTTTACAAAACATCTGGCGTCTTTCGTTGGTTTATTTCATCAATCAACGGCGTTTTGAACAAAATTTTTATTGTTTAATCACGCACAGGAGAAATCTCACCAGGCACTACCTTGGAGGTAAAGAATGGCTGCTAATGGGAATTTTAGCTAACGCTGCGAATTTTTTATTGTTCAACAACGCACAGCAAATATCTCCCACCGGCACCACCTTGGAAGTCAAAGCGTAAGACTGGTTACGCACTACGACTACTACTACGACGACTACGACTATGAGGGACGAACGGGTGCCGCCTTAAGGAGCTTCGCCCCTAAAATTACGATGATTTATACTGTAGTGAGTACCTTGCACGTGTATTTGTATTAGTTGCCCCAAGAGAGTCTACAACGGGCTCTGGAAAGGCCGCTCTTCCAGCTTTCGCTGTGACTGTGCTGCGTGTTTCGCGCAAACCTGGCGATTTTTTTTTAACAGAACAGCGGTCCCGCACATCAGAGACTACAGTCAAGACATGCTGCTTCTGAGATCGTGCTCACTCCCTTGACACAAATCACTGAGCCCGCTAAAAATCGTAATTGACTTTCGAGAAAATAAATACTATGGCCATGGTTCCTCAATAATTTGTCAATGCTATGACTTTAAAGTGTATATGGTTTGTGCTAGTTGGTAGGAATTCGCGGTACAGTTACTTTCGCTCCTCTGAAGAACGTCTTTTACCCCTGTCCCACTTTCTTAAGAGGACGGCAAGTAACTATCACAAGTCCAATGTTTTTTTTTTTTTATGATTACCGCAGCTTCAAACTTTTGCATAAAAAAAAACCGTTACGAACCGTTACGGAACATTTTAATTACGTTCCGGAACAGAAACGGAACGGAACTTAGTGCGGTGGAACGAAACTAAAACCGAAACGAAAAACATTTCGTTCCGACACCCTGCCCAGCAGTGGACGAAAGCGGCTGATACTCGTTTCCACATAGCTAAAAAGCCGCAGTACAAAAGCGCCGCAGTACCACACTGCGCTTCAGCAACACGGGAGGCAGAGGTTCGTAGCTTGAACCGCGAACGCGCGCCGGCGTTCAACGTCCCGCTGGCCTCTGTCTCGCTCCACCAAGGCAGGGCGTTCGCCCGTCGGCATCACTGCCTTTCTGCAGTGCTCATTGCAGCAGTTTTTCTCACCGGTATCGCTTTCATACTGCGGCTCACCACCTTCTTGTGGTGATCGCCTTGACTTTCCGCTCACTATGCACGAACTCGACGCTGCAATTGCCGCCTTCCGACGCCCGTCCGCGCGAGGGCCTGATGGGATCACCTATTCGGCTCTCTGTCACCTTGCCAGGAGGCGCGGAAAGCTCTTTTGCATTTCGCCGTCAGTACTTGCGCCGTCAAGGCCTGCAACTTTCAACAACGAAATGTGCTGCATTGGCGTTTACAAAGAAATCAATGACACGGTACCCGACCTTCGCTGACGAAGCAGTGATTCCTGCTCTCACACACTACCTATACCTTGGTGTCGTCATTGACCGCAGCCTATCTTGGACGAAGCATGTCGCTGCGCTACGGACCAAACTTCTTAGTTTTGTCGACGTTCTTCGAGTTGTAGCAGGACTAAGATGAGCCTTCTCTGAGAAAAGTCTCCTGCGGTTGTACCAGGCATTTTTCGTTGACTATCTACGGTACAGTGCACCTGTGCTTTCGAGTATGCGTGCGACATGCATCCGAACTTTGGAGAGCTTCCAAGCGCGAGCGCTGCGAACGTGCCTGGGGCTACCAAGTTGTACGATAACCTCTGGCACCATAGATGAGTCACGTACATGCCCTATAGAGGTTTACTTGTCTTGTGATCCCCTTCGAGTCCACCTTCGAGTCCACGACCGTATGACGAACGTAAGTGAGAAGTGGTAACATGAAAATCATGACATGCAAGTCATGTACAACCTGATTTACATGCCACGCTCATGATGCGCTAGCGGGCGTTTCAGTAGATTGATATACACCAAAATTGGTATTGCACGAAGTGACTGTATGAAGAACATGAATAACAGTTGGTAAGATGAAAACCATGACATGCATGTCATGTATGTCATGATTTACATGCCACGCTCATGGTGCATTCGTGGCCGCTTCGCTAGCTTGATGTACACCAAAATTCGTATTGCGCGCAGCGACTGTATAACGAACGTAAATGAGACGTGGTAACATGAAAATGATGACATGCATGACATGTACGACATGATTTACATGTCATGCTCATGGCGCACTCGTGGCCGTTTCGCTTGCGTGATATCCACCAAAATTGGTGTTGTGCTATGTGACTGTATGAAGAACATGAATAACAGGTGCTGGCATGAAAACCATGACATATATGACATGTATGACATGATTTACATGCCTCGCTCATGGTGCACTTGCGGCCGTTTCGCTGGCATAATATGCACCAAAATTGGTATTGCGTGACACGACCGTATGACGAACGTAAGTGAGAGGTTGTAACATGAAAATCATGACATGCAAGTCATGTACAACCTGATTTACATGCCACGCTCATGGTGCGCTAGCGGCCGTTTCAGTAGATTGATATACACCAAAATTGGTATTGCGCTAAGTGACTGTATGAAGAACATGAATAACAGTTGGTAAGATGAAAACCATGACATGCATGTCATGTATGTCATGATTTACATGCCACGCTCATGATGTATTCGCGGCCGCTTCGCTAGCTTGATGTACACCAAAATTGGTATTGCGCGCAGCGACTGTATGACGAACGTAAATGAGACATGGTAACATGAAAATCATGACATGCATGACATGTACGACATGATTTACATGTCACGGTCATGGCGCATTCGTGGCCGTTTCGCTTGCGTGATATACACCAAAATTGGTATTGCGCGACGCGACTGCATGACGAACGTAAATGAGAGTTGGTAACATGGAAGCACAACATGCAGGTCATGTACGACATGATTTGCAAGCCACACTCATGATACATTCGCGGCCGTTTTCCTAGCTTGATATATACCAAAATTGGTATTGCGCGACGCGACTGTATGACGAACATGAATAAGAGGTGGTAACATGAAAACCGTGACATGATGTTATGTATGTCATGATTTGGATGCCGCGCTCATGGTGCATTCGCGGCCGTTTCGCTAGCTTGATATACACCAAAATTGGTATTGCGCGAAGCGACTGTATGACAAACGTAAATGAAAGGTGGTAACATGAAAATCATGACATGCATGTCAGGTATGGCATGAATAACATGCTATACTCGTGGTGCACTCGCGGCCATTTCGCTCGCTTGATATACACCTAAATTGATATTGCGCGATGTGACTGTATGACGAACATAAATGAGAGGTCTTAACATGCGAATCATGTTATGCATGTCATGTACGGTATGATTTACATGCCACTGTCATGGTGTGCTTCCGGCCGTTTTGTTAACTGGATATATACCGAAATTGGTATGGCACGACTCGAGTGCGTGATGAACATAAGCGACAGGTCATGCATTGTATATACCAGAAAATGCGTTTCATTGGCATGGTGTATACTGGATTGTGCATGCACGCGTGCATGGCAAACATGCGATAAATGGTGGACTAGATGGCATGGCATGAATGGTTTTATTTGGCTGAAAGACAAACAAGGCGATGTATGCAGCTCTTTGCTGGCTGCTTCGCATTACATCGATTCCCACAGTGCGTGGGATCTGCCGAATTTTTTTCATTTGACTATAGCAAGCTGCCTGTCGAATGAACAACTTCAGTTACGCTCCTTAGCGCCAAGGTTGAGTGGCTTCAGTACAAGATGCAGGGTACCGACGAGTTGGAAGCGTTAGAAAAGAACTCCTAATCCACCTCAAACGCGTCTCGCCTGCTTGATTTCCGTGCCCGCTCGCATCGATACCCGGTGTTAAAAAAGCATGGTGGATCCCTTCGTCATAGGAATCGGTATAACCACGTCGAGCATTGGCGTCGTTTCGAAATGACGGTGAGTGCTTCTATTGTCTCACAGTAACAGACTTTTTTTAGCTGAGCGTAGCTTACGCTAACACCCTCGCAGATGTAGCGTCCCGAGAGAGTGCAGGGGACTGCATAGATTTCGTGTTTTACAGCGAAAGCTGTTATGAGATCGCAACAAGGGCCGTTTTTGGCGCCGTAGTTGTCCGCCGCCGCCGCCGGTATCCGTAACCACTATCGCTCGAAATAAGAAAAAAGAAGAAATAAGAAAAAAATTCCTGGATGGAACAAGGTTCGAACCTGCGCCCTCTGCGTGGGAGCCCAGTGTTCTACCTCAGAGCCATGCCGGTTTGTTTTTTTATTTTTGCTTTATTGCCTGTTATTAGACATGTACATCAAACAATAAGGACATGAAAGAAAGACAAAAGTTGTGTCAGTCCTACTGGACAGACACAAGAGCCATGCCGGTGCTTGAAACTGCTTTGCAAAAAGACCCTATACAGGCTTCATGTCGGGAAGGAGCCTCATTAACATATAGAATGCAGTGTTGTAGAAGAGCAAAATAACAACCAAACGTCACACAACGCGAATTCTGTAACTTGGCGTCACACACTGCGATTTCCGCAACGTGGGGGTTGTTGAATTCTTCCAACCCATTACAAAGGACTCTGCCATATTTCTTCATCGTCATCAGCCACAGCATCAACAAAGCGCGTATTATGCCTTACAGATGTTAAGCGGGTACCACGCTTCTCCGCAGAATGACGAAAAATTGCAAAGCGGCTGCTTCCCTATTTCACCAAAATTATGGTGATTTATAGCGTAGTGGGTTCCTCGCAAGTGCACTTCTATTGGTTGCCAAGGAAGCCCATAAGGCACCCATGATCTATTTCCTTAGGGTCTCCGTTAACAGTACGTTATAATGGGCTAGTTGGTGCATCGTTACTTGAAATACGTGGCGCAAGGTTGTAACTGAGAAGAAACAAGAAGAGACAGATAGAACGCGGAGTTCTTTCTGTCTCTTCTTGTTTCTTCTCAGTTGCAACCTTGCGCCACGTATTTCAAGTCTCAATTAAGTTAACTCTCTCTCTTTCTCTTTCTCACGTTAACCTATGTTATAAAGCGTGGTGGGAGAGTTAAATAACGACCGGGCGTCACACAGTGCGAATTACGTAACTAGTGGGTCGTTTAGAGCTTCCAACCCATTACAAAAGGCTCAGCCATAATTCTTCCTCCTCATCAACCGTCGCATCAACAAAGTGCACATAATGCCTCAGAAATGGTACCTCGATTCTCCGAAGAATGAAGAATAATGTCGTGGTGGGTGCTTCCCAACTTCACAAAAAGTATGATTTGTGGTGTAGTGGGAACGTCGCTAGCGTACTTGTGTTAGTAGCCACAAGAGAGTTTATAACGGCCTCTAGAAATTCCGCTCTTAGAGCTTTTGCTGTGACTGTGCTGCGCTTTCCGCGCAGGCCTGGCGTTTTTTGACGAGCGCGTCTTGCCCAGACGCAGTGAGCTTGGCTGCAAAACGACGGCGAAACTAAGTGGACGCAGCTTCACGCTCCGGTCAGTTGGCTTCACGAGCGGAGCGAGAGATGCTTTCTACGTTCTGCCAGTCACACGATCATTCTGCGCACGCGCACTACAGTTCATTCAACATGTTTGTGTGTTAATTGAGTAACACTCACTACAGTTCCTTCTACGCTTCAGTATGGGGCATAGCGCTAAGACACACGGACGAGGAAGAGACAACAGGACCTCGTCCGTGTGTGTTAGCGCTATGCCCCATACTGAAGCATATAACCAACTCGCCCAAAAAGCCAATTTGACATCCTTCTACGCGTTCGTGTGCATTCACCGGTCTCACCGGAGTGGATGGTAAATGCCCAGCTAAAATGCCGAATGCTGGCAGCCACGGCCAAAGGGTGGTAAGGTAAGTTATTTTCACGAGCTATTCAAGTCACCCGTGAAAATCTGGTCGGTCCAACTGTTCTCAGCAAGTGCCGCCCCACAAAGACATCGAGGCGTGCAATAAGTGTTTAGAGCAGTGGTTGTCAGCCATGGATGTTTCAGGGACCATTTGTAAACCGGTGGAACTGATGGGACCCCTTGCAGTGAGACAAATGGAGGGGAGGGGACAAATTAACACAACATGCAGTGCGAAACAGGTGACTTTCATTGCGATAGCAATTATATGGACACTCTCGGCTGATTTTTGCCGCCGCCGTCGCCCTCATGCCCCAGATATGTATATGG
Organism: Rhipicephalus sanguineus; assembly: GCF_013339695.2. Classification (NCBI taxonomy): domain Eukaryota; kingdom Metazoa; phylum Arthropoda; class Arachnida; order Ixodida; family Ixodidae; genus Rhipicephalus; species Rhipicephalus sanguineus. Next base: position 116,705,540 of record NC_051177.1, read on the forward strand.
ATTGTTGTACATCAACAAAGGGTCAGACATTGCTTTGCAAAAGGCTCTTTATCTGACAGGTCTGGCTACTGGCGAGCGCGTGCACGAGCGACAACCACGGCCACCGATCTTCGTCGTTGTCTTCCGTAACAGCGGAGCGTCTGTCATTCACATTCAGTACAATTATTCCCCGCGAAATAAGGAGCCATCCTGGCGACCTAGGGACCAGTAAACACAGGAGGGTCGTAGCACTGCTTCAGTCTGGACACGTGGACAATTTCCTGGCCACGGCGACGATGGTCAGAAGATGGTTCCATTGGCTCGATGAGGTAGTTCACCGGTGATGTTTTTTGGAGTATGCGATATGGGCCGTGGTACTTGGGGACCAACTTGGTGGAAAGGCCAGGAGTAGCAGAAGGGACACGCAGCCAGACGAGCGAGCCTGGATCGTAGGAAGGAACGTTACTGGATGCGTCGTGGTGGTGCTTCTGGCGCCCTTGGTCTTGTGATGTGAATGACCGTGCCAGTTGGCGGCATTCCTGAGCGTATGTAGCGGCTTGGGATAGAGTCGTGGACTCGGAGGCGTCAGGTCTGTACAAAACAATGGTGTCCATAGTGCAGGAAGGCTCGCGTCCGTACAGGAGGAAAAAAGGGGAGAACCCAGTAGTGCTTTGAATGGCGGTGTTATAGGCGAACGTAATAAACGGTAGTACTCGGTCCCAATTTGAGTGGTCTGACGAGATGCACATAGACAGCATGCCACCAAGGGTGCGGTTGTAGCGTTCTGTCATTCCATTGGTTTGGGGATGATAGGCGATTGTGGTACGGTGGACGACGCGGCACTCACGCAGCAATGCTGTGATGACGTCAGAGAGGAACACGCGACCACGATCACTTAGCAACTCTCGAGGTGCTCCATGACGAAGGACGAGATTGTGCAGAATGAAACTAGCAACGTCTTTTGCTGTAGATGATGGAAGAGGTGAAGTTTCGGCGTACCGCGTGAGGTGGTCGACGGCAACGATGATCCAACGGTTACCGTCTCCAGTGCTCGGAAGGGCACCGTAGATGTCGAGGCCGACGCAGTCGATTGGCCGTAAGGGGCACGCGGCAAAGGTAATAAGGTACCGCCGGCGTGTTGAGGGGGAGTCTTATGTCTCTGGCACGTGAAAGAAGCCCGAACGTACTGTTGAATAAAACGGTACATACCACGCCAGTAATATCGGAGCCTGATCCGAGAATACGTCTTTAGGAAACGTGCGTGGCCACATTGGGGTCATCATGAAACGTGGAACAAATTTCGGACCGCAGGTGACGTGGAATGACGAGTAGCCATTGACGGCCACCGGCGTGTAGTTTTGTCGGTAAAGCACGTCATCGCGAGTGGTGAAGTGCACGACTTGACGACGCAACGTGCGAATAGAGGGACAAGCGGTCCGACCAGCCAGGATGTCCAGAATGGTTGCAAGCCACGGGTCCTTGCACTGCTCGGATGGCATGTCGGCGACGGTGAGGGCAGTGGTATCACAGAGAGGACTTGTGCAACAGGCAGGGTCAGAAGAAAGGGGCGAACGGGAGAGGGCGTCTGCGTCCGAATGTTTGCGGCCGGAGCGATACACCACACTGATATCGTACTCTTGTAGGCGTAATGCCCATCGGGCGAGGCGACCACTTGGATCCTTTAGTGACGACAACCAGCAAAGGGCGTGGTGGTCAGTTACGATGTCAATAGGGCGTCCATACACGTAAGGCCGAAATTTCTCTATCGCCCAAATAATGGCGAGGCACTCCTTTTCGGCGACAGAATAGTTGCTTTCGGCTTTACTAAGAGTTCGGCTTGCGTAGGCGATGACGTACTCTTGGAAGCCGTCTTTCCGCTGCGCAAGAATAGCGCCCAGCCCGACACCGCTAGCCTCTGTGTGGATCTCTGTGGGTGCAGATGGGTCATAGTGTCGCAGAATAGGCGGCGACGTAAGGAGGCGGCGCAGTTCGTTGAAAGCATCGTCACAAGCGGGAGACCATGCCTAAAGATCACTAGAGCCGGCGAGCTGCTTGGTCAAAGGAGCGATGATGGTCGCGAAATAGCGAACGAAGCGCCGGAAATAAGAAAAAAGACCAATGAAGCTTCGGAGCTGTTTCATGGTAGCCGGTTTGGGAAACGCTGAAACGGCTGTAAGTTTGGCTGGGTCAGGGAGAATGCCGTCCTTCGAAACCACGTGGCCTAGGGTCGTAAGCTTTCGAGCGGCGAAGTGGCACTTTTTCAAGTTCAGTTGCAGTCCAGCGGCGGAAAGGCAAGCGAGAACTTGCTCGTGGCGGGTTAAATGGGTCGAAAAATCGGTTGAAAAGACGACAATGTCGTCTAAGTAACAAAGGCAAATATTCCACTTGAGGCCTCGAAGGATCATGTCCATCATTCGCTCGAATGTAGCTGGCGCGTTGCACAGCCCAAAGGGCGTGACTGTGAATTCGTAGAGCCCGTCGGGCGTGACTAAAGCTGTTTTTTTGCGATCGGCCTCCGCCATGGGTACCTCCCAGTATCCAGAGCGCAAATCTAAGGAAGAGAAGAATTCTTCTCCCTGTAGGCAGTCTAAGGCATCGTCGATGTGCGGCAGAGGATAGACAGCCTTGCGGGTGATTCGGTTGAGACACCGGTAATCCACGCAGAATCTGATGGATCAGTCCTTCTTCTTCACCAGCACAACTGGAGAGGCCCAGGGACTGCTGGATGGTTGGACTATGCCACGTTTCAGCATGTCATCGACCTGGTCAGTGATGACACGGCGTTCGGCAGTTTACACACGGTATGGACGCTGTCGTAATGGTGCCTGTTGACCGGTATCAATACGGTGAACAACAGCTGACGCTCGACCTAAGGAAGGCTGGTCGTGGTCGAAGGAGGCTGGAAAACGCTGGAGGAGCTTGACCAGCTGTTCCTGCTGCCCAGGTGTGAGGTCGGAGTCGATAGATTTGCGGAACACGTCCATAGGAACTTCGATGTCATTTGCAGGTGTAATGGCACAAGTCGGTAGTGATGGCTTGTCTGGAAGCATTGGGTCTTCGAAAATGCAATCCAAGGTCTCGAGGGTCCCCAGACACTCGCCACGTAGTAGGATATACGGGTACGCAGAGACGTTGCACGCGTAAAGTGCCGCGGAACCATTGCAAAAGTCGATGATAGCAAATGGGAGGAGGAAGGTTCGATGGCGTGCACTAGCTATAGATGGTTGAAACAGTAGGGTCGAATTAGTGGCAGCAGGCGAAAACACAGGCACTAGAACGGCGGACAAAGGCGCGATGTGGACGTCGGCTGCGGCAAACACTTTAGGCGCACTGCGGTCGTCGAGGTCGGGGCACGGAGTCGTCAATGTCAGTTCAGCACGAGCACAGTCGACGAGGGCCTGATGGGTAGAAAGGAAATGCCATCCTAGTATGACGTCGTAGTATGAGCGGGGAAGAACGACAAACTTGACGGCATACCAAACGTCTTGAATAACAACGCGAGCTGTGCACTGAGCCGTCGGCGATATGTAATGTGAAATCGCCGTACGCAGGGCAAGGTTGGTAGGCGGCGTTGTGACTTTTCTCAAATTTCGGCACAGTTTTTCACTAATTACAGAAACGACCGCGCCTGTGTCGACAAGTGCACGTACGGCGACACCGTCTGCTTCTATATCGATTTCGTTGGCCGGATAAAGAGGAGGTCTTGAAAAGTTCGACGACAACGCAGTTCTTGCCTCCGGAACTGCGGCTGTCAGTTTTCCTCTCGTGCGGGGCTAGGGTGGCGATGCATCGGGGAAACGGATTGGCGACGGGGCGATGATGACCGGCGGGAGTCGAAAGGGCGTCGTGGGGAAAACGAGTCAGCGAGAGGAGAAGAAGGTCGTGGGGGAAACTGAGCAGCTTGATTTGTGGAATTCCCACCGTCCCGAGACTGGAGGTTGCGACGGCGACAGTAGCGTGCTATATGCCCCACAAAACCGCACGCAAAACATATGGGCCGATTTTCGAAGGTACACCATGGGCTAACGGCAGAAGGTCCGGTGGGCGATATAGGATGGGACACCATGCATGTGGGCGGCGTCGTAGTGTAAAAGTGTCCGGTGTCCCGGTAGGTGCCAGAAACTGTTGGGGCCGGTGGTCTGGAAACGACGGCAGCGTACGTCAGCGGTGTAGTGGTAGGCGGCGATGGCGGTAGTGCCTGCGCTACTTGTGTCTCAATAACCTGGCGTAGACGGAGGCCTAATGATGTCACTGGCTCAGGTGTTCGGGTGACAAGGGAAAGTTGACGCACAACTTCCTCACGGATAAACTGCTTTATATGTGGCAGTAAAACGGTATGATCAGCGGCGACGTCGTTGACAAGGGCGGAAACCTCAGCTGTATCTTCGGCTGCACGGCGCGTCGAGACGCGCTGCTTTCGCAACTCGCCGTACGACTGACAGAGTTGGACCACGTCGGCGACAGTCTGAGGATTCAGAGTGACGAGCATCTGGAACGTATCGTCGTCCACTCCTTTCATGATGTGCTTGATTTTGTCGATTCCGGCGAGAGATGGGTCGACGCTCTTGCAAAGAGACAAGACATATTTGATATAGCTTGTAAAGGTCTCGTCCCTGCGCTGGACTCGACTACGCCCGCGCGAAGCCGGCGCACGGCGGGACGACCGAAGACCGCGGCGATGGTGGTCTTAAAGGTCGGTCAGTTGGTGTTTTCACCCTCATGGTTTTTAAACCAGAGACTGGCCACATCAGCGAGGTAAAAGCGCACGTTCGTGAGCTTGTCGCAGTCGTCCTATTTGTTGGAAGCGCTTACTATTTCATACTCGACGATCCAATCCTCCACGTCGTGGTCGTCGTTGCCGCGAAAGACGGATGGGTCGCGTTGCCTAGGCGCACCCGTACAGAAGACTGTCGTCGTTGCGGCAGCTTGCGAAGGGCCAGGAGCAGTCATGGTGAAAGGCGATGGTAGCGTCCGATTGCGAAGTTCCAGGTTGACGGGAACCCTGGCTCCTCCACCACTTGAAATAGGGGTGTTGTACGTCAAGAAAGGGTCAGACGTTGCTTTGCAAAAGGCTCTTTATCAGACAGGTCTGGCTACTGGCGAGCGCGTGCGCGGGCGACAACCACGCCCACGGATCGTCGTCGTCGTCTTCCGTAACAGCGGAGCGTCTGTCATTCACACTCAGTACAGTATGTATATATAAATAAAAGCCAAAAATAATTTAGAAGGAAAAAATCCGGAAGCGCTCGACCGGGGTTTCGAACCTGCCACCCCTCGCTTCACAGCTCACTGCCTTAGACAAATACGACATGCTTCATTCGTTCTCCAGGATACTAACGGCAGAATACAAACGCAGGCGGCGTTGTGTGAAACGCACGGGACGCCACACGTGGCGAAATTAAAATCATGTCAGACGCAGGCCACGCTTCATCGTTGCCCGCGCGGAGTTTGCGTCGTATCGCTGGCGACCCACGCTAGTTTTTCATTTTGGGGTTGTAGCGCCACGCCACTCGCGGCCAGTCGGCAAGGGAAAAAGAAGAGCGTCCCGTTGATCGTGGTGGCGCGAGCTAGTGGGAACACTTTGGCTCTTGTAGATTTATCCCACAAGAGCGATGAAACGAGATGGCTCAACCAGAATCACAGTACATATGTAAAACCGCGACTAGAACGCTGATGCTAAAATTACAGCACAAACGCGCAAGACACCCACGCACAAAAAAAATCACAGCATATCCACGGAGTGAATGATGATGAGTGGGCGAATCTTCCATGAATTCTGCCCAGTACATCATCACCGACGTGAGATCGGGCGTGTTTATACTAAAGGTTCGATGAGAGTTATGACGACTTGCAGCTTACTTTAATTTTACATGTACGCTGTCAATTTTTATTGTTTAGAAAACCATTGCTTTAGAAAACATCTGGCGTCTTTCGTTAAAGGAGCACTGACACAAAATTTCGAAGGCGAGATAATGAGTGAAATAGATGTATGTGGAGCCGCACACAACGTCTACGAAATATCAAGGGCCAATATAGCCTAGAACATATTTAAAGTCAATTTTAAAGTGCATGCCGCGCGGCTGAGCGAGATGCGAGCGTTTCGCGACGCCGACATCAACGCGGGGGGTGTGTAAACAAACCTACGTCACGAGTTTGTGTTGGCTGGTGGCTGGTTGTGCCCTTGCGCTTGCTTGTGCCGTGCTACCTGCCATTTCTTCCTCCGTGCCTGATGCTTGGCGTCTTCTAGTTTTCCTCCCTTCCGCTGTTCGCTCGTCGTGCCCGTTGGCAGATGTTATGGCCCGCTCACGCTAGCGGCAAGCCTGCCGCAACGGCGCGGTGCCGCAGAACATCGGCCGTCGCCGCACGCGCGAGAGCTGTCCAACTTGCACGGCAAGCTTCGCCGGCGAGGCATTCCCGCCTCCGAAAAACATGGCAGCACTGCCAAAAGCTGTTGTCGTCCACTTCGAATCTATCAAGTGGCCGCCGTGCGCTCTGTAACGTGTAAGTTCCGAACTGATGCTTCCATTTGCTTTAGATTCATGTCCTTAAGCTTCGACAGCAATGTATTCGTCCCGATTCGGCGCCGTTTTTGAGAGCCATAGTCAAATAATTCATGCTGTAAGCTTAGCGAGTCGAGATGGGCGCTTCCGAATGCTCAGAGGACATAGATTACGCGTTTGTTAGTTGTTTCTAATCCTCCATAGCTGGCACCACTTGACCTGGTTCGGCGCCCACCGCACTCACGCTCGCGCGCCGCCTACGTGACCATTTTGCGTGGCTACTCGTCCTCCGGAAGTAGTGCTGCCTAGCTCGGTGCTCTTTGAAACCGAAACTGCGACTGGGTGCTCTAAAAACGTCTCTAAATAAATAACCGTCGCGCACTCGCGCAAACGAGGTTTACACTCGTGATAAGTGGATCGTAAGCTATCTATTGCAACAATAAAAACAAAGGTGCAAAATTTTTGTGTCAGTGCTCCTTTAAGCAGCTGGCGTCTTTTCGTTTTGCTTTAGAAACATCTGGCGTTCTTTCGTTTTGCTTTTAGAAAACATCTGGCGTCTTTCGTTGGTTTATTTCATCAATCAACGGCGTTTTGAACAAAATTTTTATTGCTTCATCACGCACAGGAGAAATCTCACCAGGCACTACCTTGGAGGTAAACAATGGCTGCTAATGGGAATGAGAGACAGAAGTCGGCTTTTAGCTAACACTTACACTTCTACTTCTACTAACGTTTCCTACTGGAACATGCCAATGGCTGCTAATAGGGAATGAGAGACAGAAGAATTCGGCTTTTAATTAATGCGCACGCTGCGAATTTTTTATTGTTCAACAACGCACAGGAAAAATCTCCCACCGGCACCACCTTGGAGGTCAAGATCTGGTACTAGCGTTACGACTGCTTACGCACTACGACCACTACGACTACGAGGGACGAACGGGTGCCGCTTTAAGGAGCTTCGTCCCTAAAAAAAATCACAGCATATCCACGGGGTGAATGATGATGAGTGGGCGAAGCTGCGGTGGTTCATCGGTAAACCGTGAATCTTCCGTGAATTCTGCCCAGTACATCATCCCCGACGTGAGGTCGGGCGCGTTTATACTAAAGGTTCGATGAGAGTTATGACGACTTGCAGCTCACTTTAATTTTACATGTACGCTGTGAATTTTCATTGTTTAATCACGCACAGGAGAAATCGCACACACGCACTACTTTGGAGGTCAAAATCCAGTGCCTATATATACGGGGTGGTTGTGCAACGGTTGTGCAGCGCGAGCGGTCGGTTTTTTCAATCAAGACGCTGCCGCGACGCTGCCTCGCGACGCTGCCTGCGTCGGCGCCGCAGCGCCGCGAGGCAAGATAGGGGGGGGGGGGCCGTAGGAGAGGAGAAAGAGGCGGAAACGTAGGAGAGGAGAGGGCGATACATATCACGTACTGTCGCAGCGCATTGTCTTTAGGGAGCCTTCATGTGTGCACGCCCCCTCCGTTTTTAAGACTGGTTATGGGAGAGGGGAAGGGGGAGGGGAAGTTTAGAGGGGTATGGGAGAGGGGAGAGGGTGAGTGGAGAGGGAAAGGGCAGAGGGGTAGAGGACATGGGGAATGGTGAGGGGGAGTGGAGAGGAGGTGTGTGGAGAGGGTATGCGCATGCGCAGTAAGGGTGGACACGCCTCACACCACCACCACCACCGGACAGATACTGCTGTTTACTGCCGGCTGCCGGGAGATACGCCGGACAACGGAGACGTGACAAGGGTTAGACTAAGAGGAGCTACGCCCCCAAAACGTACGACACAAGCGCTGACTAACAATAGAGAGTTTGAGAATTGGGTACCCAAGACGCTGGGCCCCCAAGCTGCGTTGGGCAGCCTGCTCTTGCGTTCGGAAGATCAGCAGAGTTTGAGAATTGGGCCAACGCAGGCTGCGTTGGGTCAAGCGCACGGAGCGCCACGCGTGGCGAAATTTAAAATCATGCGAGACGCTGGCCATACTGCGCCGTGGCCCGCGATGCGTCTGTGTCTTCTCGCTGGTGACCCAAGACGCCTTGGGGCCTCACGTTAGTTTTCAATTTTCGCGTCTCGGGTCAACGCGAGCGCAAGAGCCCAAGAGTGCCTTGGGTTCTGCGCATGCGCCCTGGCGGCTCGCAAGTTTCTTGGGTACCCAAGCTCCTTGGGGCCCCAATTCTCAAACTCTCTAATTCCTTCTTTCTTTCATACGCCAACTCCTATGTAAGCTCAAGGCAATCTTACCGCACATGCGCAGACAACGATAGCCCTAAACCAAAACGTGTGTAAAGAGGTTTATTGGTCGAGCCAAACAAACGGGTGCTAGCTCGAAAAAGTACGCAGGTGGAACAAAATGGTGGTGTTCCAACGCCGGTCTCGTGCCTTCCTCTAGCGACTATGGTAGTTGAGACCATGAGTTTAAGTCGAGAAAGATGAAGCCATCTTGGCGATCTAACAGGCGGGAACAAGCGGGTTGAAGTACGGCTTGAGGCGGTCTACGTGAACGATATCACATTCACACCAACAACGGTCACTGGGCAGCGTAAGATGTTCAGTGGCGTAGTTGGCGGGTCAAATACGCTCGACCAAATGGTAGGGACCATGATATTTTGAGAGTAGTTCGGGAGACAAACTAGGAGTGCAGGGCGGTACATGCAGCCATACAAGTGCTCCAGGATCGAACGTTCCGGCAGAAGGACGGTCGTCATCGTCGTCAATGTATATTTAAGCCCAAGGCCAATTTACCGCACATGCGCACACGACCATTGCTCTCAACCAAAACGTGTAACAAGGATGACAGTCTATCAGATACGCGAATACATGAAATCATATTCAGATGGGTGCAGGGACAAAGAAGTAAAGAAGAAGTAAGGACAAGGAAGTGCGTTTGCGCTGTAATTTTAGCCTGAGGAATATGTATCAACTAGAGCCAAATGAAGCTTTATCTTAGTGACCAGAATCTACGCAGGCAGCTAGGGAGCGCGAGCCGTGGCTTCACGTGCCACTACCAAGCGCCATCTTTATTTTCTTCTCGTGAGGTCGCGCGCTCTGCGGTTATGATGCAGCCTAAACCAAGGCGCTGCAGGGTCTTGGGACAACGCCAGCCCAACAGTCCGAGAGTGGCTTGCGTTCTGCGCATGCGTCGTGGCGGCTCGCAAATTTCTAGGCCTCCGAATCGTAGAACTGTTTAGTGTTTCGCCGGAGTTGGGATGTGCGCCTTCGGCTTGTACTTTGATATACAGGGCCTGGGCGACCGTGCACGTGCGATTATTTGTTGAGGAGAAGTTTTGTACGTCTTGTGTTTTAACCGCACTGCTTGCATTGAAGCTATAGGCCACACGAAGGTCACTTTGCTCGCTGCAGCGGCCGCGTTTGCGAAAGAAGTGATCAGCTTGCTATAAGAGCCAAAGTAGGGGCTAGCTGAGGTAACAACTGTCACAGTTCGCGCTTCTCCTACGCGTACCTGCGCGTTCTTTTCGTGCCGCCTGCTTCGTGTTTGGACAGCGCGCTGCAAGTGTCGAGCTGTGACAGCTGTTAGTTCGCACTTGCCTTGTGTGTTTTCTTTTTCTGCGTTGTTTGTGCTTGGGCAGCGCGCAGCAAGTTTCTAGCTGCTTGCCGTTCTTCCTGTCACATTCCAATTTCTTGCTATCGCACTCATTGCTTCGCATTTGAGGCGAAACGGTGACTACACGACTATATTGCGCGTTTACTGCTTTCCAAATGCTGGTGCGAGATAAAAGGATGATCAACAAAAAAGATTGGCGAAGCAAACTTGTTTTGTTAGTCAAATAGTGTACTTGCAATATCCACCAAAATACTTTGCAGATGAAAAAATTATGATAAAACGGCACACGAGCAAAATAGCACAATACTTCAAAAGCTCACGTTGGCCAATCGAGGAAAACCACTGGAGCGAAACAGCAGCCTTGAGAGTATCATTGGGGCAACGTGATAGAGCGCAGCGTTTCATCACGAAAGCCGATGGCACGCCGGCCGTGCCCAGCGAAAGCAGTCTGTAGTCACAGGAGGGGTTATCTACATACTCCGTGAGCTAGTCCAGCTTCTATAAAATGCCACGCCAGTAAACAACACATGAGCCAGTAAATAACCTGTGGAAGATAGGCACGAAACTACCGCGCAAAAGTGAGCGATTCCTCGTTGACCCGTCAATGCGCTGAACTAAACACAAGGCCACATCCCACATAGCAGACGGCCTGCATACGCCCCCCATTTATGGCGGTCGACCAAAAAAAAAATGAGACGATGAACTATTTAGCCAAGTGTCAGACAAGCCGTAAACTAAGTTTCTAGTTTACTTTGGCATATATAAAATTAGGAGTTTTTGAAAAATAATTGCCTTGGGTTTCTAGTATTCGTCATTTGTCCCCTGCTCACCTAGTTGTGCTTCAATCATACGGCGGGCGGGCGTGTCTGTGGCAATAGGGTTTCGATCACTTTTCGTTCCAAGTTTCGTGACAGATATCATTTGACCCTGGAATATGTGCGGATGTTTACTAAGGCTGGCGTTTTGGCAGCCAGATAGCGCAGCGAACAACGACAAATAGAAGTAATCACGACAAAAAGAATAAGCGCTAAAAATCGACGAGCACAAAAAAGGGGAGAGAGCAGACAACAGACTGGCGCTCCTAACAGCTGTTTGTTTGAGTCACACAAACCGAGTTCAAATACACATATTCATGGGGTTGCGCATGCGTAACATCCCACTGGAAACATGAGGCAAGAAACAATCAAGTATAACAGAGAAAAAAAATATGCGATACCACCTGCGGTATAACAAGGTACAAGTGACATCTGCGCATGTCAAAAGGAGTCCTGCAGAAACTGAAATTCAAAAGCACGCAAGGATATCGAAGCCTCGCTTATACATGCACCATCGTTCTTCCTGATAACAAACTCTTGTAAAGCAAGCCGAGATGAACTGCTATTGCTTTTGCCTAGTATCCTAAGTGGCACGGAAATTCGGCTCAGACCCACATAGAGAGATGTGCGTGACCAGATACTCATACTTGTCTTTTTCCTTTTTTGCACTTAGTGCGTGCTCCTTAAGACACAGGTACAGTGTAAATTTTCTTAAAATCAAAATTTGGTTTTTTCTTGTTTGGAATGATAAGGCCTTCCGTAAAATATATATTGCCCTACACATTTTTGCTCGTTTTGATTAAGCCAAAAGGACCAGGTTTTCGAGGCTAACTGACAAACGGTTAAGCCCCCTTTTCTTATACCTTGCACAACCTGAGCTTTCTGCCTCAAGTAAATTAAAAAAAAAACATAGAAACTGGTAGTGTATCTGAGCTGAGCAGGTTTTTAGAAAAGCATTCCGGCTACCTAAACGCATAAGGTGCAGTTTTTTTTTAACACACGTAGCATTTGCCGAGTCCACTTTCCCTGTGTGTGTGTGTGTGTGAGACACGCATGGAGACGCCATTCGGAACATTTATTTTGAGTTAAGTTGCACCTTTGTTGATTTTGTTGCGGCGGCAAAAGATATTCGCGTGTTGTCAAATCAAAGAAGCTGTTTAGAAAGCTAAGTACAATTGGAAATGGACACATTTCGTCTACTAAAAGAAACGAGATATTGAGCACTCGTGCGAGCACTTCAGCAAGTAAGCTTTGTCCTCATTCCGCGTCGCCGCAAGGACAAAAACTTGGAGGACGCTTGAGCTCGCCTTCAAGAGTAGAACGCGATACCTTAATCGGACCCCGTGCGCATCGTCTTTTCAATTACTAGCTTGGCTTCGGTTCTCAATGCATGCTTCAACCATGCCGTAAGAAAACGAATGACTGTGCGAGTAACATTGGCCGTATCAAACTGTCCCAGAATGCCTACTGCAAGTACGGTTGTTAAGTGCCCACTATGCCATAATTATTACATTTACGAATCAGCGAAGCGCCCACTGCACGTCCATAGGCAACACGCGATCCTACGCAGCTGTTCACTTTGTTGATGCTTTTGCTGCTGATGATGATGATTAAATATGCATCAGCGCTTTTTAATGGGTGGGTCTTTAAAACACCCACTCTTTGCGCAGTTCACATTTTTTGAGGCCTGGCGCGAGTCTACGTTTCTGCCATGCGATATTACGTGAGTTACGGGGACTCCTTCCACTACAGAACATTCATATCGTGTTTTTGTTTTTTTCAGAAGCAGCTTCAAGAAATAGGACGGTTCTGTATCGTAATGGGTCCATTGATACAGAACCGTCCTATTTCTTGAAGCTGCTTCTGAAAAAAAAACACGATATGAATTGAGCAGGCAATTGACAACTTAACTTTATCGAAAACACCTGGCCCTGATGGCATCTCAGCTGAATTTTACAATGCTTTAAAAAAAAAAAACACTTTCTCCCATATTGCTGGATATTTTTTTCAAAAAGTTATGACATGGAGACAGTCCCGCGATCTTTTTGCAAAAGCCACACTGTTTTATACCGAAAACCTCTGACAAGGAAAAACTTCGCTCCGTCGAAGGTTACAGGCCAATATCGCTGACAAATATGGACTACAAAATTTTTGCGAAAGTATTATCAAATAGATTGCAATTTGCGATGTCGATTCTCATTGGGTCTCATCAGACATGTAGAATTAGGGGCCGATCTATACAAAACAATATACAGGTTGCTCGAACAGTTCTTCAGTTCTGCTATGGTTATCAAAAACAGCTTGCAATGCTTCAGGTAGACCTTGCAAAAGCCTTTGATCGTGCTAGTCATTCGTTCCTTTTTTCTCTTCTTGAGCATGCCAATGTTGGCACACTTGTGCTTAAAGGTGTTAAACTTTGTTATAATGAATGCTCAACTCGTCTCATTGTTAATGGTCAACTCTAGAAACCTGTTTCTATTTGCTCTTCGGTGAAACAGGGATGCCCGATGTCACCACTTCTCTTTGCACTTTATCTAGAGCCGCTGTGCTTAAGCATAATACAGTCCAGTTGTGTTCGCGGCTTTAGTATATTAGGCAGTGAAGTTAAAGTATTAGCTTATGCAGACGATGTCGCTTTCTTTTGCACAGATAAACCAAGTGTAGTAAATGTGGTATCTACGATTGAAAAGTTTGGCGTTGTAACAGGAGCTCGTTTAAATGCCTCTAAGAGTTTAGGACTATGGTTTGGCTCGTGGGGTACCACGCCGAATAAGTTCGCAGGGATTAATTGGACACGAATCCCACCAAAGTACCTCGGTTTACCACTAGACGCGTATAGATTCAGTGCGCATTACTGGAAGGAGCGCGTTCCTAAGCTTGAACGACAGGCCCAGACATTTGTTCCCCATCGACTTTCAATATTCGGGAGAGCTGAAGCTTGCAATACTTTCCTAGCAACAAAGCTTTACTACGCATTGCAACTTATCCATTGCGCAAGATTTTATATACAACGCTTTCATCGAATTTTCGCTACTTTCATATGGTCTTCGACTTTTGAGCCCATGCGTCGTGACAACATTTTCAGGCCAGTTCGTGAGGGTTGGTTGGGATTAGTACATCTTTATCTATGGCGAACAGTTTCACGGTTCTTCTTTTTTCGAGACAATTCCCATCCCGTAATTCGTTCATTCTTGCAGGTTACACTTGTTGATTGCTTGCCAGACTTAGTTGTTTCATCAAACTTCTCCGAACGCCCGTGTTTGTGGGGATTCATGCAAGAAGTTTACCTCGCAGTTCGGTTCCTTAAAGCTCGCTTTTCCATGGAATACCTGTACACAGTCTCGCGCAAGATACTATATAAGGATTTACTAACTATGCTCTTCCCGCCTCCGTTGTACCGTTCATTGTACTCCGGTCTTTCAGGCCACGATGTGTTGAAACGTGTGCGCAAAATGTGTATTCCTCCTACTTCAAAAACATTTTTCTATAAACTTCACTCTGAAACACTTCCGGTAAACACATGGTTGAAAAGAAAAGGTATTTTTGTTTCTTCTGTCAACTGCCGTCTATGTCATGTGCCGGAAACAATAGAACATTGCTTTGTTAGCTGCAAAGACGCTATTCTGTTCTGGGATGTCCTTCAGAGAGCACCGAGGAAAAGTTTTGTCATCAATTCTCACACCAACGTTATCTTATACCAACATCGCTTGGTGAAGTGCCATATGATATGTTTTTCCTCATGAGTATGCATAGCTTATGGAAGACACGTATGCAAGACCGTAATGCAGAACCTACCATTTCTTCAAGCATACAGTTCATTCGAATGGCTATTCACCTAAAGGGCATTAATGACGACCTGGACTTTAGACCGGACTGGTACTCCCTCTTGGTGAGGTGCTCGGCCTCACCACCTTTCCAGTATAACACGATGTGAAGAACTCTCACCGTTCTTCTGCACGTTGTGTTAGCCATCGAGTGTGCCCTTAGTAACGCTTGAGCGCTTATTGTCGCTATGTGATTGTACTTTTGCTTGCTTTATTTGTGCTCTTATTGTGCACTGTAATACTCAGTGTGATAAATACCGTGAAAAAAAAAGAAATAGGACGGTTCTGTGGTAGAACACCTGCTTCCCGCGCAGACGGCCTGGGTTCGATTGTCGCTCGAACCCTACTATTACTTTTATTATTTATGTTTATTTTCTCTTTCTTGGTTTTTTATATAGTGCTTTTTTAAGCAGTTTCAAGAAATACCGTAGCCCTGGTGGTAGAACAACTGCTTGCCACGCAGACGGCCTGGTTTCGATGCTCACTCGAACCCGAAGATTTGTATTATTTATTTTATTTGCATCTTTCTCGATTGTTCGGTCACGGACATGACGACGATTTTTCACTCACAACCAACGACGCAATCGCCGACATCGACGCCGACACCTACACCGGAATTTCTGCGAAACAAGCTCTTTAACGCTACCGCGTTAACACGTTACCTGTAGTGACAATGGCTACGCTTTGATTGACGTGGCGCTTCTAAAAAGCCGTGATTACGAGTAACTGTGTCTGCTGAAAATGCGGAGGAACCTTTGTACTATTATAGAACATAATGTATCGTGTTGCTTGGAGTAGAAACCATCAGAACTGCCTCCTTTGAAACCATTCTGACTGAAAAAGACCTGCATGGCCCGAGTAAACGTTCTCAAGGCCATGTGGCATATTACTGAGGCGCCACCCTGCGACATGGTTGTGTGAGTACGTCTGCTATCGACAGTATTCGGCCAATAGAGAGACAGAAGATATGACAAAACAAGCCAGGGAGCAAAGAAATCAAGAAAAGAAGCGAAAAGCTGGTTCGTGTGAGGACTATGTGGCAGGTGTCTATTAATTAACTTGTTCAGTGCATCTTCTTTCTGAACAAAACATCAAATAAACTTGTTTTTCCTCTTTAACTCTCAATATCTCAAAATGAATTTTTTGTTACATTTGTCTATAATCAAGACAACTTGAAAAAATGGAAGGCTGATTTCTTACCAGAATAAACCTAACATCAATGCAGGTCTGGTGTACTAGATTGGTGTACGTGTGCAGAAAAGCTTTCATTTATTTTTTGGCAGCTTTATTTAAAAAACAATAACAAAAATTACTTCCTTTACTAAAAACATGGCTGATCCCTGTGTCATATAGGAATCGTTATAACACGAAAGTGAAATGTGTCTTCACAGGCGTAGTTGAGTGTTTGTTGGGCATTCTTTCGTCTCAAGGGGGAAGGAATGAATGCTATAGCAACAAATTGTAATGTCACGCGAAGAAAGGCAAGCAGCTCGAAACTTGAAACGCGCTGCTCAAGCAGTAAGGTCGCGCGGAACAAACATATACAGGATGAGCGCGAACTAACTGTCAGAGTTGTAACTTATTTTTGTGTGAGCAGCGCGTTCCTTTCGTAAAAGCGGCCGCAGCAGTGAGCGAAGTGACCTTCGTGCTCTCAATGCAAACTCGCGGTGAGAGCACAAGACGTAACAAACCACCGCCATCACGAGATAAGCGCGCGCACGAGCCACCACGCCCTGTAGAAGCGCGCACCCATCGCGACGCGTGGGGCAGCGATCTTTAAGGCGCGCTCTTCTAACGCTCTTCGAGCCCTTCGCGCCATCTCGCTAGTCATAACGAAAACACGCTGATGTACCACCGATCTCTGAGTACCGTCACCGGCAAATGGTGTATATAGATAGCTCGCCGTTAGCATGTCGAAGAACCTGCCATCTGTGGCCTAATCATTTCGTGCCGCGCGCTGCGGAGCGAGGGGTCGTAAGTTCGACTCCCTGTGACGGAACTTTTAGATGCGAAAGCATCTTATGGCCGTGGCAGTGTCCGTTCTGCGGCGTCCACACCCATACTGCGCATGCGCCAACTCCCCCCCTCTCCTTGCGTGAGCGCGAGGAGTCGGGAGGAGGTGAGGTGGAGGAGGCGGCATGAGCGCTGCCTCCGATTTGTTTCTCCTCTCCCGTTTCTCTCTCTCCGCCACAGCTGTGCGCTCGTATATATTACGGCGCGTGCTCGCTCCCGTTGCACTCTCCTTCGCAACGGCGCTATGGACGCTCGCGAAGCTGAACGTAAACGGCAACGCCGGCAAGCGTTGCACTCTCCTTCGCAATGGCGCTATGGACACTCGCGAAGCTGAACGTAAACAGCAACGCCGGCAAGCAAGTCTCGAGGCTGCGAAATCGCGCGTTCGCTGTGCTTCCGTCATTCTCTTTTTGTGCAACGGTTTGCGAAGCGCCATGAAGAACGTCAACGTCGGCGCTAGTTGCAGCGGCAGCGCCACCCCTGCGGAGCAGAGGAAGGCTCGAGAAGCCGAACGTAAACGTCAGCGTCGCCAAGCGGAATTCAAACGCCTCGACAACCACCGTCTCATAAGTCACATAAGAGAAGCGGAAACTCGATGCGCATCCCCCGCAATGCTTTCGCATCCCACCATGGTTGCCCGTAGGGTGAGATGATGTGTAATTTTTTCTTCTAGTGTTTTCTTTGCCATCTCTTAGTCTTTATATTTTACAACGTCATATCCGTGACGGAAATACGTCAGTGGAGCCGTGGTGGACCCTGGCATAAAACACTTTCGTGTTAAAAAATTGCAACAATATAAACACTTGAAATTGAATTGTAATTGTGGTTCCATTGCGAGGAGGGACGTCGGCAATAAAATTAAACAAACCGGAATGATTTACCTAGAGTAGTTTCAGAGGAAATTGGTCTTGAAGAAGCCTTAAAATACATGGGAGGTAAAGGGCCTACCGTGTGCCGTGAAGTCGGTCATTGATGCATCTGTCGGACTGGCCGATGTACAATTTCCCACAGGACATTGGAAAGAAGTGAGAAATTGTAATTCGGCCAGCGCGAAAGATGCATCAATGATCGACCTAGGGAGCGCGCACTAAGCGCAAAAAAAGAGGGCAGGTATGTGCATTTGGTCGCGCACATCTCTGCATGTCGGTTTGAGCCGAATTTCCTTGGTACTTAGGACACTAGGCAAAAGCAATAGCAGTAAATCTCGGCTTGCTTTAGAAGAGTTCTTTTTCATCAGGAAGAACGACGGTGCATGTATAAACGAGGCTTCGGTGCTTCGATGCTTCTAAACGAACCCTCGCATGCTTCTGAATTTGAGTTTCTGCAGGACTCCTTTTGACTTGCGCAGATGTCACTTGTACCTCGTTATACTGCAAGTGTTATGGCATATTCGTTTTCTCTATTATATTTGACTTTTTTGCCTTATGCTTTCGATGGGATGTGGCACATGCGCAACGATATAAAAATGTGTACTGAAACTCGGTCGGTGTGACTCAAATAAACAGGTGTTAGAAGCGCCGGTCCATTGTCTGCTCTGACCGTTTTTATGCTCGTCAATTTTTAGCGCTTATTCTTTTTGTGTTCATGCTAAAGAACTAATGACGCATGTTCAACTGTTCTGCTAAAGAACTAATGACGCATTCCGTTGGCCTTTATGCAATTCTCAAGCGGCCTGGCAATCTCTGATCCTCATGACGTCCAGCGCAAATTGAACACGGACGAGAAAAAGAAACGACAGCACAGGCGCTGTCTAACAACGGAATATTTATTAGAAAAAAAACGCCAAAGGTATATATGGGTAGGACGAAAATTAACATCAAAACCACACAGCCCTCAAGATAACCAAAAAAATGCCCCCAACTCCCCGAAGGGAATCGTGAGGAAATGCGAATGCATTTCTTGCGCCGAGAGTACACGGCGTAGTAATTTTAACGGCGTAAAGCTGGGCACATCGACGCGCTCAAGTTCGGCCAGCGCGAAAGATGCATCAATGATCGACCTAGGGAGCGCGCACTAAGCGCAAAAAAAACTTTTGGGCGCCTTTTGGGCGCCTCTTTCAACGAACGCTTCCTACGTGCGTCCGTAATCACCTCAGGGATGTTGCCACCGCCTTCAATGCAGCACAAGCGCGTTTAAAACTCGCTGTTTTCAGACTGTGCCAAGGCAGCACAAACGCTACAAACGCGTTTCAAACGCACTGTATTGAGGCGGTGGCGCAGGGAGGAGAGAGAGGGAACGGCAAGGGAAGGAGCGGCGAAGCACTGCACCTACCCTCTCCTACACTCTCTCCACACACGCGGGAACTCCGCCGAGATCCCACGATGCGAGCGCCCTCACACGCCAGAGCGCGCTCCTCCTCTCCACTCACTCTCCGCTACTCCGCCCGCACCACCTGCTCCGGTTGCTAGGGGCGAGGATAAGCGCGCGCGCCCGCAGCTGTTGCTATGGGAGAGGCAGTGAGAGCGGAGAGGCGCGCGGACAACGCCGGATGCCTTACATAGCCCGACTAAGAAATGCATTCGCATTTAAAACCGCAGCAATATTATCCTCCGTGGAAAATCCCAACTGTGCACGTTCCACGAAAGCCCCTACCTCGTCACTCAGAGCAATAGAAGGGCATATCACGCGCGTATCATCGTTGCTTTTTCTCGCCCGTCTTGTACTTGCGCTTGCTGTAGTGAGTATTATCTAACTAGTCCAACTTTATACCCTATTGCAATCTGTGATCCCAGTGGCTTATTTTCTTTGCAACAGCAGACCCAGTGCAGCTGTTATAGCGGTGAGCGACTGCAGCTGTTGTATCGGACGCCGCGCGGCATTTACTGCAGTATCCTACACTCGCTGTACCTGCTGCTGCATCCTAAACTGTAACGGTATTGCCACGTCTCAAAAATCTGCCATCGGTCTTTCCTCTGCATAACTTTGTACGTAACGTTTTTGCATAACTCAAAATATGGAACGATAACTAACAGGCAATAGTGCCGAGGAAAGTATATGGGTTGTTATTTGTAATAATTGGGATATAAATGTAGAGAAAGTAAAGTGGACCAAAAGATAACTTGCCGCCGGTCGGTCCCTGCCGGCGGGAAGTTATCTTTTCGTCCACTTTACTTTCTTCACACTTATATCCCAATTATTACAAACAACAACCCATATACTTTTTTCGGCATTATTGTCTGTTAGTTCTGATTAATATTGTGTCTAACAAACAAAAGCTAGCCCTTAAAATCATCTTCTTTCCTTCAAAATAAGGAAGGGCTTTTATCGGTCGCTTATGCAAGCTTGTGTTTAAAATGGGCTAGTGCTGCCAACTTATGGCTACATGCATCAACTACAACTGGTTTCACGTCGCTGTTAATTTGCTTGTTGTGACGCTGCTCCGCTGCATGACAGATCGATTTCCAAGTCCTAATGGGTAGAGGACATACAGTGGCCCTGAAACGCGGGATCATCTCTGCGACGGTAAATTTGAATTGCTCCGCCAGCCGTCCCTCATGCGGCACGCTGCAGCTTTAGCGCGGCCTCTTATGTGGCTTTTTCCCATCGAAGAAATTTGAAAACATAGTGCCGTATCTACGCGGACAGTAGGACATGCCGAAGAACTAAAAAAATTTCGCATCCTTATGCATAAAAACTTCATCAACGCCGCGATTGCCGTTGTCTAGTGCTGCGGTCACACCGTTGTCAGCGCTGCTTAAATCGCCGGCTAAGGGAGCATCTGGCAGCGGTGTCATCGCTTGTTGCGTGGTGCCACTTGGACGTCCATTGCATGCGGTGTGGGAGTGTCCCAACATTTAATGCAACTCGTACGTTGGCGCGGGGTGGTCTTGGGGTGGTGACCAGACCTGACGAGATATTGGTGAGGCTATACACGTATATAGGGAGGCAGACAGGTTCTACCCTCAATTGTCCTTACAGAAAAAGAAATTAGCTTCTTGCAAGGATGCAAGCGCGACAGGTAGCTTGGCAGGTGCAGCTGTTGCGGCATGGTGACGCTACAATCAGTTAAGATGTTTTTTGTGATTTTTATCACTTTATATGTCATGTGTCAAAAGTAAAATTCAGTTGCAGTCTAGCAATCGTCCCGTGTGCATCTTTCTTTGTCTGTTTTATAGTTCCGCTAGTAATATTTATTCAAGTAAAAACCAACTACCCAAATTTCAGCTTTAATTGTTTCACAGAGAGTGAATCTAAACAGGCTTTGACATATGACTATTAACAATCAAACGAGTCGAATAATCATTGTAGCATAGTTTTATAACTTTGAATATATTGGATTCAACGTTAGCATGGTCGAGAAAAGAAAACCGAAAATAATGACGAACCCGATCAAAGGCCTTCGATAAATCTACTTGTAGCATTGCCAGTTCTTCTTGCGAGCGGGCGATGTGTATGCAAGGATTATGGGTAACTAGCACAAGTGAAATCATGTCAGAATTTGAAGTTTACTACAAACCGTTGTTCACGGCCCTTCTGAAAAACAAAACTATCGCGTAACGCAGATTTTCTCATTTGTGACTCCTTTAGCTGGCGAAGAATGTAGACCTCTTAGTGGACCAATCACTCTGCAAACAAAACAAAAAAACTCGCCATCAATTACCGATGTCAAGAACGCCAGGACCTGACGGAATCTTGGGAGATTTTTATAAAGCCTTTCAGTTCTTTGTGTGCCCGTGACTGCTGAACATTTTTACGCAGAGTTCGGATCTGGGGACCCTTCCTCCAACTGCTGCAACACGCCACACTGGCCTAATTCAAAATACTCAGAGGAAATCGCGAGACGCTTGAGCTTCGCTTCAAGAGCAGAACGTGATAGCGTAATCAAGTCCCGTTCGCATCGCCTTCTCAATCGGTAGCCTCACTTCGCTTCTCCTTAAACACCTCAACAATGCCGCACAGAAAGGAACGTCTGTGTGAGTAATTTTGGCCGTTTAAAATTATCATATTGTAACGGTCATGCGAAAGACAGAGAAGAGAAAGAGAGAAGAAGAGGAGAACGAAGGGTTTTTGCAAGGCCGCAGCGCGCTACCACCATCATCCATCTCCTGTAAATAAAACCCTCTCATCACAACTCGTTGTAACAGTTGTGGTGGAAGGTGCTGGGTACTCGACACCCGAAAACGGAGGCTGAACCGCAAGTTCTTCGACGGAGCCGTCGCCTTGCTGGACTCCCACCGAACTCATCTGGGCTGGACATGTTCCACAACACCGACGGACCACAGCCCCCCTCAACTTCTACGCCGAGCAGTTCTGCTCCACAGCTACGAGATGCCCGTCCCTTCGCCGGAAGGCCGGATGAAGACGTCGAGGCTTGGCTCATCCATTACAAGCGGGTGAGTGCCGCCAACAAGTGGGATGTCGCTTCCCAGCTTTCGAACGTCGTGTTCTTCCTAACAGACACCGCGTTAGTATGGTATGAGAACCACGAGGAAAAGTTAACGACGTGGGACAGATTTGTTTCTGAAATCAAAGAGCGTTTCGGTGACTCCACGACGAAAAAGAAGAGAGCAGAACAGACGCTCATGCAACGCGCACAAGTGCCAGGCGAAACCTGCACGACTTACATTGAGGAAGTCATAAAACTGTGTAGGATGGTGGACTCTGGAATGAGTGAAGAAGACAAAGTTGGACACATTCTAAAAGGAATCGCCGAGGACGTTTACAGTTTCCTCATCGCGAAAGACACCCTGACTTCCGTCGCCGATGTCATTCGGCACTGTCGCACTTTCGAACAACTCAAGACGAGGCGCATCACGCCGAAGTTTGGCAGGCTAGCCAATGTGACGACAGTTGCAAGCATAGAGAGCAACCAGCCGCTCGATCTCGCATCAACGATCCGGCAAATAGTCCGTGAGGAACTCAGCCTGTACGCGCAAGTGGCACAACCAAGTAGTCATCACTCCCACCTGCCACTAGAGTTCGAGCCACACGTGGCGTCCTTCTCCTCGCATCAAGCGGCGAAGGGTATTGAGGAGTACGATCTCACGCCTCGACAACAGCCACGTCTCTACGATAGAGGCCCTTCCTATCAGGCTCGAGCACAACGAGAACAGCCGCGTTTTTATCCTCGAGACCCTGTGCCTGACTACGTCCCGCTGACACAAGGACAGCACCGACCCTATTACCATGATGCGGCTTACGACCGATATAACGGATTCCAGCGAGCTGCAGAGACCCGTTACCCGCACGATAACGAACTTGCTCGTCGTCCGCAGCGGCCTAGGATTCGTTTCGACGAGCACAGCATGAGCCGCGACCCTCCCGTGTGCTACAACTGCGGTTCCACAGGACACATAGCTCGGTATTGTCGTCAACGCCGCCCATCACGAAGGACACCACCCATGTTCTCGCCACCAGGAACCGGTACATCATATGACCTGCGGACGGCCGACTTGTTTCCGAGGGACCGTTTTTCGCACGAGACCAGACGCAGCGATTCCCCAGCCTCTGAGCGGAGTTTGACACCACCATCTAACCGACCCCGTCGCTCGCCGTCCCCTCGGCGTCGTACGTCCCCTCCGCCGCCGGGAAACTAGCATCCGCGGCCGATGGAGGTGAGGTCGCCGGACGGTCTTTGCAAGATATACCTCTGCCTGTTGTGATGTTAAAAAACAAAGTGAATGTGTTGATTGACGGAATACCGACGATGACTTTAGTTGATACTGGGGCGACTGTGTCTGTGATGAGCCTCGCCTTCAAAAATCGGCTAGGCCACAAAGTTATGTTTTCTTGGACCGACGCCATTACCTTTCGTGGAGTAGGCGGCGAGTGGCTTCATGCCCTCGGTGTTTGTGCTGTGAGTGTTTTGTTGGCTGGAAAAGTGTTTGCGTCGGAATTCCTGGTTCTTCCTCGTTGTTCGCACGATGTGATTCTTGGTATCGATTTTCTTGAGCAATGCGGCGCTTCCGTCGACTGTGGCAGTGATGAAATATCGTTAAACCAGTTACTTATACCGGCACTTTCTGAACAAAGTTCACGGGGCGAAGACAGGAACACACTCAGCGTGATCGATGAAGTGATAGCACCATCTTGGTGCCTGACACCCGTTCGTGTCTCTTCAAGTGCCGTTGATGCTGCTTGTGTTGACCTTGTAGTTGGGCCTCTCAGCATAAACTGTGCTAAAAAGAATATACTTGTGCCCTGTTCTGTCGTGTGCATGGCGAAAGGAGTCGCAACATTGTGGGCGCTGAACTGTTCTGCCACGCCGGTTGTGCTTCCTCGCGGTATGAAGATCGCTTTCTTCGATGAAGCCTCATGCAGCTCAATAGCAGCACTAACTGCGGACCCCGCCACAGCTTCCTCTCCTTGCGATAATCGTCATCACGATCTAATGCTCGGTATGATCAGTAAGGCTCTCAGTACACGGAACGGCAAGCGCTGGTACAGGTCCTTTCCCGGCATATTGCTGCATTCGACTTTGAACATGGAGATGCGCCACTTCAGCTACCGTCATCCCGCACTCGCCATAGAATAGACACCGGCTCAGCACACCCCATCCGCCAGAAGCCCTACCGAGTGTCATCCTCTGAGCGCAAAGTTATTGCCGAACAAGTAAAGGACATGATGAACAAAGGTGTCGTTCAAGAGTCGTCCAGCCCGTGGGCAGCCCCGGTGATCCTTGTCCGGAAAAAAGATGGTTCCTGGCGATTCTGCGTGGATTACAGGCGTCTAAACGCAGTGACAAAGAAGGATGTCTATCCCCTACCACGAATTGACGACGTCATTGATTGCTTGCACGCCGCTTCTTATTTTTCAACACTTGATTTGCGATCGGGTTATTGGCAAATACCTATGGAACCTGAAGACAAGGAGAAGACTGCATTCGTGACTCCAGATGGCCTGTTCGAATTTAATGTTATGCCTTTTGGCCTTTGCAATGCTCCTGCCACTTTTGAAAGATTTATGGACACAGTATTGCGCGGTCTAAAATGGGAGATATGCATGTGTTACCTTGACGACGTTGTAATCTTTGGCCGCACGTTTGAAGAACATAACAACCGTCTCAGCCTTGTCCTCGACTGCATCGAAAAAGCCGGGCTGGTTCTGAATTCCAAGAAATGCCGGTTTGGCGAACGTCAAACACTGGTTCTAGGACACTTAGTGGACAAGAATGGCGTCAGACCCGATCCTCGTAAGATTGAAGCAGTGAGCTCCTTCAAACCACCGCAGTCTGCACGAGAACTTCGTTCATTCATCGGCCTATGTTCGTATTTTCGTCGTTTTGTTCCCCGGTTTGCCGAGATCGTCTACCCACTCACAAGTATCCTGCGACAGGACGCAGCCTTCAACTGGACACCAGACTGCGACGCCTCATTCTCCCAACTTAAGTTTATACTAACGTCAGCACCCCTCTTACGTCACTTCGATCCATCTTGCCCGCCCGAGGTTCACACTGACGCTAGTGGTATCGGCATAGGAGCAGTGCTTGTACAACGTCACAGTGGTGCAGAGCATGTCGTCGCATACGCCAGCCGTTGCCTGAGCAAATCTGAACGCAATTATACGGTTACGGAACAGGAATGCCTGGCAGCTGTTTTCGCCGTCCAGAAGTTCCGCTGTTATCTTTACGGGCGACCATTTAAGATAATTACCGACCACCATTCCTTATGCTGGCTGATCGGTTTGCGTGATCCCTCTGGTCGCCTCGCACGTTGGGCGCTGCGCCTTCAGGAATACGACTTTACGGTGTCATACAAGAGTGGCCGTCGTCACGCTGACGCGGACTGCCTCTCTCGGATTCCGCTCGCCACTACCGACTGCGATGCTGATAATTTTGACGACTGTCTCGCTGCAGTTACTAGCACGTTTCCCGACGCGGCCGACTTTCAGCGAGAACAACGCAACGATCTCACCCTCGATCCGCTTTTTGTCGCCGCCCGTACTTCCCACGGCAGCGGTCGCTTTACTGTTCGGGACAAGTTGCTCTACAAGACTAACTATTCTAAGCCTGGAGCGCGTTTTCTGCTAGTTGTCCCCGAGAGCCTCCGCTCCGATGTTTTACGTGCCATGCATGACGATGCCACATCCGGCCATTTCGGCTTCGTGCGAACGCTGCACCGCACGCGGGAACGCTTTTATTGGCCGAAGATGTACGAAACAACCAAGCGCTACGTCGCTAGTTGCGAAACGTGCCAACGTCACAAGCGACCTGCCACCGCAGCGCCAGGCCCCCTTCAGCCATTGACACCACCCAGTACGCCTTTCGAACAAGTAGGAATTGACCTTTTGGGTCCATTTCCTTTATCTAACCATAGGAACCGCTGGATAATCGTCTGCGTGGACCATCTTACACGGTATGCGGAAACAGCAGCCATACCCTCTTCCACTGCTGCTTCCGTGGCGGTCTTCTTGCTGCACTCCGTGGTCCTTCGCCATGGCCCACCGCGTGTCATTATCAGCGACCGTGGCCGCCAGTTCACTGCTGATGCTGTTGAAGAATTACTTCGTATGTGCACTACACAGTTCCGTCATTCAACACCGTACCATCCGCAGACAAATGGTCTCGTTGAACGGACAAACAGAACGCTGACCAACATGCTTGCCATGTACGTTTCCGCCAATCACAAGAACTGGGATGACGTGCTGCCTTTTATCACTTATGCGTACAACACGGCGAAACACGAAACAACGGACTTTAGCCCATTTTATCTTCTGTACGCCAGGTTACCGCGAAGCCCTCTGGACACTTTCTTACCCTTCATTCTGCACAATGACGATTCTGTATCGCAGACCTTGTGCCTCGCGGAAGAAGCGCGTCGAATAGCTCGTCTTCGGACTCTGGCCTCGCAACATCGTTCGAAGGAGCGGTACGACGACCGTCACGAACAAGTATCGTTCGAAAAAGGCGATTTGGTGTTGCTTTGGACACCGCAACGCAAGCGTGGATTGTGCCAAAAGCTTTTGTCACAATATTCGGGCCCATTTGTAGTCGTGGACCGTCTCAGCCAACTCACTTACGTAATAGCTCGTCTCCTGAGCAATGGTCGACGATCAAGCGGAACGCAGCTCACTCATATTGCTCGCCTCAAACGGTTCTACCCTCCTTGACCATCTTGACTCGCCCTACGGGCTTCGTCTGCTTGCGGGGGAATGTAACGGTCATGCGAAAGACAGAGAAGAGAAAGAGAGAAGAAGAGGAGAACGAAGGGTTTTTGCAAGGCCGCAGCGCGCTACCACCATCATCCATCTCCTGTAAATAAAACCCTCTCATCACAACTCGTTGTAACAATATATTACCTACTGCAAGTACATCCAGCACAGCTGCGAAGTGCCCACTACGCCATTCCTGTTGCCAATCAGCGAAGTACCCCCTACGCGTCCGTAAGGCAACACGTGAACCTAGCAGCTGCTCACTTTCTTGATGCATTTGCTGCTGCTGATAATTAAATATGTCTGAGTGCTCTGTAATGGGTGGGCGTTTAAGCCCTTCACTCGTTGTGCAATTCACATGTTTGGACGTCTGGCGCGATTCTACGCTGCTGCCACGCAACAATGCATGCGTTAAGAAGACTCCTCTTATTACATCACATTCGTATAGGTTTTTGTTCGGTGGTAGCTCCAAGCAATGGTAGCTCAGTGGTAGAACATCTGCTTTCGACGCAGAAGGCCTGGGTTCCATTGCCATACAGCGAAGAATAATGATACAGCGCAGAAATGCTTAGAAAAGAGTCGCAAAACAGACAAATGCAATAGCCTGACGAAAGGCGGCATCAGCTATGCTCTTTCGACGGCTTTCACGGAATGGAGCTGGCTCGGTTTTTTTTTTTTGCGGAAACTTAACGCAATTTACATATGCGCATATGTAGCAGAATAATGAGCTTTCTGTAATGCCCTCGGGCTCTAAATGTATTTGTAATAAATCAACCGTTTTGTTTAATTTTTTATTCAGGGTATGCAGCTGATGAGTGAAACTCTGTGGCGCCTTTTCAGTGCATTCTCGCTTTCTTGTGAAGAAATGAAGGCTCGCATCGAAGATGGTGTAGTATATTCGCCGTACCCCTGCATTGATATCCCCGTGTGTTCCTTCTACGCTCTGGCCAAAGAAATGCTACTCTTGAATCCGGAAAAAACTGCACTGGTAAGATTGGTACTTTCGCCAATGTTTGATCGCGATCTGTGAATACAATACCTGGAACTCTGTATTTCTTCCTCTTCACGAGGGGCCTCTTCCCGAGATCTCACGGGTTTTCTTCACTTTTTCAAAGGGCTTTCGGTGACCGCAATCACCAGAGAGCATGGGAACCCACCTGAACCCAGCATGAACAATCGGTTTTCTAAAGTAGATGACATCTTGTAGGTGCATGATTTCTGAGCGCTGTCTCAAGACAGAGTGATACAGTTCCTGGGTACCCTAACTTCGAATGCAAGGAGTCGAATGACAAAAGCCGCTGCTTAGCACAGGAAGCGTAACCCTAACGTAGCCTGTCTGAACCGAACTTCAGATATAAATATTGCAGGAAATTCCTCTCAGGCAGTTCTGTCGTAAATTCTAATCCATTCCAATGTTGTCTAAACATGGATAATAAAAACATTGTGAATAGTCCGTGTCAAGTTGAAACCTTTTACCTTGGTTAAGATTATCAGAAAATCGTGCACAAATTTATACACTCCATGGCGCTCCATCCCATCGTCTTCTCTTGTGAAGTTCTTTTTTTGCGTCTGAACAGACGCAAAACATGAACATGAACAGATACCAACTCACCCAACGAGAGGTTCTCTTAAGACCAGAACGCAGTAACTCCGGCCATTACCGGACTGGACAGGCTCGCGGGCGCCCACGCGCCTCTCCAGTCCAGCCATGCTCCGGCTTACGAAGTGTACGCAGGCTACTTGGCCGCCACGGCGGGTGCCTGAATGCCAGCGTTCCATGACGGGAGGCGGCGGTGGCCTCCAGGCACCCCAAGAACTGTTGCTGGTGGGCCGCACGCTGAGGTTCCAGGGGCAACTTCGCCAGGCAACTCGGTGCGAAGCTCGGGTCCGTAGCCCGGTTCCTCTTGCCCTGCCTGCCGACACAGGAGTCAGCTGCCCTTGGAGTGGAGCTCGTGAAACGATCCTGTTTCCTCACGCGGAAACGCGCCGGGTGAAATCTTTGTGGCTCAGGTCCGCAACCCGAAGGCCTGTGTTCAACGCCAGACATGACCTGCCTCTCGCCTCGTTTCCTGTAGACGAATAACAGAAGTGCAGCTCGCATTGCCTGCATACGATGCCGTCCTCTAGGCGATCCTCATCGGGCTCTGTGCCTGTTACAAAAAATTCCAACCAGTTCCAGACCGTGAAAACCGCTAGAGA
The DNA here is from genome assembly GCF_013339695.2 of Rhipicephalus sanguineus. Lineage (NCBI taxonomy): Eukaryota > Metazoa > Arthropoda > Arachnida > Ixodida > Ixodidae > Rhipicephalus > Rhipicephalus sanguineus. Next base: position 116,734,526 of record NC_051177.1, read on the forward strand.
GCGAAGTACCACCTAGCTAGGTTGCTAGAAGAATCTCTCCTCGTAAACTCGTGTTGGCATCGGCGAAACGACCGACAGCGTCGTCGCCGTCTTCTCTGGCACGCCACGGCCGTTCAACCGACATGACAACGTCGTAGCGAAAATGTCCCCCACAGACGCACGCGTGATTCGCTGCGAGAGGGGAGGTGCAAGTGGTCCTTGTGGCAACTCCCGATTTCCATTGAACGCCTCGTATAAAGTAATGTTGTGCGAGCATAGATGTCTAACTCAGTGGTTATGACAGTTGTCTTCGGGCCGTCAGGGCCTGCGTTCAAACCCCGCCTCCCCAAGGAAGCTTGTTTCGTTTTATTTGTTTCTTTATTACCCCTTTCCCCTTCAGTTACACCTCCTCTTCGCGGTTGATCACGTGAACTTCTTACATTTCCTTCTCTCACGAGTTTCCTCTTTTTTCGATGGTCCCATCACCAGACTTACCGACCGACGCCTATACCAGCAGCTGGTGCGCAGAGACAACTTCGCAGCAAAAAAAAAAAAACAACCCCGGGGTTGGTGGACTTGAACACCCTTACCAGTGACGCTGAAGGCAAATGAATACTTATCTATTCCTCCCGTAATTTGGAAAGCAACGCTTTTTTCGGTTCTACTACTTTTCATACATATAAAATTTTATGTCAAGGCGATTCTTCGGTTTTTCGATATGAACTATTCATTGGTTTTCTGCAAGACGAGCCCATCAAATTCAGGCTACGATGGTGGAGGTGAGGAAGATCCTTCAAACGCTTGTCCATCACAAGTTCCGTTATGATGCGCCCCTTTTCATGTTTTATTTCAATAAGTTCACTAGGAACATCGTGCTATAATTGCACCAGTTTGCTTTCGCTTTCCGGCACGTGTTACGGAGCTTTACTACAACGAATTGGCGCCAGTGACATACACGTTCATTGTCACTATTTGGAACAGTTTCAGTATATTAAATGCAAAATATTTCTTAGTGAACTCAAGGCACTTTGAGCGTTTCTATCTATCTATCTATCTATCTATCTATCTATCTATCTATCTATCTATCTATCTATCTATCTATCTATCTATCTATCTATCTATCTATCTATCTATCTATCTATCTATCTATCTATCTATCTATCTATCTATCTATCTATCTATCTATCTATCTATCTATCTATCTATCTAGCCACCTACATCTGGGTGCTGTCGTGATCGCCTCCTTAATTTGGTGTAGACCAAAATTGGCATGGGAGGGTAAGAGGATTTGACGTCTATGACTGTCTAGTAGTGATACAGAGCAATCGATGGTACAATAGATAGCAGAGTCGCTATCAAACTAGCAATTATAAAAATACTATCGATAGCGCTATCGACTGTCAATTCAATGGTACTATCGATAGTATAAAATCAAGAGCTCGAACTCATTGCAGAATAATCTTGGTCCCCCGCGCGCATGGTGCATAGTAGAGCCGGAGGAGCAGGCTGAAGAGCAAAAAAGTTGACATTCTTGTGTTCTTCGCCAGAGTGCTTTACTGTCACATGATCATAAAGTCAAACTGTTCAGCTGTAGCGGAAAGGAAGCCGTTACATGTGGTGGATCTGCGCGGCTTCAAATTTATATTGCATTTTATGATTTAAAAATGAAAAAATCTGAAGAACCAAGTTTGTTAATTGTAAGATGTAACTGGTTGCTTTTGGATGTGAATTTATTTATGGACATATTCCCCCATTTTCACTGCGGAAATAATTTATATCGCTCGCCAAAAATTGCTCACAAATTAAGCGAAGCTGATAATAGGCTATCGCAAATATTTTGGCAATATGGCCGGCCAGCAACAGCACGATTATTCACACCACTACCGATAGTATTGCCACGTGGTTGTGACGATGAAGAATCCTGCAGAAAGACTGGGAAATACGGAGTTCTTTATTTGGCGCACTTGTGCCCAGAAAATCAGAACTCCGAATTCAAGTGATACACGTCGTGCACTGATAGCGCCGAGAGCAGTCGTCCGCCGTCGAGTACTGTGATCATCGGTAGAACGCGTCTACTTTTGTACATCAGTCATCGAACCTTCAGGCGTTAACGCTGGTGCTCGCGTAATATCTCGAATAAACTGGACTATTCGCGTCCGGCGCGTAATCTTAACAGAATGCTCTCAAACAACCGTGAAGCTTCTCAAACATTACGGCACGGTCTGCGTCAAACTTTGCTAACAGTATTTGTGGATGAAACCCGATTACATGAAAACAAAGCAATAAACACGCGTGGCGGTAATATCGCTAGTAATATTAACGGTACCGATTACACTATCAATAGTTTGTCGATAGTAGTACTACCGATAGTTTGTTTACACTATCGATAGTTTCAAAAAAACTATCGATGCTATCGATAGTCAATTTACCGATAGTCAGTTACCGATGACATGAAGAACACGAAAAATCTTGTCGCGTACGTCGTCAAACCCTCTCACTAGACATGTGTGGCACATACCCGTTTACCACGGGTGTAGACTAAAATTGGCATGGGCGGGTAAGAGGATTTTACGACTATGGCTGTCTGGCCATGACATGAATAACGCGAAATTCTTGTGGCGTAGGTCGTCAAACCCTCTCACCAGACATGTGCGCCGCACACCCGTTTAGCACGGGCCGCGTTGTACGGCTATGCGCCGCATGTGATTGACAGTCTATATGCACCCAAGAACGGTGAGAACAGATACTGGTAATTTAAATGCGAAAGCGTTAATAAAAACAGACATCGGCAGCATTGATGCAATGAATGCAAAGAATAAATATTTAGGACCCCAGCAGGAATCGAACTCAAGCATTCTGCGTGGCAGTCACGTATTCTACCACAGAGCCACGCAAGGTCTAGAAACTGCTTTGGGAAAACACCCTATGCACGCGTAATGTCGGTGCAACGTCAATTGAAGTTGTGGTCATGGCTATATTATCTTATAAAAAAGCAAGAAATACTACATATGTACTTCTACGATACAGGTTAACGTCTGTGGTTTCAGTGCTGGCTCCGCTTTTATAGCAGTCTAATAAACATTACATTTGTATTCCCATGATTCATCAAGGTATAATAAAGCGTTACTTGAAGTTTAATTCGCGAAATAGTTGTAGTGAACCGCTGCGCCGCAAGAATTCTCGCAGCAGGATTCCGAAAATTTGGTTCCTCTAAAACTAGCTGTGTGTACATAGAAAAATGTGAAGCCAATACAACCATCTTTGTTCTGACTTTCGTCCTTCTCTTCATTTTGCATCGCACTTAACGAGCCAATGCGGTACACATAATCAAAACCTATGTGCGATAACATTTAGGAAGTTAGATGGCTATAAAGACATAAAACAAAATCTTGCGCAGTGACGTTCAAGCAGTGCTCATTCGCTTGAGCATGTCTTCATCCTCGTTACAAGATTGTTTTCCTTTTGAAACTCTCTTCATTGGATGTTATATTTCAATCGTTGCAGATTTGTGGCGTGAACAGTGTCACTCGTGCCGAGGTGTTATACCTGATGCAACGCTACGCCGTGGGCTTTCGGCGCAACGGCATTGTTCCCGGAGACCGGATATGCATTCATCTCAACAACTCCATTGAAAATCTGTTGGCCATGTTCGGCTGCATTCTGGCTGGAGCGACAGTTGTCTTGGCCAAAGCATCGCTTAATGAAAGTAAGGCAACATAAAGGAAGAAAATCCTTTTTTGAGCTGCGTGTATCATATGACAATAACATAATGCCCAGTTTTCCATTGCTCAGCAAAATGAAGGTTCACAGCAACATCGTCTTGAGATGGATGTACTGCATTTGTGTCATCCCTGGGAGTTTCTCTACCTTACAATAAATAATGGTAGCTTTGCCTTGAGACGCCTGCTATTGAAATACAGCTCTGTATTGGTCAATGGTTCATGAGAAAAAAAAACAAAAATTGACGAGCGAGCGCGCCTAGCTACCACAAGCCGACCTCCTTCGACGCCGCTCCCCCCTCCCGCTCCATGCTCTTGTCACAATTCCCAGCATGCCCCTGTTTCATTTTTTCATTGGCTGGGCTTCAAGATTACTATGCGACGCTCCCTCCTAGTTTTTTTTTTCTTTTTTTCCTGCACGGTACTGGACAGCTATGCGAAAAGGTTGTACGGAGAACGTAGCACTGTTGGCGACGGCTAGTACAGGACCGGGTGTGACGGGTGAGTTCACGCGTCACGTGCGTCGCGTGTGTGGACGCGCGACACGCGTGAAGTCTGGCCAACGCGCATGCTGCCGTCAAAACAAGAGGCGGCTGAAGAAGCGCGAGCTCGGTGCTCTAAAAGAAAAAAAAAATATGTGACATCAAGGTGGTGGACTGGGCTAGTTGGTACATGTCGAATTGGATAAAAACCAGCGGGAAACATGAACCACAGAGAAGTAATGCGACGGGACAGTCTGCAACTTACAACTGAACACAGAAAAAAAAATATGGTTGATCCTTCCATCGTAGTAATCGGTATGACACGAAATATAAGCGTGTCTCCACAGAAGTAGTTGAACATTTGTTGTTCACTGATGAATTAGAGCTTGCACAATGTATCTCGGTGGCTGGGCGCCATAGCACGCTTTCACGCGGATGCAGCTATGATGACGCCTTGTGGCACGTCTCCATCCCTACGACTGAGGTCAGTGATCCTAATTAAACCTTGTGGTAGCTGAAGTAATTGGCACACACCCGCACACTGCATGTCTAAATATTTAGGTGGACTTCAACTACAATAAATTACTGTAAAATGCACAAATAAACATATTCCCATATCCTCTTTTTTGCGATTGAACATAAAGTGCCTTCAAATTAGGTTGTGCAACCTTAACACGTTTAGAGAGTCCACCAGACTCCGCGCCTGAAGGGGATATGGTGAATCCCGCCCAATGATAGCGTAAAGATGCACTGGTACTCGGTATGCGCTCTTCGAAAGCATTGTCATTTCAGGAGAGGAATAACGAGGTGTGCAAGCTCCAGTAATTGTGTAACCTACACCTCTGCTCACGCATACAGTACCCCAGAGCGCTTCAGGAACGCGAGAGGCAGAGCCCGTAGCTTGAGCCGTGAACGCGCGAAGGCGTTCCGCTTCCTGCTCGCGTGTCTCCCTCTGCAATCGTCGTTGCCTTTCTGCGGCGCTTAATGCAGCAGCTTTCTTAATCACTGCCATCACTCTCAACGTAGCTGACTGCTAAACAAGCTCCGTTGGTGTCTATGGAAATTTCATTACTCTTGAGACAAGGCGGCACACTTTGACACGACGCGAAAGACAGAGCGTGCAGCTGCGCAGTCCTCCTAAACGGCGAGACCGCCCTTGCAAATCAAGAGAGCCATGACATAGAGAAGGTGTGAGAGATATTTAGTACATACTGCAGTACGAAGATCAGGCAGGAGGGGCAATAAACAAACGTAGTGAAAGTAATGAACAAGTTATACGACTGATAATAATAAGCATTACTGCTGAAAGACAAGCATTGACTAAGCAAGATTATTAAATATACATTTTTAGAAAAAATTGTACGAATTTGTAGGAGCAGTTTTATGCACACAAAGATAAAGCATACACATCTGAGATAATGTGTAATAATATAGTACGGCAACATCAAGAGTGTAGTTTACACGAAGAGACGCGTGTGTTCATCGAACTCAGTAAAGCCACGTTCTGGAAAAGAACATTTAAAGGTAGTGCATTCTATTTGCTAATGGCTCGCGGAAAAAACGAGCCTTTGAAAACGTTAGTACGTGCAAAGCATGACGTGAGATCGTGATTGTGACTATGTCTGGTATGATGGGAAGAAGAAGGAGAAGTGTATTGACCGGTATCGACACTGCCGATTACAGGTGCAGGAAAATAAAGTTGAGCCTGGCAATAACTCTGCGCTGTTTCAAGGGTGGAATGTTGTTTTTAGCCATCAGTGATGAATGTGAATCAAGATTGTTATAGGCGTTATGCTCTTCATCTTACTGATCTTCTTTGAACCATTTCTAGTTTATAAACTTCCTTTTCGAAAATATGAACACCAGACAGCGCATACGTACTCAATACGGGGTCGAATAAAAGTATTATATGCAAGTAGGTTGATCTGCAATGGCGCGTTTTTTAGTTTCTGTCCAAGAAATTCTAGCTTCCTTGAAGCGGAGGAACAGACGTCGTCATTATGGCTACCCCATGATAGTCGATGAATAATCTTCACTTCCAAGTATTGAAAATCGCCAACTTCGATCAAGCGATTATTCTTTAAGGTGTACCTAAATGCAAAAAGGACTGATTTTATTGGATATTCGCATAAAGACTCATTTGGTAATGTTGAATTCCATCGACCAGGTGTTGCACCAATCGGAGAGAGAATTTAGGTTGTTCCGCAATCATATTGCTCCTTTTGCCTTTTCATTATCTTGTAAAAGTTGTAGTCGTTTCCAAAAAAGTTCAAGTTGACTGCGGAGTTGTCAACTGGTAAAACAATGCCATTGATGAAGATAAACGAGGCAGGGCCAAGGACACTGTTCTGGGGAACTCCCGAGGTTACAGGCAGGACCTCAGAGCTGCAGCTCTCGACCTGAACAAGCAATTTCTGTTTAGAGAGGTAACAGCGAATGGGTAGACCAATGTTAGAAAGCTTCATGAGTAGTTTAGCGTGACAGAGAATCAAACGCATTTCTGAAGTCTAAGAAAATAGCATCTATTTGGTCGTCCTTATCAAGTGCTATTGCGAAGTCATGAATAGCAGTGATAAGTTCGTTGGTAGTCGGCATAAAACCATGCCTGTAGCCAGAGAGGGGGGGGGGGGGCTAAGCCCAACATTTTGATAGAGGGGGCGCTTTACCGAAAATTAATACTGAAAATATCTTAAATATTCAAGGACGAGCAAATGCCCCCCCCCCCCCCCAACGCCCTGAAAAAAAAATTTGCAGTGGCTTAGCTCGGCTATGCCAGGATACGTAGTGTTAGCAAAGGTTCAGCTGATTATTCTGAGCTTTTCAGATTTCCGCAGCACGTTTAGCTTACCGCAGCACGTTTAGCGTTCCTCTGTTCATTCTTCTTACGCTGAAGCGCTAATTGCCAGGCAACTACTTCGGGATCCGATGACATAAGCTTCTCGGCTCTTCTGCGCCGTTGAGCAGCATTTACGCTTTCCTTCTCCATGGCGTTACCCACCTGCAAACGCCAGTCACAGGCGCTATCAAGCGGCACCAGCGCACTGTCAGACGGCGACTGCACAGCGAAGGCGAATACACCATCTCCCGCTAAAGGGGACCATGAGTAGATGCGAAGCCGGAGCACTTGCACGATCGCGTTCAGTTGGCGTTCGTTGGGCATGCTACCGAGCTCGCGTCGTGGAACGCGAAGAGCGACGCTACGCGCGTCGTATCTTCCATCTAGCCTGGCCGTTAATTCTCACAGGGCGAGCGGGGAACGCGGTCAACAGGCGGGCGAGAGGGGGCAGCGTAGCAGAGGAGAGAGAACTGGAGGGGACGCGCATGCGCTCGAGCTCATCGCGGCGTTGCGCAGGAGAGAATTTCGGCATGTCTAGCCCGCGTTTCAGAGGACAAGTGGAAAGGAGGAGGGGAGAGGGGAAGTGGAGAGGGGAATGGAAGAGGGGAGGGGAGAGGGAAAGGGGAGAGGGTGAGTGGATAGGGGAAGGCGAGAAGGTGAGTGTAGAGGGGAAATGGGAGAGGGTAGATGACAGGGGGAATAGTGAGGGGAGTGGAGAGTAGGTGTGTGGAGAGGGTATGCGCATGCGCAGTAAGGGTGGTCACGCCGCACACCACCACCAGATTGAGCTCCGCCTTAAGATACTTCGCATCTAATAGCTGCGCGCCGCCATGGCTACGACGTCACCCCTCTCGAATGCGCAGAGCAGCAGCGGCGAGTCGCGCGCGCATGCGCTGCACGGCTCATGATGACCCCCGCGAAACCTGCTCTGGCTAGGCGAGTGTAGCTAACGCTACAAACATTCCTAGCTACGGGACTGCCTGCGTGATGGAGAGGAGCGTAGTTGTACTTTGTTGCGCTGGCGCATAACCTTTCTTTAACTTACGTTTGCAGGTGAACTACGCTACCAGGCTGGCGAAAGTGACAGCACGTATGTTCTCACTGAGCGGGAGCATGCAGCGAAAGTTACAAGAGCTGTGGCGTCATTACCTATGAAGGTTAGTCTTGTCTATTTCACAACATATTGAAGGAATGTGTACTAAATGTTCACATATATATCTGCAGCCGAACCCACTTAAGGGATATTGTAGTACCACGAAAATTATATTGCTATAACCGATAATTGTTATAAACAGGTTACATGACAAAACCTAATAATAGTGATGGCAGGCTGCTCCGAGGAAATTATATCATCGGATGGAATATGACGACAAACATCAGCAGTAACGACGACAGAAGAATACTGAACGACCGATCTTTCGGACATGCTGGAAAATTTGGACGCTTTCGGGGTTCCGTCACACGCCCCTCATATTCAATGTATCAGGACGCCTCGACTTTCTGATGCGGGAAATGTACGAAAGTTAATTTTCCGGAACCTTTTTTTTTGAATTTGCGGGTCCGAAACTGCAGTAATTGAACTCGTCTTCACTGCATCGAAATAAGGTTCGCTCACTCTCCGCCACCCCTTTCCCCGCTTCCGCGTCGATAATCTCGCAAGAACCATACAGAGCTTTTGTCAATCAGTCCGTTTGCGACCATAGCGTTTTCCAAAAGTCAGTTTCGCTATACTGCTGTGTTGTAACGTGGAGAAGTGCACCAAGAATTGGGCGATGCCTTTACGGATAAGTGCCGGAAAGGCGCGGAGTCGGGATGGCGGCCGGCAGCAAACGAGCCAGTGCTATTAAATTGCTGACAGCCCTATTATCGCGACAGCGTTAAAGGTCATTCCATGCCAACTGTCCCAGTCTGGGCGCTCGACAAAAATCGATTTCTCTGAAAAAATCTGAGAAAATTACACACATATAGACATTAGTTCTACAGTATTTTCCCAAAATATTTTGAGCGGCAAAAATTTTTCGGGCACGTGAGCGCCATTTGAACTTCTCGATATGGTGGAAAACCAGGTACGAAAGAAAAAGTCGCTATAAATGGACCGTTTCACGCATTCATTCTAAACTTGCTTTTTTGTGTTTTTAGAGCATCGCGCTTTTATTATAGGACAGTTGCTTAGAGTAGCTTTATATTTTTCACTCCTTGGCACGTAGGTAAAATTGAGTAAGTTGCTGCGTTTTCGGGAATTTTTTTACAAAAGACGATTGTAGAGCAAGTGCATCAATTACTTTTATAGAACTCTCCATAAAACGTACTATCTTCTAAAGTTTTTGTTTTGCCTGTGTGCGGCGCACAGGCTCTAAAATAAAATCCTAAACTTGGAAAAAACGCTACATTGGCCTATGTTCAGACGTCTGTAGCACCCCGAGGTGGTCCAAGAAAAAATAAGCGGAAAAGCGCATGCGATTGAGAATTACAACACCTTCGTCCACAGAAAGTTTAAACGAAGTAGTTTTTGTTTTAGTGAAGAAAAAAATTTTTGAAGTTTAGTCCCACCATTGCATTATTTTGCTATGGGGGCAGTGCAAACCGACTGAATTTACTGCATAAAAAAGAGGCAGTGCATTCGTAGCACATGGTTTTCAGTTCCTTTTGTTAGTACTTTATAATATATATTACATATCAAGGAGATGATAAACAGAGGTAAAATATAACAATACCATTAGCTTAGATGCCGAAATTCCCCAATAATGAATCGCGTTACTTATTGCATGCGGCTCTGAGAATCAATTTTTTCAGAAGCCACGGAAGTGGCTATTTCGCGCAAAGAAAACACAAGGGGAGGGTTAAGGGGAGCGCAAACTTTTGACTGTTTATTCCAAATTTACTGCAGTAGTATATATACATGCAAACGCGTGCGCAGAAAGCGAGGTAAACAACGAACAGATAACGTTTTGTGCAATGCAATACAGAGGTATAGACATGCGCAAAAGGGCAGGCTCACAACAATCGGATACCATCTTAATCACAATCTGCGATGCAAGAACGTGCTCTCTGCCTGCGAAAGGAACAATGAAGTGTCACTAATGCATAATAAACCTCGTGCTTTTATGTGAAAAGCTTCCAACAGCTCCCGAGCAGTGGTGTCCCTGCTTCTCCCAAGAATCTGAATTTTATGCAGATACGGCTCACATTTGTGGGAATTGCAGTGGGCCGGCAAATGTGCCCCATCTTTACCTCACACTTGTGGGAATTGCAGTGGGCCGGCAAATGTGCCCCATCTTTACCTTTTAGGTAAAGATGAGGCACATTTGCCGGCCGGTTGTGATTAAGATGGTATCCCATTGTTGTGAGCCTGCCCTTTTGCGCATGTCTATACCTCTGTATTGCATTGCACAAAACGTTATCTGTTCGTTGTTTACCTCGCTTTCTGCGCACGCGTTTGCATGTATATATACTACTGCAGTAAATTTGGAATAAACAGTCAAAAGTTTGCGCTCCCCTTAACCCTCCCCTTGTGTTTTCTTTGCGCGAAATAGCCACTTCCGTGGCTTCTGAAAGAACATGAACCGACTAGCCCAACAACGTGTGCTTCTGAGAATCAATTGGCGTCAAAATAAGTTAAGTCTCAAAGTTCATGTAAACCGGAGAAAGGAGGCGTGAGCGTGGTCATTTATAGCGGATCCAAACGGAGTTCATCAATGTATTCCGCAACGAACGGCACATGATGTGACAACGCGCCGCGTATTCACGCATTCCGTCCGTCGTCCGTGACACTACGGACGGGATATGCCAAGCTATTTTTCACATCGTTATTTGGATGGTTGCAGACAGCAGGTTTTGGTTAAAGTAGCATTTGTCTGTCTGGTGGCATGCATTGCTTTACAGCTGTTGTGAGATCACAACAGCCTATTTTTGTGGCGTAGTTGTCCGGCGCCACCGCCTCCGGTGTGCGTAAACAATGCAATAAGTAACGCGATTCATTATTTGGGAATTTCGGCATCTAAGCCAATGGTATTGTTATATTTTTACCTCTGTTTATCATCTCCTTGATATGTAATATACATTTTAAAGTACTAACAAAAGGAACTGAAAACCATGTGCTACGAATGCACTGCCTCTTTTTTATGCAGTAAATTCAGTCGGTTTGCACTGCCCCCATAGCAAAATAATGCAATGGTGGGACTAAACTTCAAAAATTTTTTTCTTCACTAAAACAAAAACTACTTCGTTTAAACTTTCTGTGGACGAAGGTGTTGTAATTCTCAATCGCATGCGCTTTTCCGCTTATTTTTTCTTGGACCACCTCAGGGTGCTACAGACGTCTGAACATAGGCCAATGTAGCGTTTTTTCCAAGTTTAGGATTTTATTTTAGAGACTGTGCGCCGCACACAGGCAAAACAAAAACTTTAGAAGATAGTACGTTTTATGGAGAGTTCTATAAAAATAATTGATGTACTTGCTCTACAATCGTCTTTTGTAAAAAAATTCCCGAAAACGCAGCAACTTACTCAATTTTACCTACGTGCCAAGGAGTGAAAAATATAAAGCTACTCTAAGCAACTGTCCTATAATAAAAGCGCGTTGCTCTAAAAACACAAAAAAGCAAGTTTCGAATGAATGCGTGAAACGGTCCATTTATAGCGAATTTTTCTTTCGTACCTGGTTTTCCACCATATCGAGAAGTTCAAATGGCGCTCACGTGCCCGAAACATTCTTGCCGCTCAAAATATTTTGGAAAATATTGTAGAACTAATGTCTATACGTGTGTAATTTTCTCAGAGTTTTTCAGAGAAATTGATTTTTGTCGAGCGCCCCGGCTGGGACAGTTGGCGTGGAATGACCCTTAAAGAGCTCGTTTCCCAGAAGTTCCGGTGTCGGCGATGGCGTCGGCGGTTGTGAGCGAACAATCTGCTTTGTCCGTGAGCTAAAATTCGAGGTAGATACAAATAAAGAATTAAGAAGAATCCTAGATGTCTGTGGGACCGGGGATTCGAACCTGTGACCTCTCGATCTGTGGCGCAATGCCTTAGGCGCTCGGCCACCGCGCATGCACCGCGCACACTAACGACGAGCTATTTATCATTTACCATTGGTAGTACGGACATCTCGGAGGTGCTTCAGCGTGGCAGAGGCTTGACTATCACCTGCGAGATGGTGCAAAGGGCCTGCGGGCGCGCTTTCCGTGTTTCGTCGCGCCGCAGGCATGTATATAGGAGCCGGAGAGCGTCCGCACTTTGGCTTTTCTTGCGGCACGGTTTAGCTATCCACCGAGAAGCGAAGTTAGGGTAGCGATTGGGAAGGCGACACAAACACGGTCCGATTACGCTATCGCGTTATACTTTTGAAAGCGAAGCTTAAGCGTCCTTCAATTTTTATGATAAGCATCTTCAGTCAACTGCTTGATAGTGCGTGTGGCCTAACCCATTTGTGTGAGCGTTGTGTACGCTTTTAATGGGCGACGACCCAAACACGCCACGCCACCGTTCACTGCTGCCTTTTTTTGCGAGACCGCTAAGCACGCAGTCATCTCTGCCGTAGTCGCTGTCACCGTGCGTTTTCCGTCCTGTGCCTTTTCTTTTCGCTGGCAATGTCGCGCAATGCCGATGATCAACGGGCGGATCAGCCACCTTTCGTGTCGGTGCCGAAGAAACCATGTAACCAGGAACAAGCTTCAGCCACTCCAGCGCAGTTGCGGCGTTTCATTATTATCTTGGAGGGTGGACCTATTCTTCCAGCATGTGGGAGGCGCTGGGATGGTGGGTGAGGGTGCAGTAATTTGAATTTATCGTTTTCTGCTTTTTCTTGAAGAATTTAGCGTCCTTATTAACGTCTTTAATATATTGCCACGCCCACTTCTTGTCCTATTTTGATGTTTTTGGGTTTGACGAGCAAGGGCGATTATCAACGCTCGACGCTGCCCGCGAAGCAGTGTTCGAGAGACTTCTCGATTGTAGTAGATCGTTTGTTCCAGCTTTATCTAGAGATAACGCCGCCACCAGCGATATCGCTGGAAAGTTCCATAGCACCTGTATAAAAACCGACGCACTTGACCGCTTGTCAGTTGATCGACGGACGACGCCCTGTTCGCCGCTATCATTGTACAGCGTGTATTGCTGTAGTTCTAGTTCTCATTTTCCGGCCACAAGTTCGGCCAAATAAACAGTTTCATCCTGCAAACGCCGACTGCTGTCTTCGTCGACGTCACGACCACGTGACATCTGGTGGAGGTGCTGCTTCATGATCCGTACGCCACCGCGGAGCGCTGACCCAAGCCCAAGCCGCGAAGAAGACGACTCTAAGGTCAACCCGGATCCTCGAACCAGCCGCCGGCAGGAGGGACAACAACAAGAGTACGGGCTCCTTCCCGAAAACGCCAGGCAGCCGAAGACCGTCACATCTACCGCCGAGACGATGACAGACCCCCTGCCACCTACAACGGTCGTCATGCATCAACCGAGGGAGCCGCCGACATTCCGCGGATCACCATGCGAGGATCCAGAAAGCTGGCTGGAGGCATACGACCGGGTCTCCACGTTCAACAACTGGGACTGCGACGAGAAGCTACGCCATGTCTACTTCGCCCTTGAAGATGGCGCAAGGACCTGGTTCGAGAATCGAGAGTCCACGCTAACATCATGGGACCTCTTCCGCACCGGATTTCTCCACACCTTCCCGAGCGTCATCCGGAAAGAAAGGGCTGAAACCCTTCTCGAGACCCGTGTACAGCTCCCCAATGAGAACGTCGGACTGTACACCGAAGAAATGACTCGCCTATTCCGCCATGCCGATCCAGCCATGTCCGAAGAAAAGAAAGTTCGCTTCCTGATGCGGGGAGTGAAGGAAGAACTCTTCGCCGGACTTGTGCGCAACCCGCCGAAGACGGTCTCGGAATTCCTTTCGGAGGCCACCACAATCGAAAAGGCACTAGAAATCTGCACTAAGCAGTACAACCGCCGCATTCCTACGACGACCTACGGGGAGGTTCAGGCGCTGCAGTCTGATGACCTGCGTGACACCCTCAGAGCGATTGTGCGGGAGGAGCTGCGCAAACTGTTACCTTCGCCGCAGCATCAAGTGGATTCAATCGCCGACGTTGTCCGCGAGGAAGTCCGGCAATCGCTAGGAATTCCCGAAGCACCGCAGGCTCAGCCGGAAGCCATGAGCTATGCTGCTGCAGCCCGACGCAACGCCCCCCCTCCTCGCCCACGTCAAGACGCCGCGCCGCCGCAGCAGTTCCGCCGCCAGGCACCGCCGCCACCACCACCCACGCCATACCGCCCGCCGACAGGACAACGCTGCGCCCCCCGAAAGACCGACGTTTGGCGTGCCCCTGACAACCGACCGCTCTGCTATCACTGCGGGGAAGCCGGCCACACATACCGTCGATGCCAGTATCGACAGATGGGGCTACGCGGATTCGCCGTCAACGCGCCGCGCCCGCAGCCAGGCGAACGGCCTCGCGACATCGACGACTACCTCACCGGAACACAGTGGGAAGAACGACGACCTTCCCGCTCGCCCTCGCCCGGCCGCTACATGTCACCGCACCGCCGGCAGTACACTGGCCCAAACCGGGGCCGGTCGCCTAGCCCGTATCCGGGAAACTAAGGGCAGCAACCGATGGAGGTGCGGTTGCTGTACGACGAACTGCCGAAGATCCTCCGGGGCCGCCGACGACGACAACGCGACGAGACCTTCAGAACACGACGCAAACCGGACGGAGCCCTCACGACGAAACTTCGCGGCCCGAAGAAAACCTGACGACGCAACGTCGAAACAGCGGGACAAATCGACGAAGCCGTGATCCGACGCCACGACCTAACCGCAACGCAAGACGACGAACAAGCGACCTCGATGTTCTTATCGACGGCCACAGCGTCACAGCTCTCGTCGACACCGGAGCCGACTATTCCGTCGTCAGTGGGCCATTCGCCACCAAGCTGAAGAAAGTAAAGACCGCTTGGAGTGGACCAGAAATCCGGACAGCTGGAGGCCACCTGATAACGCCGATTGGTGTCTGCACGGCGAGAGTCACCATCAATAACCGCACTTATCCTGTGAGCTTTGTAATCCTACAAAACTGCTCCAGGGATGTGATACTCGGAATGGACTTCCTAAGTGACGGCGGCGCCGTTATCGACCTGAGGTCTGAGTCGATAACACTAACCTCAGACAAAGCGCTCCCGCCCCACGCGACGCCAGGGAACCATGCACTGAATGTGATAGAAGAGCAGGTGACCGTTCCGCCACGCTCCAGCGTCATTATTTCCGTCGGCACCGAAAAACCTGCGAACCTTGAATGCGTAATCGACGGCGATCAGCAACTACTCCTGAATCGTCAAATTTGCGTCGCAAGAGGTATCGCCGAGCTGCATGACGGTAAAGCAAAGGTACTGCTGACAAACTTCAGCCACGAATATAGGCACCTCAACATGGGTACGACGGTTGCCTACATCGACGAATGTGCAGCCGCCAGCGATGCTTTCGCCCTCTTCGATGCTGTTGAACCTGCTTCGACGAATAGAGGTCACGAACGGGATTTTGACGTCAACCCGAGCCTTCCGAAGGTCAAGCAAGATAAGCTCAAAACCCTGCTCCTGCAATACAAGGACTGTTTCTCGGCGTCATCGCGGGTCCGACAAACGCCCCTTGCTAAGCACCGCATTATAACAGAGGAAAATGCTCGACCACTCCGTCAGAGTCCCTACCGGGTTTCGACGCGGGAACGGGAGGCCGTGAAGAAACAGGTCGACGAAATGCTATGCGACGACATCATCCAGCCGTCGAAGAGTCCGTGGGCATCCCCCGTGGTGCTAGTGAAGAAGAAGGATGGGACTCTTCGTTTTTGCGTCGATTATCGTCGCCTGAACAAAGTCACGAAGAAGGACGTGTATCCCCTTCCCCGGATAGACGACACCCTGGATCGATTACACAACGCAAAGTACTTTTCGTCGATGGACCTCAAGACCGGTTACTGGCAAATAGAAGTCGACGAGAGAGACCGAGAAAAGACTGCCTTTATAACGCCAGACGGCCTGTTTGAGTTCAAGGTCATGCCTTTTGGTCTTTGCTCGGCACCTGCGACTTTTCAACGGGTTATGGATACAGTACTGGCCGGCTTGAAGTGGCAGACGTGCCTCGTGTACTTGGACGACGTCGTAGTGTTTTCCTCAAACTTCGACGAACACCTTCGGCGCCTTGAAGCTGTACTTCAAGCAATCAAGACCTGCGGACTCACTTTGAAGCCTGAAAAGTGCCGCTTCGCGTACGAGGAGCTGTTGTTCTTGGGTCATGTGATCAGCAAGGATGGTGTTCGCCCGGACCCGCGGAAAACAGCTGCCATCGCTGACTTCCCGACGCCCACCGACAAGAAGGCCGTACGCCGTTTTCTCGGCTTGTGCGCCTATTACAGACGTTTCGTCAAGGAATTTTCACGGATCGCCGAGCCACTGACGCAACTCACGAAGGCCGACGTCGAATTCAGGTGGGAAACGTCGCAAGTTCAGGCATTTCAAGAATTGAAACGACGCCTGCAGACGCCTCCGATACTTGCGCATTTCGACGAGCACGCCGATACGGAAATCCACACCGACGCAAGCAGCGTAGGACTCGGCGCCGTCCTTGTGCAGAAGACCGACGGATTGGAAAGGGTCATCAGTTATGCTAGCCGGTCACTATCAAAGGCAGAAATCAACTATTCCACAACAGAAAAGGAGTGTCTGGCCATCATCTGGGCTACATCGAAGTTTCGCCCCTACATCTACGGCCGGCCCTTCAAAGTTGTGAGCGACCACCACGCCTTGTGTTGGCTAGCCAACTTGAAGGACCCTTCAGGTCGCCTCGCACGGTGGAGCCTAAGACTCCAAGAATTCGACATTAGCGTCGTTTACAAGTCCGGAAGAAAACACTCCGACGCCGACTGCTTGTCTCGTGCCCCCGTCGACGCACCGCCGCAGGACGACCACGATGATGACTGCTTCTTGGGAACCATAAGTGCCGACGACTTCGCTGAACGACAGCAAGCCGACCCGAAACTCAGGGGCCTTGTGGAATACCTCAAGGGCAGGACCGCCGTTGTTCCAAAAGTATTCAGGAGGGGATTGGCGTCATTTCTCTTGAAAAACGACGTCCTCGTAAAGAAGAACTTCTCTCCGGCCCGGGCGACTACCTCATCGTTGTACCTTCGGCACTGCGACCAGAGGTTCTGCAGGCCCTGCACGACGACCCGACGGCTGGCCACCTCGGCTTTTCCCGCACGCTCGCGAGGATACAGGAAAAATACTACTGGCCACGCCTTCCTGCCGACGTCGCCCACTACGTTAAGACTTGCCGAGATTGCCAGCAACGGAAGACACCGCCGACTAGGCCAGCGGGACTTCTGCAGCCAATCGAACCACCTCACCGGCCGTTCCAGCAAATCGGGATGGACCTACTGGGGCCGTTCCCGACGTCGACTTCCGGCAACAAGTGGATCGTCATAGCAACTGACTACCTCACCCGCTACGCCGAGACAAAGGCCTTGCCCAAAGGCAGTGCCGCCGAGGTAGCCAAGTTCTTCGTGGAGAACATCATCTTGCGTCATGGCGCCCCAGAGGTCCTCATCACAGACAGAGGTACCGCCTTTACTGCGGACCTAACTCAGGCGATCTTAAAATACAGCGAGACGAGCCACCGCCGCACCACCGCCTACCACCCGCAGACCAATGGCCTCACCGAGCGTCTAAATAAGACCATCGCCGACATGCTGGCCATGTACGTCGACGTTGAGCACAAGACGTGGGACGCCGTCCTTCCGTACGTGACCTTCGCTTACAACACGGCCGTCCAAGAAACGACGCAGATGACGCCGTACAAGTTGGTTTACGGAAGGAGCCCGGCGACGACACTGGACGCCATGCTACCGAATGTCACCGACGAAGAAAACCTCGACGCCGCCGCTTACTTACAACGTGCCGAGGAAGCTCGACAGCTCGCCCGCCTGCGCATCAAGACCCAGCAGCACACCGATAGCCGTCGCTACAATCTGCGACGACGCTTCGTAGAATACCAGCCCGGCGACCGCGTCTGGGTCTGGACGCCGATACGCCGACGTGGCCTTAGCGAAAAACTCCTTCGGCGATACTTCGGACCCTACAAGGTTCTTCGACGTCTCGGCGCTCTTGACTACGAGGTCATCCCGGACGGCATTACGAACTCCCAGCGACGCCGCGCACGACCTGAAGTCGTCCATGTCGTGCGTCTTAAGCCGTTTTTTGCACGTTAGCGAATCTGGGGACTCTACTTTTACCTTTGTTATTGTAATTTATTTATGTATGCACTTGTGTTTTTTTTCTCTTCTTTGTTCTTTCGCAAGCATCGGGACGATGCTTTTTCCGAGGGGGGCAATGCCACGCCCACTTCTT
The DNA here is from genome assembly GCF_013339695.2 of Rhipicephalus sanguineus. NCBI lineage: Eukaryota > Metazoa > Arthropoda > Arachnida > Ixodida > Ixodidae > Rhipicephalus > Rhipicephalus sanguineus. Next base: position 116,752,942 of record NC_051177.1, read on the forward strand.
GTCCTATTTTGATGCTTTTGGGTTTGACCAGCAAGGGCGATTATCAACGCTCGACGCTGCCCGCGAAGCAGTGTTCGAGAGACTTCTCGATTGTAGTAGATCGTTTTGTTAAGATTTCGCGCCGCACGCGAATGTTCCAGCTTTATCTAGAGATAACGCCGCCACCAGCGATATCGCTGGAAAGTTCCATAGCACCTGTATAAAAACCGACGCACTTGACCGCTTGTCAGTTGATCGACGGACGACGCCCTGTTCGCCGCTATCATTGTACAGCGTGTATTGCTGTAGTTCTAGTTCTCATTTTCCGGCCACAAGTTCGGCCAAATAAACAGATTCATCCTGCAAACGCCGACTGCTGTCTTCGTCGACGTCACGACCACGTGACAATATATATATATATATATATATATATATATATATATATATATATATATATATATATGCCACAATCATTATTCACTTTGATTAACGACACGGGGTCTAACCGTTAGTCCCCAAGCAGCTCACTATTAGTCCGCACTGATCACCTCAACGGACTTACATTTAGTCCCCACATTTACACCTTACCGGGCAACTATTAGTCCCCACAGATCACCTCAGTAGACATTCATTTAATCCTGACATTTACACTTTACCGGACAATCGTTAGTCCCCGCCGTTGCACCTAGCCGAACGAACAGTCGGTCCACACAAATGCGGCATTCGGATGAACTTTTTATTCTTAGTTCAAATGATCCGTTCATCGACAGGGATGATTTTCTACAGTTACTCTCCGCAAGGCTTAATACGTTTTTCGCATGATTTTTTTCCACTGTGAGCAACAAATGGGGCATAAAAGAACACGCAAAAAAATATTGAGTCATGCGTGTATCACTGCTTTCGCAGTCAGGTCGATGAAATCATTTATTTTTCTCTATGGATATGAAGTTTCTGCTTTCTTTCATTGAATTCACTCTAAAATGTCCAGTGCAGGTCCAGTCACGTTGTCATATTTCGTACAGTCCCTGTTCTGAAGCTGCTCCAATAGAAGCGATAGATGACTGGGATTGCACGCGCCAGCGTACACAGCATTCTGGACGTCGTGGACAACGGCTGAATTTTGCAAAGTACAAAAAATGGCAAATAGGAAGTCACACGTGACAGGGAGGATGAAGACGCACGCACATGGCAAATACGTCAAGGTGAAATAAAAACACACGTCTAAATTATGACATGCAAATAATTTTCCCATGATATAATACAACATCAAAGGCGCATTTCGAGCCACATAGCGCAACAGCACAAGTGCGGCAGCTGCAGCCATCACGCCGAGGCACCAGTGACCACCGTGCCCCCAACGAGTCGGCGAGTTTTCTGCGAGCGGCGTCATACAGCTCGAGCAAGCCCGTCAGCCGCCGCTGCCGCCAGCGAATCTCGAGCAGAGGAGCGAGCGAACGTGGGGCCACGAGGAAGCCGGCCGTAATGGCGACCAATTTCCACAAAGTTGCTCGAGCGAGCAGCAGTACTTCGAGCGAACGCGGGGCCACCGCCATGAACCGGGCCGGGCTGCTTGCGAGCGAGCGACGAGGAAGCCGACGGTAACGGCATCCAATTTCCACAAAGTTCCTCGAGCGAGCGGCAGTACAGCGAGCGAAAGCGGGGCCGCCGTCCGGCGAACTGCTCGCGAGCGAGCGTCGAGGAAGCCGACGGTAATGGCGACCAATTTTCACAGAGCTCCGAAGCGCAGCTAAAATCAACTAGCTAAAGCACCCGCCAAACCATGCCGGTTCATTTCAAGGGCGCCACATAGAATCGGGCTCGTTGCCGGAGGCCGCAATGCGTTTTGGACGAGTCGCAGAACAGCGGCGAAGCCTCTGCCCAATACCGCGAGTTCGCAGCTCATCACCACAGCGAATTCTCGATAAGCGAGCGCCCGGACGGCCGACGACAATGGCGGCCAATATCCAGGCGGTCACAAAGCACAGGCGAGCTGACGCCCAAGCGGGCCCTCGGGGTACATCTCGTGCACGCGATATACAATACGATCGAGTCCGTTACCGGCAATCGCGATCAGTTTCGCGCACGCCATAAGTACGGCAGAATGAAGAGCGATCACTTACATGTGAAAAAATCCAGCGCGGATTTGTGCCCAGAGTCAGATTGAAATCATGGATCCGACAGGCCTACTGTCTTCTCGGCCACCATTCCGAGCCAAAGTGACGCAGTGCCCTGACTATGCCGGAGATATACAGCGTGGCGTCGCGACGTGTCGAGACCAGCTCCAGACTTCATGGGTGCGGCGAAACGTAAAAGAAGCACTGCACGCTCATACACGCATACGTGTATATCGAAGGCACCGCGGCGTAGTTCCTAGATTGTCGAACTGAACTCTCCGAACGCGACACAACCGCCAACACATCACCACGAACACAAGTGGGAAGACTGACCCAAGAGCGAGGGAGACGGTTAGTTCCCTTGACAGCGGTTTTCACACGGAACGTATCTCTGCAGACGGCCTGCATCTCCCGCGCGGTTGGCCCCTTTGCATACTAACTGGTTTGCACACGGCACGCATCCCTCTACGGTTGCTCCTCAACGGTCTATCCGTTCATCGCGTGCGCCTATTGGGCTCTGTTATTCCTCTTTCGGGTAATTTCGCCTTAGAGTGTACTGTACGCTGAGTACATTGCAACGATACTCTCCAATTTTCTTCGGCCTTCGCAGTGAAGACGGCGAAGACCGCCTCTACAATTGCGACAGAATCAGTGCTTGGAATCATTGTGGCGACGCGCGCAAACTGCGCTATGTTCCTTGTTACCTCAAGGTGTTCGCCAAAACGTGGTTCTACAACCATGTTTTTTTGTTTATTTTCACGGAACAGCTGCGTCAGATATTCGGCACGTCTACTGGACGCTCTGAGGCAGGGGAGCGAAAGCTTGCTACCCGCATCCAAGGACCCGATGAGTCATATACGTCCTACACTGAAGACGTTCTCGCTCTCTGCCGCCGTTCCCAAAGTGACATGCCGGAGGACGATCGTATTCGTCCCACACTGAAAGGCGTCAACTCCGTAGCTTTTAATGATCTTGTCATTCAGAGCCCAAGTAAACTTTAGGACATCATCACAACATGCCAACGTCTGGATGCACTGTATTCCATGTGCCTTCCACACGCCTTCCACACGCCTCCTGTCACTCGGCTGAATCATCGTGAGCATCATCATCGTTCGTCTCGCGGGCTACACCGCTATTGCTTCGCGTGGCTTAGTTGCAGTATAAGTGTGCTACCGTCGTACCGGACGTCGCATTAATATATATATATATATATATATATATATATATATATATATATATATATATAGACAGCCTGCGCTGTCTATATAGGCCTGCGCAGGCCTGTCTATATATATAGGTATAAAGACAGGCCTGTCAGCGCAGCACGTCTGAGAACGCCACGCACGCTTCCCATAACATGCATCCCATGAAAATGACTCTTCCGAAGTATGAGCATCCAAGGTACGCCGTTCAGGCCTCCTTGGACGTGCATGTCGACGCCGTGAGTACCGCTACCACCGCATACTCCACGGACATGAACCATCGCACTTCGGGGGTCTCATCAGACAGCGCTGCGGAGCTGTCGCGTACCATCGCGCAACTCCGCGTCGAGATTAACGCCTTGACAACGCTGAGCTCCTAACAGTGCTAAAACTGCTGCTTGGGAGAGTTGGTTCATGATTAAAATGTCTGAACTATGCCTTGCCGCCTTTCCACCATTATGCGTAATGAATGCTGTGTTGCCTGCAGCCGCCTGACAAGATCTTGAGGCCAGCTCAGCCAAGGATCGCAGAGATCTCCTGTGTGCCCTCACGGAGCTATCATACCAACTGAGCTGGTTGGCGTCGGCACGCTGTGGATTTTCTCCCGCCGCCCTACTGTCACCCGCAGTCTGCCAACTACCAGCGCTTTACGGCTTGGAGAGCGACGCCGACAATTGGGTGATGACCGTCAACGCTCTAGGAGCTCGCGAGGCCTGGACGGAACTGCAGAAATGGTCCGTGGCCGTATACCGCTTTCGGGATGGTGCCGCGGAATCGCACAGGTACGAAAGGCGCGAGGCAGCAGTCCTGGGCGGAATGGAGTGCAACCCAGATTACAGCGTTCTGCCGGATTTCATATGCCACCAGCGAGTCTAGCATGACCTCTACCGAGGAGGGAGCTCAGGAGGTGCGCCACCTCGAGGCTGTCACTGCGCGCTGCAGCCCACCGGCAGAGAGCTGCGGAGCCATGGCCTGGTACAAACGCCGGACTGACTCCATGTTGTGACTCTGCCTCGATATCTGGCGCCAGAACAACCCTGTCTATGGCCGAGAGCATTTCGCATTGACATCTATCGAAAAAACTGCCCGCATGCTCGTCATTGCTTGGGCACTTGGAGGCACCGGCCCGAGTCGTACTCGACTTGGCATTAGGTGCTACCACCTAATGAAACATACCAGTCCGCGGATTCTACCAACAAGCTCTCTGACAAGACGGAAGCGGATCTGCGCGCTTTAAAGCATTCACTGGCAGAACGTGAGAGTGCCTCCATCTTGCTAAAAGATGCCTCTCCATGAGACACCAAGGTCTCTGACACGCCTCAGATGATTTTTATCGACGACGTACCAGCGTAGCACAAGTCTCCTGCTCTTAGCATGGCATCTGACGAGGTTGACCCGGCTCCACGCAGCGGGGCTTCGAGAATTGCTGGCTTGAGAACTTCAGGGAGCCCGAAGGTGACAATGCCACGTAAGCACAAGCCACGTCGCAGGCCAGTGCGGGAACTTGACCCCACGTGGACGAAGACGTCTAGTAGGACACTCAAATGCCTCTCGGCCCGCGGCAAAGTGCGCATATGGTAGCGTTGCGTGCAGCAAGTTGCGTTACCGGATCCACCATTTACTGCCCTGTTTTTCAAAATGGGGTGGCAAAAGGTCAGTGACAGTCATTTTGCGGCAAAGTCACCTTGGGAAGCACCTGCGATCTTGCTGAAATAGTCGAGGCCGTCCCCCAGAGCCATCGCCGAGAAAATGTAATGCCAAGCCGCGTCACTGCAGGGAACTGCGACTATCGTGAAACTGCCAACTCTGTTCACCAAAAGAGAATGATACCGCTTTCCTTGCAATGTCGCAGCGTAGCCGAGGTCATTGACCACCCCGATGCAGTTAATGTTGTCCCCTATAGAGCAATCATCATCAAACGTTGGAGCGAAGACCCAGCGTCTACAGCGATATAGCAACCGTCCACTGCGGTGTAGCCAGCACTGCCCACCAGGCAGCGTCGTGGTGTCAGTCCACGCGCTCGCAGTCATGGCCGAATGTGATTACGAAGACTGAAACCGGGGTTTGGGCACGCAGGCAGCTAAGGCGAAGGGAGAGAAGACGAAGGGCAGATCATCAAACAGCTGGCCGAGGAACGGGTGCTGTCTTTGGTCTCGTTCATTACTATATATATATATATATATATATATATATATATATATATATATGTGTGTGTGTGTGTGTGTGTGTGTGTGTGTGTGTGTGTGTGTGTGTGTGTGTGTGTGTGTGTGTGTGTGTGTGTGTGTGTGTGTGTGTGTGTGTGTGTGTTTATTGCTGTACTTTGATTCATTCGGGTTTCAGAAATAAACGGTTACAACGCTTGATGCAGACCATTCCCACACTGTTTGGGAAGCTTCGAGATTGTTAGAGATCATTCTATTAAGATTACGCGCAGGACGCGAATAGCCAACATTCGTGAGCTTACATGAGCAGCAATGACAGCGCTGGAAGGTTCGATGACTGATGTATAGAGACGACGCGTGCCGCCCATGATAAGGTTTCTCGACGGCCGCCCACAGTTCTCGCTGAGCCTATCAATGTACAGCGTGAATTGCTTGTACCTTGACTTTTCATTTTCAGGGCACAAGTTCTCTCAATAAAGAGTCATGTATTTCCCAGTCTTGCTGGAGCCTCCTTCACCGCCGCTACCACGTGACATATGGTGGATGTGCTAGTTCCTTTATGTTCCGGACGGCAACGAAAAGCAGGGATCAAGCCCACAGCTTGAAAGCGAAGACACCAAAGCCCTCCTGCAGCAACGAGGTAGCCGCAGGCTGCGAGGCTTGCAAGTGGAGTGCGGACCCCTACCCCACAAAACAGCCACGGCGACAAAGACAACTGTCATGATGATGACTACTGTGTTCCCGGCTACAGTCGTGATGCAGCAGACCAGGGAGCCGGTGACTTTCCGTAGATCATCGTTTGAAGAACCGGAAACCTGGCTTGAAACATACGGCTGAGTCGCCGTCTTGGACATGTTCACGGGCGTCGTCCGCAAGAAAAGAACTGCATCTTTGATGGAGACACAAGTGCAGCTACCAAACGAAAACGTCACCATCTTTGCAGAAGAGATTGCCCGAATTTTCCGCCAAGCCAACGCTGCCATGCCCGAAGAGAAAAAAATTCTTCTGCATAAGCGGGGTGTGAAAGAAGAACTATTATCAGGACTTGTCCGTAACCCGCCCAAGGTCACCGAATCCCTCGCCGAAGCTACAATTATTGAGAAGACGCTCGAGATGCGGACGGAGCAATATAACCGCGCTCCGCTGTCTGTAAACTACCCCCAAATGCACTCGCTGACCACCGACGACTTGCGATCAGAACGGTCATGTGTGTAGAGCTGCGCAACATGTTTTATGAATCGCAACACCAGCTGCATTCAATAGCCGACATCGTTTGCGAGGAAATCCAACAACCTCTGGGAGCACCTCAACAAGCGCAGCGTGAGCCATAAGGGACGAGCTATGCTGCTGCAGTCCACCGTACCGCTCCCTCTCCGCGCGTTTTTGTCTCCGGATTTGTATAGCAAAACAACTCTTGCTATTTTAAACTGTTCAGCAAAGCCAGTCAGGGAAACCAATAAATGTTCTGTCGTGTTCCGATCATTCCCTTCCGCTCCTTTTCGGCCAGACATCTATGCGGACGCCAGCAATTCATAATCCTGCACTCAAACAACTGCGGCACAGGTCTGATTGAATGAAGGCATGGGGTGGATTGGCAGCCCCTTTAGATGATGATTAGGGTATGGGGGTCGCCCGCCCTATGACCCCTGTGCGCGTGCCTGTGATCGAACTTTTCGTATCTATCTATCTATCTATCTATCTATCTATCTATCTATCTATCTATCTATCTATCTATCTATCTATCTATCTATCTATCTATCTATCTATCTATCTATCTATCTATCTATCATCTTGCCGCCTACATTCTTCGCTCGCGGTCGCTTTGTTACCTTAGTATATAGCACAATTTTCATGGCTTGGTATGAGCCTATGACGAGCATGCGTTACGTGCCGTGAAATGCATAACGTGATATGCATGTCTGTTAGGTAATTACATTAAAGCCAGGATTTCATTGTAATGCCATGGTGGTCGCTTCAATATTTTGCTGTATAGGAAAATGTTCATTTTATGCGTATCAGTATGTGGTCACGCGTTTGGTACGACGCTGAAGAATGCAATAATCAAACCAGTGAAGCTAGACTGAACTGTTGATTGGGGAAACTTGCGCCTAGTCACGCATGTAGAGCTCGCCGTACAAAGATGTAACAGTCGCTCGCAGTACAATGATAGCGGAGAGCAAGAACGTCGTTCGTTGATAACTTGATATGCGGTTCAACCACGCCGGCATTTATATATGTGGTGGTCACGTATATTCCATCGCTAGCAGTAGTAGCAGTCTAAGCTCCCGAACGCTTAGCTACTCGTGTTGTGCGCGCGAACACATCAGCACATTCATAAACACTCTTAAATGTGTCCATATATTTTATCGGTCCTGGTTGTCGTGGAATAACTTTATTCAAACAGAACCCAGCGACTTGCTGGTCCGGGCCCGGATTAACCGTGCTGGCGAAAATTGACTTTAATGTCAAAATAACTTATGTTATCAGCATTTACTTCGCTTCACACTTGTTTCCAGGCGTCTCTACAGGCAGGAGATTTGTACAGAAGAGTAAACTCAGCTTCGAAAATTGGTGTCATTACCCTTGCAACGTGAAGGCTTTCATTTTAGGAGCTTGCTCCTCATGCTCGCGCCTTGTCCGTTCTCGCCGGCGTGTACACTCTCCGGTAATTTCAAGATTGCTCACTAGATGGCGCGCCGCCGCTCAAGGCGGCGCACACCACGCTCGCGCATGCGCAAGTTAGATAGATGACCGTTAGAGGACCGCGGCTCTCGTTTGGCGCGCTTCCTTTCTTTTCGCCGGGAGCTCACTCAGTGAACACTCTTCTTTGCCGCACCGCAGCATGAACACCCTAGACAAGGCGGGGTGTTCATGCTGCTGCACGGCGGGCTCGTCGCCAAGACCCTGCGGTGAGAGCCCGGGAGGCCGAAGCGAAGAGGGCTAATGTATACATAACAACGTTTTCACGTCTATATATGATGGTAGAGGAATGTGTACGGAGGATTCGCCGGTTACCCGATCATCTCCAAGCAAGCTCCTCTAACATGATTCACTTCGTAACATGGCGGTGATTTTTTAAGCTGCATACAGGAACCTTGCTTGTGAAAACTTGGCCTGTGAAACATGGGGAAGGAGGTGTTTCTTGTGCAAAATCCTGAACCTATTTAACATGTATTTATTCAATGTAATAGTGACATTTTTTGACCTATTATAGAAGGTCACAAACATAGATTCAGTCATTATTCCGCATAGAATTCCCTTCTTGCTACTTGAAAGTGCTGTTCAACATATGGACGTTATCTTTTTATTCGATCTGCATTCAGTATGGCGTGGCACGTTAGCATACACACACGGTGATGTTAAAGTTCTAGTGTATAAGTGTTTTGCGGAACACATGGTCAAAGTACGGGATATGTACAAGACGACTGATTACGATGAAGATCTGATGTATTTGTTTAGTGCATTAACATTCATAAGATGAGTATGATGTGTGATTATTAGACTAGCTGTACGTATGACCAAAAAGGCAGTAAAGAAGAGAATGCACGCAAGGCCGAGCGGCTTTACTCGTCGCACCTCGGAGCGAAGGGTTGCTGGATCGAGTCGCGATGAAGCTGTTCGGAAAACATTTTCTTGTGGACTGCTTTCATTGTGATATGTATATATGTACGGACCGTGGCAAAACTTGGGGAGGGCGAGGCATGTAGGGAGGGGTGTTTCAGCTCCACTAACGTGAAACCTGTGGAGGGGCGAAGCATGCAGTGTGCTCCGCTGTTTCCAACAGCAAAATCACTGCTAATGGGCAATGAGAGGCAGAAGAGAGATTAGACACAGAGACCCGCAGTCCGCTATTAGGTAACGTGCACGCTGCGAATCTTTATTGCTCAACTATGCACAAGCGAACTCTCCCACCGGCACTGCATTGCAGGTCAAGATCCAGTGCCTATATATGCGCGGTGGTCGGTGAACGGTTGAGCAGCGCGAGCAGTCGGTTTTTTTAATCAAGGAACTCGCTAGCAGATGCTGCCTGCGTCGGCGTTGTCTCTCGCGGGCGAGGGCGTGTTCACGTCCCTTGTGAGGTGGTAGTTCAGGGTTCATCGCAGAGATAACGTTTCCATAGTCAAGGCGCGCCGTTTGCCCTCTCTCGCCACACGGCGCGCGCTGAAGCGGTGGCGCCCTTTCTTGCGCTCACGCAAATGGCTCTAAGGTGCTTCCCCCCTAAAACCCACCGATGCTGTTTATATCATTGCTATCGCAATAAAAACTCAGAAGGGAAAAGATGGCTACTTGGCAAAGCATTACTCAGAGTACGGGTGTACCCCCTCTTCGATGACACAACAGTTATCGCTGCGCACGGAAATGAGCAGAATAAGCTTATGGTAGAAGCTGCGGCAATTGGTGAGAAAGAGGTGGTTAGCAAGCCCGCAATCGCTCTTTTGACTATGAGTGAGTAAAATCTATTGAACATGCCTTAGAATAACAGACTGTTGGGCGAGCTTTCCGCGCAGTTTTCTACATAATGAACATGTCTGGCGGTATTGAGCGGTGTGGGGTCACAAGCACCCCGGCCTAGGTGATGGCCTCGAGTCTTTGGGTGCGGGCGGCTTCCTCGGCGTGCCGCACGGCCCACAGTTGATCGGCGAAATCGTTGCTGAGCAGCGCCGCCCTCATCGCACCTGGCGTTTCGAGACTGCCATGTTTACCCAGCTCGTAGGGGACTGCTGCTCGCTACCGGTACACTTCCATAGCATGTCTGCAGCATCTCTTTGGCTCCGCACGCTTTACACTCGTCCGATGTATAAATGTGTGGGTAGCAGAGGCGAAGGATCGCGATGTGGGAGTGGACGTGGGGGGATCGCATGTCCACTTTCAGAAACATCACGTAACAGTACAAATTGAATAGATGCAAATATCCACCGCCCCACGCCAAACTAACCAAGAAACAGAAGGTTGCCTGGAGACAACCACAGACACACGTACCCGAACCCAGCGAACCTTTCCAGTAAGAAGCAATCTTTTCAGTTGCACATGTGGCGATGCTCTTGTTCTTTGACAATTATTGGCGTTGAGTGTTTATGTTTCGTAATGCTCATTTGCGAAAGGCAGCGTTTAATCGCGCATGCGTGTAGTAGCGTATGACTTCTAGAGCTTTGAACGACCTATATTGCAGAGGTCGAGATTGCTTCCTTCCATCAATATGATGGTAGAAATGTTGTCTGAAGGTGGCAGGTTTGGTCCCTGCCGGAGGCAAGTGGTCTTTTCTTTCACTTTACTTATTAAGATTTATATAATTATTCCTACAGTACAGTTAAGGCTTAAGGAGGGTATAACGTTCGTTATACCGTCCATGGTTTTATTTTCTGTTGGTTTTCGTTAGGGTTGTGTCTAACAAAGACATAGGTCTGCAAACTCATTCCTGAGTCGACTCACTCAAACTCACGCAGATTGAGCGGTGAGCCTGAGTCTCAGTGAGTCCGGCTGAACAATACGTTGGTGAGTTTGAGTTCAGAGACCAGCAATACCGTTAAGAGACTACCAATACGTTCCCAATTCCTTCCTTGGCTTCATTATATATTGCTTTTAAGTAAGGTTCTTCTTGATGAAGAAAAACTAGCCCTTAAGTCCCCCTTCTTTCGTTGAAATAAAAAAAAATGTGAATTTAACAGTGCTCTTCAAGAGAATAATATATCAAAACCTGCCCCGGTGGTCTAGTGGTTATGGTGACCGACTGTGGACCCGAAGGTCGCGGGATTGAATCCCGGCTGCGGGGGCCGCATTTTCGGTGAGGGCGAAAATGCTTGAGGCATGTGTACTTACATTAAGGTACACGTTAAAGCATCCCAAATGGTCGAAATTTCCGGAGCCCTACACGGCGCCCCTCATAATCATATCGTGGTTTCAGGACGTAAAACACCAAGAAGAATATTATAGAACTCCTGCATCTTACCGGTACTTACCTATAAAGCGTCGGTACTTGCCTACGCGGTAATAACCGGAGGCTCACTAAATGGTTTCAACTTAAATTAAGGACGACTCAGCTAATCATGGCAAGAAAAGTGATAGGTTTAACCTTAAGCACAAGAAGAGAGCAGAGTAAGTCAGGGGACGAACATATGTTAACGACATCTTATAGACATTAAGAAGACATTGGCATAGGTCCGGGTTAATTGGAGAAATATGGGAGAGCCCGGCTTTGCCCTGCAGTGTGCGTAGTCAGGTTGATGGTGATGAGTAACCTTGCCTAAGACCCTTTATATCGCTCTGAATTTCCATAGCGCATGTTTTCTCAACAGGGTCTCTTTTGCATGGGACATGCCGCTGGCTTTGTGTCAGCAGCTGAGTTTGCTGAGTTAGACGAAAAGGAATATCAAGAGCACCCTATTGCTGACCCGAAGAGCACAGTGCTTGCCGTGTGCTACACGTCGGGAAGCACAGGCAAGCCCAAGGGTGCAGAGATGACTCACTACAGCTACGTGGCCTGCTTCTATACAACCAGGTGAGAAACATTGCGAGTGCTTGTTCTTGAAACAGTAACAAAGTGAAGTTTACCTTAATGATGTATAAGTAAAAAAAGTTTATTATTTGACAGACGAGAACCTAATGTTTCTACCTTCTGCATGATCATGCGCGCACAAATGCAGTATAGAGCACCGTCAAGGAAGATGCCAGCAAACAGGAGCGCGAGGTGAGCTGAGCAAGCCGAAGAAGACCAGCCTGTTGAGCGGTGGTGATGCTGCTGATTAGAGACAATCGCCCCCGCCAATAAAGAGCCATCCTGGTGGCCTAAGAGTCTGGAGGCAAAGGGCTATGGTATGGCTTGAGACGAGCCACGTGGACAAAGCCACGTCTACGCCAGCGCATATCGTCAGGTAGGGAAAGTGGCTGAATGAGAAAATCCGCCGGGGAGGTTTCCTCCGAGACGCGGTAAAGGCCCTCGCACTTTGGGGCGAGTTTTGAAGAAAGTCCGCGAGGAACAGCAAGCCATACACAAGTGATCCCGCGGAATACCTGGGACATCGAAGTGAGTCAGTGCGGTTTTCCTTGTGGCGCTGTGGCTCTTGTGATGTAAAGGTGCGCGCGATTTGGCGGCACTCTTCAGCTTGTCGGGCAGCTTCGGACACGGGTGGGCATTCGGAAGCGCCAGGACGGTATGGAGAGAAAGTGTCGATGGTGTGCGAAGGTTTCCGTCCATACACGAAGAAGAAAGGCGAAAATCTCGCAGTAACCTGTTTCGCGGTGTTGTATTCGAACGTTAAGTATGGACGAACGTGGTCCCAGTTACCATGATCATATGTCACGTATATAGCGATCATATCACCGAGGGGGCGATTAAATCGTTCGGTGAGCCCGTTAGTCTGCGCGTGGTATGCCGTACACCTTCGATGAACAACACGGCACTGAGGAAGCAGAGCTTCGACGACTTCGGAGAGGAAGGCTCGACCTTTGTCACTTAGGAGTTCTCGAGGTGGAAACGGCTGCAACTATCCAGACTCGCTTAAACGCGGTTATTTGCAACGCTGACAGTAAGGACGGCACTGAAGGAATTTGCGTACAAAATTGTACATTCCGCACCAGTAGTAGCGATGGCGAATACGTTCGTGTGTCTTGAAAACTCCGGCGTGGCCACATTGCAGATCGTCGTGGAAGGAGGCAGATATTTAAGATCTTAAGCGGCAGAGAATCACCAAGCGCCATCTATGGCCTTCGGGAGCGTGTTTGCGTCGTTTAAACAGCCGATCACGAATGGCGAAACGAGCTGCTTCACGTCGGAGAGATCGAGATAGAGGAATGGTCGATGATCCAGAAAGATAGCCACTACCACCTCGTGGTGCCGTCAGCATTGCCACAGAAGGCCTCCAGGCCCTACATGCCGACCCGACGTTTCGACACCTCGGTATTTGCCGTGCGCCTGTGAGAATATATGTGTGACGAAAGGACACAAGTGGCGTTTGTTCCTTGCTAGTACACCATGATGTGTTAAAATAATGGACTGAAAAGCCTTAAGAAAGTGTAAACCAAAAGTTAGGAAGACGAGCGGAAGGTAGAGGGCACGAAGGAGGCAACGAAAGGAGACATGACGAGAGGTGACGGGCTACGGGAAGAACGTGCAGAGAAGCTCCAGGAGCGAAGCCATGAAGGCAGTGAAAACGGTGCGCCGCTAGAGGTGACGAGCTCCTGACGTCGTTCTTGAGGCGGCCGTTGGTCCAGGGCGTACCTACCAGAACCAGCTCCGGTGGCCGGCTCCAGGTTCAAGGACGAGAACTGCTGAGCGGCTCCTGCCAGGGTGCAACTGCTGGGGGGCAGGTTTGTGGTCGAGGCCTACCAATAAGCGTTCTACGTGGGTCGCGCTTGGCCCTGGTCATCATCATCATGATCAGAGTGACTACGCCCACTGCAGGGCACAGGCCTCTCCCATGCTCCGCCAATCAACAAGGTGCTGCGCTTGCTGCTGCCACGTTATACCTGCAAACTTCTTAATCTCATCTGCCCACCTAACTTTCTGTCTCCCCCTCGCGCATTTGCCTTCTCTTGGAATCCTGCCAGTTACTCTTAATGACCAGCAGTTATCTTGCCTACACGCTATGTGTCCTGCCCATGTCCATTCCTTCTTGATTTTAAAACTTAGATGTCATTAACGCCCGTGTGTTCCCTGACCTCCTCTGCTTTCTTCTTGTCCCTTAAGGTTACACCTATCATTTTCCCTTCCATTGCTCGTTGCGTGGTCCCCAGTTTAAGTTGAACACTCTTGGTAAGCCTCCAGGTTTCTGCTCCGTCGGTAAGTGCCGGTAAGATGCAGCTGTTATATACCTTCCTCTTGAGTGAGAGTGGTAAACTACCTTTCATTATATGAGAATGCTTGTCGAATGTGCTCCATCCCATCCTTATTCTTTTAGTTACTTCGGTCTCATGGTTCGGCTCCGCGGTTACTACTTGTCCTAAGTAGACGTATTCCTTTACAAATTCCTTTACGTATTCCTTTACAGGAGCTCAATTCGATCCATCTGTAAACACGCCTTGACATACGATATCCGCTTTGTGTCAGACAACACAGCAATTGACGTTGCTCCAGTTATGACACGCCTGCGATGATTTTTAACCACTCGAGATATCACCAGCCCTGTGCAATACTTTTGCTGATTGTCTTAACGTGACCTGGCATTTTTGTACGGACAAGATAATGCAGCGAAATTTGTCGCTGTATGTGTCCCCGAAAGGATGCTTGACTGTATACAAGCCTAGCCTGATGAGTAGAATAGAATGCCTGCTCGACCATAATGTCAAACCTCGGTTGGGTATTTAAATTCTAGGGAGATACCGCGCTATGTAGGTTTTCTTCTCCAACTACCCCCTGGAAGTATTCATTAGATTACCGAGCTTGGACTCAGAACAACAGTTATAGGTGGCAGCTGCATAAATAAGGCTTCACTGACAATTCATGAGGGTGAATGGAATGCGCCTATTACATGTATGCCTCATGGCGTGTCTGTTAAGCACGCATTGCAATTAAGTGCACAAATGTTCCAGTACATTTACAGGTACGAGAAACACAAACAGTAGTAGAATTAGTAGTTGAAAAGCTTTATTATGTACACAAAAAAGACAGGCTAGAACCCCAGTACTCCGCAGGGAATATAGGGGTGAACAACGCAGTCAGTCCGGCAAGATGGTGCCCCTATTCCAAGGCCCCACTGGCACGGGCCATCCGCTCAGCTCTTCGGATCAGTCGTAGCTGATCTTCCAGGGCCGGGCTAGACGGCAGCGCCTCCCATTCGTCCCATGTTCCACTGGTGTCGAACCACGTGCCCGTGCTGCGCACGCTCCAACTTGATATTGTCACGGGGTCGTGGCGTCGACGAAGACAACAGCTGGCATGGTCAAGACGAAACTCTTTATTTGGCCGAACTTGTGGCCGGAAAATGAGAACTAGAACTACAGCAATACACGCTGTACAATGATAGCGGCGAACAGGGCGTCGTCCGTCGATCAACTGACAAGCGGTCAAGTGCGTCGGTTTTTATACAGGTGCTATGGAACTTTCCAGCGATATCGCTGGTGGCGGCGTTATCTCTAGATAAAGCTGGAACATTCGCGTGCGGCGCGAAATCTTAACAAAACGATCTACTACAATCGAGAAGTCTCTCGAACACTGCTTCGCGGGCAGCGTCGAGCGTTGATAATCGCCCTTGCTGGTCAAACCCAAAAACATCAAAATAGGACAAGAAGTGGGCGTGGCATTGCCCCCCTCGGAAAAAGCATCGTCCCGATGCTTGCGAAAGAACAAAGAAGAGAAAAAAAACACAAGTGCATACATAAATAAATTACAATAACAAAGGTAAAAGTAGAGTCCCCAGATTCGCTAACGTGCAAAAAACGGCTTAAGACGCACGACATGGACGACTTCAGGTCGTGCGCGGCGTCGCTGGGAGTTCGTAATGCCGTCCGGGATGACCTCGTAGTCAAGAGCGCCGAGACGTCGAAGAACCTTGTAGGGTCCGAAGTATCGCCGAAGGAGTTTTTCGCTAAGCCCACGTCGGCGTATCGGCGTCCAGACCCAAACACGGTCGCCGGGCTGGTATTCCACGAAGCGTCGTCGAAGATTGTAGCGACGGCTGTCGGTGTACTGCTGGGTCTTGATGCGCCGGCGGGCGAGCTGTCGAGCTTCTTCAGCACGTTGTAAGTAAGCGGCGGCGTAGAGGTTTTCTTCGTCGGTGTCGTTCGGTAGCATGGCGTCGAGCGTCGTCGCCAGGCTCCTTCCGTAGACCAACTTGTACGGCGTCATCTGCGTTGTTTCTTGGACGGCCATGTTGTAAGCAAAGGTCACGTACGGAAGGACGGCGTCCCACGTCTTGTGCTCAACGTCGACGTACATGGCCAGCATGTTTGCGATGGTCTTATTTAGACGTTCGGTGAGGCCATTGGTCTGTGGGTGGTAGGCGGTTGTGCGGCGAAGATCGCCTGAGTTAGGTCCGCAGTAAAGGCGGTACCTCTGTCTGTGATGAGGCCATGACGCAAGACGATGTTCTCCACGAAGAACTTGGCTACCTCGGCGGCACTGCCTTTGGGCAAGGCCTTTGTCTCGGCGTAGCGGGTGAGGTAGTCAGTTGCTAAGACGATCCACTTGTTGCCGGACGTCGACGTCGGGAACGGCCCCAGTAGGTCCATCCCGATTTGCTGGAACGGCCGGTGACGTGGTTCGATTGGCTGCAGAATTCCCGCTTGCCTAGTCGGCGGTGTGTTCCGTCGCTGGCAATCTCTGCAAGTCTTAATTAGTCGGTAGCAAGGCGTGGCCAGTAGTATTTTTCCTGTATTCTGGCGAGCGTGTGGGAAACGCCGAGGTGTCCACCTGTCGGGTCATCATGTAGGGCCTGGAGGACTTCTCACAATGATGAGGGCACGACGAGAAGGCAGTCGGTTCGAAGTGGCGAGAAGTTCTTCTTCAGGAGAACACCGTTCCGCAAGAAAAACGACGGCAGTCCTCGATCGAATACCTTCGGAACAACGGCGGTCTTGCACTCGAGGTACTCCATAAGGCACTCCAGATCCGCGTCGGCTCGTTGCCTTTCGGCGAAGTCGTCGGCACTTATAGTTCCGAGGAAGCAGTCCTCGTCGTCATCTTGCGGCGGCGCGTTGACGGGGGCACGAGACAGGCAATCGGCGTCAGAATGTTTTCGTGCGAACTTGTACACGACGGTAACGTCGAATTCTTGAAGGCTCAGACTCCATCGTGCGAGACGACCTGAAGGGTCCTTCAAGTCAGCTAGCCAACATAAGGCGTGATGGTCACTGACAACTTTGAAGGGCCTGCCATAAAGGTAGGGGCGAAATTTGACGTAGCCCAGAGGATGGCAAGGCATTTCTTTTCTGTTGTGGAATAGTTGATTTCTGCTTTGGATAGTGACCGGCTAGCATAACTGATAACCCTTTCAAGCCCGTCAGTCTTTTTTTTTTTTTTGCAGCCCCGCCACGGTGGTCTAGTGGTTATGGCGCTCGACTGCTGACCCGAAGGTCGCGGGATCGAATCCCGGCCGCGGTGGCTGCATTTTCGATGGAGGCGAAAATGTCTGAGGCCCGTGTACTTAGATTTAGGTGCACGTTAAAGAACCCCAGGTGGTCAAAATTTCCGGAGCCCTCCACTACGGCGTCTCTCATAATCATATCGTGGTTTTGGGACGTCAAACCCCAGATATTATTATATTAGTCTTTTTTTGCACAAGGACGGCACCGAGTCCTACGCCGCTTGCGTCGGTGTGTATTTTCGTATCGGCGCAATCGTCGAAATGCGCAAGTATGGGTGGCGTCTGCAGGCGTCATTTAAGTTCTTGAATGGCTTGCACTTGCGCCGTTTCCCACCTGAATTCCACGTTAGTCTTCGTGAGAAGCGTCAGTGGTTCGGCGATCCGTGAAAAGCTTTTGACGAAGCGTTTTTAATAGGCGCATAAGCCGAGAAATCGGCGCACGGCCTTTTTGTCAGTGGGTGGCACGAAGTCGGCGATGGAAGCTCTTTTCCGCGGGTCTGAGCGCACTCCAGACTTGCTGATCACATGCCGCAGAAACAAGAGCTCGTCGTACGCAAATCGGCACTTTTCTAGCTTCACGGTCAGTCCAGAGGTCTTGATTGCTTGAAGTACTGCCTCGCGTCTCCGGAGATGCTCGTCGAAGGTCGAGGAAAACACGACGACGTCGTCCAAGTACACAATGCACGTCTGCCACTATGATCCGGCCAGTACGGTGTCCATGACGCGCTGGAACACCGCAGGTGCCGAGAAAAGACTGAAACGCATGACCTTGAACTCAAAGAGGCCGTCGGGTGTTATAAAAGCGGGCTTTTCTCGGTCTTTTTCGTGTACTTCGATCTGCCAATAGTATTGAGGTCCGTCGACGAAAAGTACGTCGCGTTGTGAAGTCCATCCAGGGTGTCGTCTATCCGTGGGAGGGGGTACACGTCCTTCGTCGTGATTTTATTCAGGCGCCGATAATCAACGCAGAAGCGCAGTGTCCCGTCATTCTTCTTCACTAACACCACGGCTGACGCCCACGGACTCTTGGACGGCTGGATGATGTTGTCGCGTAGCATCTCGTCGACTTATTTCTTTATCGCGTCGCGCTCTCGAGTCAAAACTCTGTGGGGGCTCTGACGGAGTGGTCGAGAATTTCTTCTGTTATAATGCATGTTCTGTTATAATGCAGTGCTTAGCAAGGGGCGTTTGTCGGACCCGCGATGACGACGAGAAACAGTCCTTGTATTGCAGGAGCAGGGTTTTGAGCTGGTCTTGCTTGACCTTCGGATGGCTCAGGTTGACGTCAAAATCCGGTTCGGGACCCCTATTCTTCGAAGTAGGTTCCGCACCATCGAAGAGGGTGAAAGCATCGCTGGCGGCTACACATTCGTCGATGTAGGCAACCGTCGTACCAATGTTGAGGTGCCTATATTCGTGGCTGAAGTTTGTCAGCACTACCTTTGCTTTACCGTCACGCAGCTCGGCTATACCTCGTGCGACGCAAATTTGATGGTTCAGGAGAAGGTGCTGATCGCCCTCGATGACACCTTCAAGGTTCGCAGGTTTTTCGGTGCCGACGGAAATAATGACGCTGGAGCGCGGCTGAACGGTCACCTGCTCTTCTATCACATTTAATGCATGGTTCCTTGGCGTCGCGAGGGGTGGGAGCGCTTTGTCTGAGGTTAGCTTTACCGACTCAGACCTCAGGTCGATGACGGCGCCGTGGTCTCTTAGGAAGTCCATTCCAAGTATCACATCCCTGGAGCAGTTTTGTAGGATTACAAAGCTCACAGGATAAGTCCGGTTATTGATGGTGACTCTCGCCGTGCAGACACCAATCGGCGTTATCAAATGGCCTCCAGAGGTCCGGATATCAGGGCCTTCCCAAGCAGTCATAACTTTTTCAACTTTGCTGCGAACGGCCCACTGATGACGGAATAGTCGGCTCCAGTATCGACGAGAGCGGCGACGTTGTGGCCGTCGATCATAACGTCGAGGTCGCTAGTCCGCCGTCTTGCGTTGCGGTTACGTCGCGGCGTCGGGTCACGGCTACGTCGCTTTGCACCGCTGCTTCCGCGTTGCGTCGTCAGGTCTGCTTCCGGTCGCAAAGTTTCGTCTTCAGGACGTCGTGCGGCGTGCGGCGGGGGCTCGGAACTTCGTCGCGGCGTCGTCGTCGACGGCGGAGGATCTTCAGCATTTCGTCGTTCAGCAACCGCACCTCCATCGGTTGCTGCCCTTAGTTTTCCGGATACGGGCTAGGCGACCGGCCCCGGTTTGGGCCAGTGTACTGCCGGCGGTGCGGTGACATGTAGCGGCTGGGCGACGGCAAGCGGGAAGGTCGTGGTTCTTGCCACTGTGTTCCGGTGAGGTAGTCGTCGATGTCGAGAGGCCCTTCGCCTGGCTGCGGGCGCGGCGCGTTGACGGCGAATCTATCTGACAGTACTGGCAGCGGCGGTATGTGTGGCCGGCCTCCCCGCACTAGTAGCAGAGCGGGCGGTTGTCAGGGGCGCGCCTAACATCGGTCTCCCTTGGGGCGTAGCGCGGTGCATAGCGCTGGGTGACAGGAGGACGGTAGAGCGTTGGTGGTGATGGCGGCGGCGGCGTCTGGCTGCAGAACTGCTGCGGTGGCGCGGCGTCTCGACGTGGACGAAGAGCGGGGGCGTTGCGTCGGGCTGCAGCATCATAGTTCATTGCTTGCAGCTGCGGCTGCGCTGAATCGGGGGTGCCCAGAGACTGTTGGATTTCCTTGCGGACCATGTCGGCGATCGAATCCACTTGAGGCTGCGCTGAAGGCAACAGCTTGCACAGCTCCTCCCGAACTATCGTTCTGATGGTTTCCCGTAGGTCGTCGGTGCCTAGCGAGTGCGCTTCGGCGTAGCCTGTCGACAGGGTTGAGCGGTTGTATTGCTTCTTCCTAATCTCGATGGATTTTTCAATTGTTGTAGCCTCCTTTAGGATTTCGGTGAAGTTTTCGGTGGGTTCCACACCAATCCTGCAAAGAGGTCTTCTTTCACTCCCCGCATAAGGCAGCGGACCTTTTTTTCCTCGGACATGGCAGCATCAGCCAGGCGGAAAAGTCGCGTCATCTTTTCCGTGTAGATAGTGACCGTCTCATTCGGTGGTTGCGCTCTTGTCTCCAACAAAGCAGCGTCCTTTTCCTTGCGGACAATGCTTGCGAATGTATTAAGGAACGTCGTCCGAAAGAGGTCCCAGGATTCAAGGTTCGATTCACGGTTTTCAAACCACGTCTTCGCGGCGTCTTCTAAATAGAAGTAGACGTGGCGCAGCTTCTCTTGAGTGTCCCAGTGGTTGAAGGTGGCGACTCGCTCGTACGTCTCCAGCCAGCTCTCCGGGTCTTCAAACGACGATCCACGGAAAGTCGGTGGCTCCCTTGGCTGTTGCATCACTACCGTTGTAGGTGGCAGGAGGGCTGTCATGGTCTCGGCGGTCGATGTGATGGTCTTGGGCAGCCTGGTGTTTTCGGGAAGGAGCCCGTACTCTGGTTGTAGTCCCTTCTGCCGGCGGCTGGTTCGACGATCCGGGTTGTCTTTAGCGTCGTCTTCTTCGCGGCTTGGGCTTGGGTCAGCGCCCCGCGGTGGCGTCCGGATCATGAAGCAGCACCTACACCAGATGTCACGGGGTCGTGACGTCTACGAAGACAACAGCTGGCGTAGTCAAGATGAAACTGTTTATTTGGCCCAACTTGTAGCCAGGAAATGAAAACTCAGACTACAGCAATACACGCTGTACACTGATAGCGGCGAACTGGGCGTCGGCCGTCGAACAACTGACAAGCGGTCAAGCGCGTCGGCTTTTATACAGGCGCTATCGAACTTTCCAGCGATATCGCTAGTGCCGGCGTTATCTCGCGACAAAGCTGGAACATTCGCGTGCGGCGCGCAATCTTAACAAAGCGATCTACTACAATCGCGAAGCTTCTCGAACACTGCTTCGCGGACAGCGTCGGGCGTTGATAACCGTTGGTGCTGGTCAAACCCGAATACATCAAAATAAAACAAGAAGCGGGCGTGGCATAATGAAAAAGTGATGGTTTTGCTCTACACCACGGACATATGTCTCTGTACGCCTTGGGGTACATCAGGTGAAGAGTGTGCAGATTTATGTAAGTGTTCGTCTGTACTCTTCGTAGCACGGTCGCCTCCGCACCACTGGTTTTGACATGTGGGGGTTGATAGATATGTAAATTTTCCCTATTGTACTTAAGAATCGTTGCGTAGCAAGGGTCTAGGGGTGTAGAGTCCTCTATTGCAGAGTCCGAGGTGGCTTGGTGATTTCTGAAGCCTCGAGCCGCCTCGTCCGCATGCAGGTTCCACGTCACGCCCTCGAAGAATATTCCGGTAAAAAGGTGCTGCATTATACCCCTGACACACGGGGAAAAGTAAAGTGCTTTGATGTAAACGACTTTTGTCGCCCAAAGAGACCATTTGCAGAAAGGTGTTGCGCCGATGACACACGGCACCGGACTAGTGCCTTAGGTGGTTCCTCAGAAGAACGCTGAAAATAAATGGCGCTTCTTATGCGAGCAATGTATTTTTAAAAATCCTGCGCATATAGATCACTTTTAGCAATAGCAGAATTCGGAAATGTTTGTTTATAGTGTTTGACGGCTTATATTGCTCACGTTCGTATATTTTCATTGTTTTTTGCTTTTTTGCTTTTTCAGCAGCGACCTCGATTGGTTTTGCAACTATGAACAATCGGTGTATTGGTACCCACGTTTTTGCCGTCCTTTCTCACGTTTGTGTCAGTGCCGGCGAGCCGCATTTTATTCATAGCGTTATTCACACAACTGTGATCATGTGATGGATTAGCGGAGTAATTAGCGATAGCGATAAAGGAACATTTGCCGTAACACTGACGCTTGTTGCTCTCGGATTTCTTGATGGTTAGATTATCCCACGGTGTAAGAAAAATAATTTAGGTGTGGACACTCCGCCCGACGGCGCGTCCACATAATGTTCGCCTCTTTCCTCCTTTCGGCCCCCATGTCGCAGCGCCTCCCACGCAACCGCGGCCGGCGCATGTACTATAGAAGACGAGCTGCGTGCGTAGCGTCCGTAACGGCGTTGCGCACGTGAGAAGTCAGCGAGCAGAAAGACTGCTCACGCGCTCTAAGCAAGACGCCGCGCTTTTTACGTACGCAACGCTGTTAGGGACGCTATGTGCGTCGGGTGCGCCGTTTACACCGTGGCCGTATGAAAACTCGCCGTGAAAAAAATGCAATGAGGTGAAAACAAAATGAAGAAAAACGCGCGTTCGCCTCGTCGCAATAGGTTTCTTAAGCCCCCATGTCGCAGCACCCCCCACGAAACTGCGGCCGGCGCATGTATTAAAGGCGAACATTATCTGGACGCGCTCTCCTTCGCGGCGGGCGGAGAGTGTCCACACCTAAATTATTTTTCTTACACCGTGGATTACCGCAGCGCAAGCGAAAATGGAGAACATCAAACGACAACTCGCCAGAGTCTTTACAAAATAGGCACCGTACACTGACCAGAGGGAGCTGCGTTGCTCGCATTGGCCCGTCCCAAGTTCGCTGGCATTGGTCGTTAGGGGCACGCAGAAAACAGACGCGCGAACGCGTCCCCCGTGTATCCCGGCCGCAGTCCGCCCACTCATTCAGAGAGGGAGACGCGCACATCGCGTTCCATTTTGAGCAACCCCGTCTCATTATTGCGTGTTTTGTCAGCTAGGTTTTGCGTTCTGGCGCTGCAGTCGCACTGGAAAACTCGACTGTACGGTGCCTATAGCGCAGAGACGCGCCTTCACATTACAAGATCGAACAAATGCACACAACAGAGGCGAGGGCCACCGAAGCCAGCGCACACGCGACGCGCTCCTTAAAATGCCTGTCCAGGCAAGCGCTTCTCGCTAAGCGTTCTTGTGGGACGCGGACCGCGTATGGCAAGCACGCCGATGAGCGTCCCTTGCAGCGCACTCGCAGGTAGCGTGGAGTCGCGCGTTCCTCGATAGGCGAGGTGACCTTGCAGATTGGGCTTTGCTGGCACGGTAACAACAACACACACTAAAGACACAAGCAACACAAGCGTGACGCGCGCGACAACACACAACGTGTGGGTGTGACAACCGGCGACAGCGCGCACCATGCTACGGTCGACACCAACGTGGCGGCGACAGTGACGCGAGGCGGGCGTGCGAAAGTATAGCTATTGTAAACATTTACTGTTCCAACAAATCGCTTCACTACTGAAAATGAAAACAATTTTCTCTAGGAGAAAAAATCACGGGGCAACCTAGCGTTGTGACACGCTTTCTTCTATTGATCATTTCTGCACACTGTGTGCGAGAGTACTCCCTTACTGCCCGAAAAGTTGATGCGGGATCTGCTTTTCGGAAAAGAACCTTTACCAGAAAGGAGATACTCCTTTGTCGTGTGTCACTGCGCCCAAACGCCTTTCCGGAAGATGTCCCCTTGTCTAAAGGACTTTAGAGTGCCCGCGTGTCAGGGGTATTAAAGGGGCCCTGCAACACGTTTTCAGCATGGTCAGAAAACGCTGCCGATTGGCAGTCGAGGCTCCTGACAACTAGGGTGCCTTGATGCGCACTACTGACAACACGTGAGCTACGTGCCTGTGCACGCGCTCGCGATCTCACTGAAGCTTAGCCGCGCGTTCAAAGGAAAAAAAGAAAAAGTGCTCAAGGTCGTCACGAGCGTGTGACGTGGCTTCCTGCCTCCGTGCCATCCCTTTCCTCTTGGCTTCCAGCGCGTTCGTCGGGACGAGAGAGAAAGCATTTACAGCGTGCGACAAATCTCTGTAACTCTGCTCGTACTTGAAGGATTCTAAAACTCTTTGCGGCGTTCGATTCGAGATGCAATAAAGCCATTCGATGTTTACTTGGAAAAGCGTTGCAGGGCCCCTTCAAGATTGTAAGCTGATCGACTTGGTTGTTGAGAGTCAGCGCCTGTCTCGTGTGCTTCTCCCGTCCGTCGTCCTACTCGTGAGGGCTGCACGAAAAAATCGTAAAAAAGGCGCTGGTAGAAGTAATACCGCCGGTTATCCGACCAAGAAAACCGTGAAGCTACGACTTCACAGGAAGGCAATGGCTTTGCAGGCTGGCACGACGCAATCATGCAGTCATATATATGTATAATTTTAGCCATGTCCGCAGGGCTTTGGAGCCTGCTCATGGGATCGCAATGCGATACTCAGCACTTCAGCACTGCATAAAAGCATATCAGCTACACATGCTGTCGCTTAGATGGGACCGGGAAATGACATTAGGCATGCCTCACAAACTAAAGTGACACATTGCTAGTATGGCTCACCAGTTTGGTCTTGGTGTCACATTCACGAGGTTGTATGCACACAACGGCTGCAGTGACACCGGTCTCCATCTTGATCACTGTGAAGTCCGAGAAACACTTGAACACATATTTTCAAGTGTGAATCGCGGGTACGGGAACACAAGAAACTGATTCCTTATTGCAAGTGTTGATAATAGACGATTATCTGACGAGCTTTTGTTAGGTCCTTGGCATGACGCCAACGGCGCAGCTGTTCACGGAAGCCCCGCTGTAACCTTCCTTATTTAAAGCCACAGGACTAGACGCACGACTTCGTCCTTCATCGCCCTTTTTCCCCGTCCCTATTTCCAAGTGTAGAATAACAGGCGAGAGCAAACTATGGCTGAGGCCGAGCTACCTGCCCTTCTGCAAATAAATCTCCTCTCTTCCGCTCTAGTCCTGTCGGCCAAGACAATTTCCAGGTTACATTATTAAATAAGCAAAGAAAAGAAAGTAGAAGAAACGTCGGGCTGCTAGTGTTCTGGCAATTAGTTTTTATTTTTCTGTTACTCGTCAATATTTTAGCTACCCTTTCTAGTATGTATGCAGGTTCGTCGTTTAGTCCAGCCCAACAAGTCGCGAGCTTGAGGATTGCAGCCGCACTCATTTCCATTCATTAATAGACTGCCTATTGCGAAGTTCAATATTAGCAAAATAATCAATCAATTCATACAATAGCTAGCACTGTATTCACCCGTTAATGTACGTATAGCAGGGTCCAATTCATCGTGCACTGGTGTAATACAAGACTGTCTTAACAGTCTGACTACGAGACCATAGCTCACAGGAAAATTCATGGACGTGGACGACCACTCATGTAGTGCGTTGGCACAATGTCTGTAAAATCAAAACTCATGCACGGGCGCTGAGAAAGGCAAGAATGGGATGGTGTGCAAAACAAGGCAAAATGAATTCAGCTGCGAGTCCCGTAATTTAAGCAGGTCTAAATCAACGTGATCTCTGCCTTCCTTTTGGTAAAATAAAACCAATGAACCAACAGGCAATTAAGCCGAGGAAAACATGGGCTAACCAAGAAACGAGCACCTCGAACAATTCCCTTTCTTTCGTACTTTTGTTAAAATGCTAATACACTAAGGCAGAAGGAATGTAGCCTCTAATCCTAAGTACTTCGATCTAGCTGGAATTGCACGATCATACGTCACACGTGCTCCTCTTTTTCTGTTTTATGTTGCCGCCCCCTTACACGTGTTACTACTGCCTTACGAAAACCGCGCCAGAATGTCTGAGAACGTTCCAGATCATCTTAGGATCTTAGGCTTGAGCGCGGAAACGCGAACCACTGAGTCTATTCTGGAACTAATGCAGCCACCAGCGATAAGGCGGCAATCTTCGATGTCGCATGTATAAATGGCGACGCGCCTTGCTGCAGATCACATTATCTACGGCCGACGCTCTGTTCACCGCTATCAGTGTAAGCATGTATCGCTTGTAATTTGACTTCTCGTTTACCGGGCGCAGGTTCGCCCAAATAAAAAGGTTAGTCTTGAACTCGAGCCGTCACCTGACTGCATCGTCATCGACGGAGGGTGGGACAGGACAGGGGTTAATCCCCTCTTCCCCCCGCCTCGCCCGAAGGAAACTGCCGGACTTTTAATAAAGTTTGTTCATTCATTCACTGAACAAGCCGAATGCTGCTTTCGTCTACGTCACCACCTCGTGACAACACGATATGCACAAAAATTGCACTTCCTTCACATGATTACCCGTCCGAGCATTCGAAAACGTTCTCACACAGTTGTTTTCAGCACATATGATGCATCGACGCAATGACTAAAGTTTACACACTTTTTTCTAGGAACGTTGTGCCATTCGGTGAGGGAGACGTGTTTCTTGGACTGAGCCCCATCATGCACCAGGCGGGCATGCTTTATGCAACAATAATTATGCTGGCCGGCGTGACGAACTTCATAACGCCTACCAATTTCAATAGCATGGACATTATGGATACCGTTGACAACTTGAAGGTGAGATAATATCCACTATCTATTATAAGCGTTTTCCTGGGTTGTATAATCATAATCAGCAGAGAGTGTTGAACACCTGCACTTGCTCTGTACAAAGGCGTGGAAATCGGTCATAATTTAAACCTGGAAAAACGACTTTGGGCGCACAAATCCGTTGCCTCGAACAAATAACTGCATGGGCTCCGACTTCGGGTGTCTAAAGAAATCTGTTTGAATACACTCTAAAATGAAGGAGATGCTTTGTTTTCTCGCTGTGTTCATATTACCTTTTTGTTAAGATGACTATACACTTTAATAACGACAATAAATAAAATGTCGAAGCTTGCACTAAGTCGTGCGAGTCTTGAAACACCGAAACTGTACGATTGAGAAGTCTAATGTAGTTGCTTCTAAGTTGTTGCTAGGCTATAGCTAGGCTGGTGACGACAAGGATGTCCAAACTCAAGAACCTCTCATAGAGGGCTTCCATCGCTTCGGGCTCCTTTCTAAGCCGCCGTTGCCTCTCCCGTTGCCTAGTATGGCAGTTTCGCACTAGTTGTGCCAAGCCGGAAGGAAGGACGCAGCTGGGTGGCCCTATTTGTTTCTCATTATTTTTTCTTCTCTTTCTTCCTCTTTCTCTTTGTTTTTATATCTCTATTTTCTATCTGTTTTGTTCTATTTCTTCATTTCTATTTCTTTCTCGCACTTTTTATCTTTATTTCTCCGACTTCTCTTTCTTTCTGTCAGCTTTCTCTCTCTCTTTATTTCTCTCTTGATTTTTCTATTTCTTTAGGTGCGAAGCAACTTAACGTCTCGGCTTCTCGGTGGTGCATCGTCGTCCGCTGTCGCCGCGTGCATCGTCGTGACCCATTTCCTTGCTTGCATCGTCGTGTTCTGTCAATTTGCTTGAGCGCAAGAGAGAGCGCCACCGCCTCAGCGCTCGCCGTGTGGCGAGAGAGAGCGAATGGCGCACAAATGCTCTTTCTACGATGAACGCCGAACTACCAGCTCGCGAGGAACGAGAACGCGCCCTCGCCCGCGAGGGACAACGCCGACGCAAGCAGCGTCTGCTAGCGAGTTTCTTGAAAAAGAAAAAGATGGCTGATCCCTCCATCATAGAAATCGGTATAACACGAAAGTCAAACGTGTCGTCACAGAAGTAGTTGATTATTTATAGTGCATTGGTATATGAGAGCTCCTACAATGTCTACTGTTTTTTGGCAGATATAGCACATCCTGATGTGGACGCACTCACGTTGACGCCTAGTGGCACGTCTCCGTACCGACGACTAACGCCCATGATCATGATTTAACCCTTGCGGTAGCTGACGTTCTTCACATGCAGTGGATACCGTATATGGTGAATCTCGCGCAAAGTTTGCATCAACAAGCACATAATAAACACTGATACTCGATTTTCACTCCTCCAAAGCGTCGTGAAACGCGAAGAGGAACGGTACGCGCGTCGTGTCCTCCCTCTAGTCTGGTTCTCACAGGGCGCGCAGGGAACGCGGTGCGACAGCCAAGCGAGCGTCTGAGAGCTATTTTAAAGACGATAGCCTTTCTTGGGGAACTTAAACGCAGAAATTTTGGTCTGTCTTCCTGTCTTTCTGTTTGTCAGCACGTCCCTCGATTCAGCCACTCGTCCAAAATTGAACCACTTGCCCAAGGGCCAGCCATCGTGAACGGCTGACTAGGTTCATACTTGTGTACATTGTTGATCAAAAAGCAAACATTACGCATGTCTGAGGCGAAACATCGCTAGGTAAATATTAGGTGGTGTGTTCCTTAATAGAAAATACATGGATACGTAATTCTAGAGACCCTAGTTTCTTAAGCTGCGCTGAAAATGCGACTGAAACTTGGCTTCCTCCGTGCCCTCTGCGTGAGCTCATTGTTGTGTTTCGGTTTCGGTTCAGTATTGCACTGTACGAATGCCATGGGGCGCCGCTCTGGCATTCCTGCTTTACCCAGGCGACGTGAATATAAAAGAGTGTGTGGAGAGTACTCGTTGAGTGCGGACGTTTCTTCTGCTTCGGCGCTTCGCGCCAAACCGTGTGTTCGGGCTGGCTGGCGTCCCCGCCGGTCGCGTTGGTCACCGCCGGTCTTAGCCTGCTGCTGCGCCGGGACTACGAGCCCGCAACACAGCATTCACGTTTCCCGACGTATTGCCAGATGGCGTTCATATCTCGCGCAGCGCCTCTTCTATCGTCTTTAGACGACATTTGCAGCGAAGCACGCAGATTCGCGGCCAATTTTTTTCGATATAGATGGATGCTATGAGCGAAGCTTGGGCTAAAGCCGCCACCTCGCGGTGTGTTAAGCGGTTGACGAAATTATACTTCTATTGGAAACGCGCCGAATGGGACAGTCGGATCAATGGCGCGTTTTTTTATTCAAGCCTGGTGGCATACATGTCACCGCCCCGTTATAAAGGGGACGCTCATAGAATCCATCTATTCAAGAGCTCTGTGAAAGGAAAGTGTGAAAGAAAAAAGGCACGTTCATGAAGCCTCCGCAATGTGTTTGGCGGTATCTCGGTGGGCTAAACGCCCGCCCGTCATTGTCGCGGACCGAGAGGTCATGGGCTCGACTCCTTTAAACGGAAATTTTTTATAGCTTTTCTTTTGCCAACTGATGGCTTTCATTTTGCTGACGTATTTCCGTGACGGAATTACGTCATCGAAGTTTTGGTGGGCCCCGGCATAAAACACTTTCGTGTTAAAAATATCGCAGCCGCACTATATTGAAGGTCATAATCCAGTGCCTATATATACAGGGTGACCGGTGAAAGGTTGTGCAGCGCGAGCAGTCGGTTTTTCCAAAAACCTCGCTAGCAGACGTTGCCTGCGTTGGCGTTGTCTCTCGTAGGCGAGGGCACGTTTTCGTTCCTCGATAGCTGGCATTTCAGCGTTCATCGAAGAAAGAGGGTGTCCATAGTCAACGCTCGACGTTCGGTCTGTCTCGCCGCGCGACGAGCACTGAGACGGTGGCGGACGATGCGAGCAAGCAAATGGGTCACGATGATGCACGCGATGACAGCAGAAGAAGATGCACCACCGACACGCCGAGACCCTAAGGTGCTTCGCCCTCTAAAACCGAATGCTCACGCTGCACAAGTGTTCACCGGCCACCCCGTATATCTCGGCACTGGATATTGGCCTGCAATATAGTGCCACTGGGAGATTTCTCTCGTGCATAGTTCAACAGTAAAGATTCGCAGCGTGCACGCTAACGAAAAGCGCACTGCGGGTATCTGTGTCTAATCTTTCTTCTGTCTCTCATTTCCCATTAGCAGTCATTTTGCTATGGAAACACCGGCGCACACTGCATGCTTCGCCCCTCCACAGGTTTCACGTTAGTGGAGCTGTAACACCCTTCTCTACATGCTTCGCCTCTCCGCAAATTCTTTTCTATATCTTTCACTCTCTGCTTGTTTTTTTTTTTCTCTGTCTCTCTTTGTGTTTCTCTTTCTTTTTCTGTCTTTCCATACCTTACTCTTTCTATCTTTTTATCACGTTATTCCTATTATTTCTCTTTATTTTTCACTCTCTCTTTTTTTTCTATTGCTTTGTCTCTCTCTCTTGGTGAACCAGTGGTGGGTAGTGGTATTTGCCCAATTTCTGCGGCACGTACCCGTTGATGAAGATAGTTTTCTAATAGGCCGTTCAAATAACGGCCAGCTTAAACAAGTACGCTGTTAATAGAAGTTCGAAAAATTAACTTTTCATTTGAATAAACATGTGATCGAGTCAAATGGAGGAACTGAAGCTCTTTTCTTTAGTTCAAGTACACAGGCCTTGGTCGGTACCCTTCTTTCTCGGCCCGTCCCATTGTTTTCGTGGTGGTTTTCAAGCATGAAATGCTTTCAGCTCCCGTTGTCGGCTGCCTTCAAGTTACCTTGGGGCAAAAGCCAGCGACATTAACCGGGCATCATGTTGAGAACGAAACGAGAGATCCGGGCAACCAGCCAAAAGTGTAAAAAAGTGATGTCTATGGCT
The DNA here is from genome assembly GCF_013339695.2 of Rhipicephalus sanguineus. NCBI lineage: Eukaryota > Metazoa > Arthropoda > Arachnida > Ixodida > Ixodidae > Rhipicephalus > Rhipicephalus sanguineus. The sequence continues at coordinate 116,783,690 of NC_051177.1, forward strand.
ACCAATCCTTCGTACAGGACCGCATTATGTTCTTTAGTTACGGCCTTAACAAATAACAAAAAATATTGCTTATGAGTCACATCACACTATTAGTGAAGCTGTAACTTCTGGTACACTTAACGTTACCGTGTCTCCGGAATACCGGATTGCGCTTACCGTGTTACCGGAACGCATGTTTCAGTAAAGCTTTAGCTCCCCATACGTTAACGTATACCTTTACTTTGTGCAAACTGCAAATTGTGGTGATAACTGCGTTTAAATTATATTTAATATTGAGAAGACTGAACAACCACTGCGGCGAAATCATGAGCGGTGTTTAGCGTGTACAGTATCCCGGTATAAGCAGAGGTGTAGGAATACCGGGTTACGGGATGATGATGTCGGCATCTTGTGACACTTCGTGCAAATACAGTCATGCAAACGCTTCTTTTCGCCTAGTGTTTTTGAAGGGAAAAGTGATTAAAAAGGCAACTCTTCCGTAATTACGCCAGTGCAAGGCATTTACACAGGAAGTAGAATGCACGATATTTCTGCAGAAACAATTTTGTGCTTGCCTGCTTCATCTCGGCCCCGCTACATGGCACCACCTATCCAGTCTGTCAGGTGCTTCACGCCTCTCACGTTTACGACTTCGGTATTCTAGGTGACGCCAGCTTTGGTAATCCGGCTGAAATAACGTAGTCTTAATTAGAGCTCGCACTTCGGCTTATTTTGACTTGACGGCGGGAGTCTCCGTACAGACGATGTCGCCAGTAGCCACGAACGAAGGTGGATTTGCGAGATAAGCTTACGTTCCGTAAAGGTCCCCGCATGCGCAGATTCCTTCCGGTATACGTTAACGTAAAGAAGTGTACGTAGAAGCTAAAAGCCCCTATGATGGCACAGGGAACAATGTCGTCCACATGGACCATTGTACAGTGCAGTCACAAAGAAATGTGCTGTAGTAAAGAGCGGCCACTCCAGCCGTGTCGCGGGCGATCAAGCAAGGGCCTGAACACCTGCCAGATAGCAGGGCTGGGCAGTATCGCGATACAAGAGTATCGCGATAGCATTTCAGAGATACTTTTGAGTATCTGTATTTTGGTATCGAAATACATTTGAAAAATGTATTTGTATCTCAGTAGTGAAATACTTTTACGATGTATCGTTTGTATCGCGATACTATGCAGGACACGGGTATTTCGTTACAATTCTTTTTGTCGGAAATGAGTTGAGGCGAGTTTCCAAGATGGAAATGACGTTCTTTTTTTGTGCCAAGACAAGCAAAAGCGCGCCGCCGGTCGCCGACAGAAAGGGCGGCGATGGTTTCCCCTCGAGCCCATGTGGTAAAGCGCGCGACGCCACAGACGGCAGAATCGCGGAGGCAGTGTTGTCGGCCTCTGCCGACGAAAGTCGCTGTCTCTCAAGGCCAGTGCAGCACACCTAATTTTTTTTTTTAGGATGGCAAGCCATTACTTTGTGACCCCCCGCGGGAATACCGCCTTAGAACAGAGGCTTTATACTGCACTTATAACATTATAAGTGCAGTATAACAACATTATAACAATATTATACTGCACTTATAAATGTATTTGCGGAGTATGAGCATCCTTGAAATAAAAGAAAGTATTACGGTATCTCTATTGCAGTATCTGTATTCCGGAATTCTTTTTTTGTCTTATTGCGAAAGTATCTCCGAAAAACCCCGTTACGTTGAAGGCAAATGTATCTCAGTATCTGTATTTTAGGCTTCCAGTCCACCTACTTCGATATTTGTATTCCGGAATACTTTTCCGAGTATCTCTGCCCAGCCCTGCCAGATAGCATAGGTGAGTGCGCTTCTCTCGTTAGTCAGCACCTCTAACAGGCGCCTCAGGACGGCCACTGAAACCCGAGTTCGGCATTGAATTTTTACAAAGGAACAATTTTACTGATCTGTGTATTCCCTCACGTCGCCACTAGATCCCGTCTTGCAGCGGCCGTTTGTTCACTACCACAAAAATCGGTTAAACCTGCATAGAGAGTGTCCTCTTTCTACATTTTCTTTGCACCATGGGGACATCGTATTCACATGGTTTAGACAAACATATTTTGACACTCATGAAAGCATGGGTGTGTAGCCCAGTTGTAAAGATACTCGCATAGGCGTATCTACCGGGTGGTCAGTGTCGGCTGCACGCTAGGAAACCTTGACCTGGGGCGAACTTTTACTTCTACACAGCAATCACTTAATTATACCGGGTGTCCCAGCTATCTTTAGCCAAGGGTTAAAATGTACAATATCACAGGCAGGCAAGTGAAATCAGTTGCAAATTACTGACAGTCACCTTGCGCACAACAGACAATTATTTGCTTCGTAATTAACTAATCTGTTATTTAGGATTATTTAACTAAATTGCTAAATCTTGACTTTAGGCAAGAAATGCTGCTTTCAAAGTTCGAGAGCGTCTTCAGAAACCCCAATCGCATTATTTGCGAAAAAGAAAGTCTCACCTATACCAATTTTCCAAGCTGCAAAGAAAGCCCGCGAAATTCAAAAATAACCACGTGACTAGCGCATTCGAGCGCCGCGAGAATGCTGCCCTCAGCCGTGATTTTAGCGAACGAATTCAGCTGCGGCCGCGACTCGCCGTCTCCGTTGCAGCGGTAGGCCGATAAGTTGACGGTGGTTTCTTGGCCCGCGCTCGCTACAACTTGCACCATCACGCGCGCCAACTGGCTGGCAACAAGCCAAGAAACCTCATGGCGCTTTCTCATGGGAGCCTCATGGCGCTTTCTCTTTAGCTCGGAGTCGCCAGATGGAAGACAAGGCTGCGGAACGGAGGGCATGGAAGGCGGCGGCAGCGCGCGCTCGCAGACAGAATCCTGAGGTGAGAGCCCGCGAAGCCGAAGCTGCACGTCGACGCCGCGAAGCAAATTCCGTCGTTCGAGCCCGCGAAGCCGAAGCTGCTCGACAAGCTGCACGGCTGCGGCGCGAAGACCCCGCCGTTCGGGCCCGCGAGGCCGAAGCTGCTCGACAAGCTCCACGGCTGCGGCGCGAAGACCCCGCCGTTCGATCCCGCGAGGCCGAAGCTGAACGGCTGCAGTGCGAATCGGATCTTCAAAATGTGAAGTACCGTGAAGCGGCGAGAAAGAGCGCGTACCGGCAGGCAGAGCCCGAGGCTGTGCGAGCACGTGAAGTGGCTGCAAAACGCATCAGGCCGGTTCTGCCCGAAGGCGCCGACGCGCGCATCTAGCGGTCTTCCTTGATAACAGTTTCGGCCATAGTTGCGGTGTGTGCAACAGATTGTGGTTCTCAAACAATCTAGTCACAATATCTTCCATCAAGAAGGACCACGCTCGCGCCAATGCCACCGCCGTGCTGCAGCGCGAGTTCGCTTCGACCCACTCATCATCATTCACCACGTGGATATTCTGTGATTTTTTTGCCATCGCCGTCGCCGTCATGTCCCGGATATGTTTAAGTATGTAGATATATAAAAAGCACAAAAAATAAAGCAGACGAAAAAATTCCGAAGACCCGACTTGGGATTCGAACCAGCGACCCCTTGCTCCCCAGCACGCTGCGTTAGACTGCTCAACCACGCGTCATGCATGCGCCGACGCAATGACAGCGACCTATTTATATACACAATTTACCCTGGTGGTACACAGACCTCGAAGGAGCTTGAGCGGGCTTTCTATCGCGCAACTCTCCTACATTTTCTTTCAATTTGAAAACTGCTTTGAGACGCGCATGACAAAGTGGCCCCTTTCTGTACCCACTCGTGATGTGGAACGAAGAAAAAAAAAAGAACACCGAGCACACCTTGCGTCAGACATCCCCGTGTGGCAGGAGACGCAGGGGGTCACTCCACGCACCGCAGCTTAAAAGAATAAGAAATATATAAGAGCGTCTGATTCTCCCATGTTGACACTTGCAGCGCGTTGCTCAAGCACAAAGACTTCAGAACTGTGACAGTTGTTACTTCACTCTTGTCCTGCGTATGCATATGCATTCTCCTCGGGCGTCTTTCTTTGTGCTTCACCGGCGCGCTGCAATTATCCAGGTGCTTGTCGTTCTACGTGTGACATTCCAATTTCTTGCTATCGCATTCATTGCTTCGCTCTTGCGGCGAAACTGTGACTTTTCATCGTTGGTGAACGTGTTCAGAACGGTGGCTAACTGGCAACGGCACGATGCGGATAAAATGTAACGCCGAGCAAGTTGCCTCAGTACCCGCGGAAACGATGTGCTGTGCAAGGATGCAGTAGCAACAGACGTACGCCTGGCGACCTATGTATTCTAGATAACCGCGGTGCAACAGTTCGGAATGCTGTGCTCGCTGGATTTTCATGAATGATTCCTGCGGCCCGGTTTCTTTCGTGAACGCACAGTGCCTACTATTATTCCTCCTATCGGTGAGCAGATCGCCATGTTACCCAACGCGCCACAATTCGCATGCCTGTGTACGTTACACGTAAGGTAACGTATCGAAGCATGAGGCAAAACATAGTGCACGTAGTGTCCGCTCACGTTTCGTACTTCTTACCACACTTGGTGCTCGTTGTCTGCAGTGTAGTAAAATTTCGTTATTTGTGGCCATTGAATAAGACAGAAATGTCATAATTTTGGCGTGACTGGGCGCCATTTCTTCTTCTTAGAGCTCAAGCACACAAGCAATGTGCACTTTAAGGAACCTGCGTATGCGCGGAGCAAATAAGCAACTCTGCAAATATGAGAGGTGTGCTGCTGCTTGCTTTAATCCATCTGCGGTAGATGCCACGAACGCTGAATAAAAGTTCACAAGATAAGTTTCCTAGTAAAACTAAGGCGAAATAAACAGCAGTACACTTAAGCACCACTGTCTAGTCATGAGTCGATATTAGTTTAGCTGGCGTTACTTGAAGCGCACTCCTCAAGAGACAGTTATAGTTTAGCGTTAGCGTGATAGCGATGGTTAAGGAAATACCGTTACCGTGCCGCAAACGTTCGTGGCAGACAGTTTGTTTTAGTTTAGCAGGATAGCGTTTACGTGCCCAAGCTGGGTTGGTGGCGCCACCTAGCAGTGCGCGAATGCGTTAAAAAAGTAAAAACTGAAAATTCTCGCCTCTGTCTCCGAACGCAGCAATATTACCACCTTTCTTTTGTTAAAATACAAGTAAATAAATATGGACCACGCGCCCAACACGCAATTTTTTATCTTGCAGACTTGTTTACACCGATCTTCTAGTTAGGCCTAGGGGTTTTCGAAATGGGAAGCGATCTCAAAATCTACGCTAAGTTATCCGTAATACTCGGTCGTCGAAGCCAGCTGCAGGCAAGCGAAGCCATTTTACACAGTCGTTTGCAACGGAAGAAGTGGATCCGTCCACATCAACGCTAAATTCAGTTCGAAGCGGACGTCCAAAACCGCCGCCATGTTTTACGTACGCTACGTTAACCACGCAAACGCGGTATAACGTTAAATCTGAAAGATAGCGTGAGTACGGTAAACGCTACGGGTCGTTTAGTGTACTGCGCAATGCGCATTTCGATCCCGCTATTCTGCTAAGCCCGCTAAACTAGAACTGTGTAATGACTCACCGGCTCGGCTTAGCGCGAGTTCTTGACGTCCACTGACCTACGAAAACTATTTTCAGATCAAATATCGTGCTAGTGCCAAAAGAATTATGTCAGTCATACTGCGTCACATCCGCTTTACTTTTCTTTTCCGCCGGAAGTGTTCCTTCCCCACAAAGATGGCAATAAGCCCCATGAGCAGCTGATAAGCTGCCATTTTCCGAACGTATGGGCTTCTATGGAAGTTCAGCTACCAATTACATTTACCTTGGTCCTGCCGCTTCATAAGCGGCAGCTCACCCGGACAAATGCTATGGAACGCGGAACGCTAGGGAGCACTACAATACGGCAATCACGGCGGGCATAGGCGCGCGAGCAAGCATGTCCCGTGGTTTCTTTCTTTTTTTAACACGAAAGTGTTTTATGCCGGTGTCCACCAAGACTTTCATGATGTATTCCGTCACGGAAGTACGTCAGCAAAATATACGCCATCACACGGCAACGAAAAAACTACGAGAAAAAAATTCAGCCTCTCCCACTAAAGGGAACCGTGTGGGGATGTGAAGGAGCGCATGGGTCGACTGTGGGGATGCGAAGTGGGGATGCGAAGGAGCTCATGGGGCAGCTTGCCCGATGTTAACGCGTTTTTGCATGTGGGCATACCATGAATTCACATTAGTTGCTGTTGCTGTTACTCATCCCGAGCTCTTGTTGGAGCACGCCACGCGAGTTCATCGCGCGTCTGCAGAATCTCGATCCCCAACGCCATCACGTAATTGCTGAGAGAGTGTATGGGGGAGAGGCCACAGCATCCTACCCAGCCCCTTACACAGGCCCGAGCGCGCTAGCGCGCGCCAGCGCGTTCTGACTAGGATACAACGCGCTGGTTCATCGTGCGTCTGCAGAATCGCGTTCGCCGACGCCATCACATGATTGCTGAGAGAGTGTAAGGGGGAGATGCCACAGCGTCTTACCCAGCCCCTTACACAGGCCCGAACGCGCTAGCGCGTGCCAGCATACGTGGTTTTGTCTGCGTTGCGCCAAGCTAGGACAGCATACGGCAGCCCGGCCCCCTAAAGTGATATGCACGTATCATCATCAAGGCGGTCGAAGAACAAAACGAAGACTTCTCCTTGGTGTGAGCGCGCGCTCTGCACGTATCATCATCAAGGCGGTCTAAGAAGAAGATGAACAAGACTTCTCCTTGGCGCGCGAGCGCACGCTCAATATGTTACAGATGGCTGTGGTAGGTTTTAGAAAGCGGACGGTCGCCAATGGAACTACGGACAAAGCCCAGCGCAAAAGCTGCTTCGCATCTAAAAGTTCCGTTGACGGGAGTCGAACCCATGACTTCTCGGTCCGCGACGATGGCTGGTGGGCGTTTAGCCCATTGAGCTACCGCCAAGCACATTACGGAGGCTACATGAACGCGCCTTTTAGATGCGAAGTATCTTAAGGCGGAGCTCAATCCGGTGGTGGTGGTGGTGGTGGTGGTGTGCGGCGTGACCACCTTTACTGCGCATGCACATACCCTCTCCACACACCTCCTCTCCACTCACCCTCTCACCTTCCCCTCCCCACTTTCCCTCTACACTTCCCCTCACCCCTCCCCCTCTCCCACACCCCTCTCCCCTCCCCCTTTCCTTTCTTCCTCTGAAACGCGGGCTAGACATGCCGAAATTCTCTCCTGCGCAACGCCGAGATGAGCTCGAGCGCATGCGCGTCCCCTCCCCTTCTCTCTCCTCTCCTACGCTGCCCCCCTCTCGCCCGCCTGTCGACCGCATTCCCCGCTCGCCCTGTGAGAATTAACGGCCAGGCTAGATGGAAGATACGACGCGCGTAGCGTCCCTCTTCGCGTTCCACGACGCGAGGTCGGTAGCATGCCCAACGAACGCCAACGGAACGCGATCGTGCAAGTGCTCCGGCTTCGCATCGCCTCATGGTCCCCTTTAGCGGGAGATGGTGTAATTTTTATCTTCCACACTTTCCTCTCACAGTGCTCTTGCATGGATGGATGGATGGATACTATGAGCGTCCCCTTAAAAACGGGGTGGTGACATCTCGGCCACCGGGCACGAAAAAAAAAACAAAAAACAAAAAAGAAACGCGCCATTTCTACGACCGTCCCATTCGGCGAGATTTCCAATACAAGTTTAATATCGTCAACGCTTTAACGCACTGTGAGGTGGCGGCTTTAGCCCAAGCCTCACTCATAGCATCCACCCATATCAAAAAAAAATATCACAGTTTTGCCGCAAGGGCGAAGCAATGAATGCGATAGCAAGAAAAGCGGCCCGTGACGGACGCGCCGCTTCGCTGCAGAAACATCTCTGCGTGTGCAGACAGCGGAAGGGCAAGGTTCTCCCTGCGCAAATATTAGAAGAAGCGAGCGAGCTGGCCTACGATTTTTAAATGCGCACGTTGTGCTCCTCGCGCCATCTCGCTGGTAGTGAAGAAACACTTATAAGCGCCTGCCGTGTCTGAGTCCTGCCAGTGGTAAAAGGTGTGTATATAACGCTCGCCGTTAGCTGCCTCAAGGATCTGCGCTTTGTGGCGTAGTGCTTAGCGCCACGCGCTGCTGACCGAGAGGTCGCTGGTTCGATTCCGCGCTTCGGAAGCATATTTCTGAAGACTTTTCCTTGGGGCTTTTATATATATATATATATATATATATATATATATATATATAGAGAGAGAGAGAGAGAGAGAGAGAGAGATAAATATTGTAGCGAAGCTTTGAAACTGTGAAGTGGGTCGTCCTCTCCAGCCGCTTCTAGTGGGTCGCCCTCTTCGGAGAGAACGCAGCTCGTGCAGAGAGTCGTCCCCCGCCTTGACTGTCGCTGTCGCTCATATTCGCCGAGTGTCCGCATAAACATCCTTATAATTTGATGGAGGATGCTGTACCCTTCAAATAACTACGGTCCGCATTGAATGCCCTTGGAGCTTCGATCCCGTGCCGTGCCCTCTACCATGACTCAAGATGCCGCCCAGCAAACGCTTCCTCCTGCACCGACGGGATGTCCCGGTGTTCCCCGTATCCGCGCCCCTCCTGTTTTCACCGGCGCGGATGGCACCGACGTCGAGGACTGGCTCGCGATTTACGAGCGTGTCAGCGTACCCAATAAATGGGACGAGGCAGGCAAACTAAGCAACCTGGTTTTCTACCTCGCGGGTGTCGCAAGCCTATGGTACAACAACCACGCATCCGATTTCGCTACGTGGTCCGCTTTCAAAACCGCGATCGTCGACGTGTTTGGCCGCCCTGCCGTTCGTAAGCTGCAAGCTGAACAGCGTTTACGTGAACGTGCCCAGCAGTCTGGCGAGTCTTTCACGAGTTACATTGAAGACGTCCTCGTCTTGTGCAAGAAAGCCAACGCGACCATGTCTGAGGCTGACAAGATCCGGAACGTCATGAAAGGCATCGGCGACGATGCCTCACCATGCTGCTCGCCAAAAACCCTTGCACTGTGGCTGAGGTCATCACACTGTGCCAAAGCTACGAGGAGCTGCGCCGGCAGCGGATGATGACGCGTCGACCTCCCTCACGCGACGCCGATCTCGCTGGCATGTCGGCCATTTCGGACCACTCCGTCTTGCTCGCCGAAATCAAGTCCTTCGTGCGCGAGGAGATTGCCCGTCAGTTCTTTCTACTGGCCTTCGCTCAACCGCAGCCTGTTGAACAGCCGTCGACCACACTGCTGCCTCCCTTACGCCAGGCTATTTAGCAGGAAATCGCGGAGGTCATGCCGGAATACCACCAGCCCCCTCGGGCGACTGCGCCGCTCAGTTACGCGCAAGTTGTAGCCAGGTCGCCCCCAGCGATGCCTGTGGTTCCCCCACTTACTTACGCCGGAGCCGTCGCCAGGCCTCAGGCCTTCGAAGAGAGTGTGCCTGCTGCGTATGCCGACATCATCCATACGCCCCGACTGCAGCCCGCCATGCAGTCATATCAGCAGCCACCCCATCCCTCGCGTCCTGCGACATGGATGGGACCTAGCCCGGCAAGCCGATGGCACACTTCCGACAACCGCCCAATCTGCTTTGCGTGCGGTTGCGCCGGTCACGTCGACCGCTATTGCTATCGCATGCAGCCGCCTCGAGTCAGATCGACTGTCGCCAGCCAGTCCAGCCGCCCATATTACGAGCCGCCGCCGCCTCTGTCACCGACGTCACGCTCGTCTCCATCTACCCGCCGTTCCCCGTCCTCAAGACGCCGCTCACTGCCACCAATGCGGCCTCGTCCGGTCGCACGAGACCAGGAAAACTAGTCGTCGCAGTCCAAGAGGCAAGGGCTGCGACGCTATCGAATTGCCAAAGCCCTCAGCAAAGCCCATCGAACGTAGTAGACGCGTTTGTAGATGGAGTGCGCACATTGGCCCTTGTGGACACTGGAGCTGCCGTATTTGTTATGGACGCTAAATTTAGCCGACTACTACGAAAAGTAACGACGCCGCTTTCCGGGCTCTTCCTCAGTACAGCCAGGGCCCAAAGTATTCACCCGACAGCGGTGTGTACAGCCCGTGTCATAATTCAAGACGCTCTGTACGCCGTCGAATTCGTCATGATTTCTTCATGCACTCACGACGTCATCCTCGGATGGGATTTTCTCGCTCGCCACGAAGCCGTAATTCGTTGCGCACCAGCCGAAATAGAGCTCTCACCATTCTCAAATTTGACGCCGGCGACCAGTCCATCGGCTGCGACCAAGGTACTCGTCAAAGACGACACCATAGTTCCTGCAAACTCGTCAACGGCTGTGTCCGTCTATTGCACCGGTCTCTCCGACACCGTTGCACTCCTTTCTCCCTCTGACCGCGTTTTCACCAGGAAAGGTTTGCTGGTGCCATTTGCGACCGTACACGTCACTCAGGGCGACACCGATATTTTCGTTACGAACCCATCCCCGTACATTGTTACGTTGGTGCGAGGGGAATGTCTCGGCAGAGCGGAAGCACTCGAAGACGCACAAGTTATGGACGCACCGGGTGACACGCACTGCGCCAGCTCCCGTACGCTCATTGCTGTTTCCACATCTGACTCGTCACCCGCTGACGTATTTGCTTCCTCCATTGCTGACAACCTTACGTTGGTCCAACGTTCCCAGCTTCTGTGCCTGTTGGAAGAATTTTGTTCTTCGTTCGATGTCGCGCAAACTTCTCTCGGTCGCACGTCTGCTGTCACGCATCGCATCGACACTGGCGCCCAACCACCACTGCGGCAACGTCCCTACCGCGTATCTCCAGCAGAGCGTCGTGTAATTAACGAGCAAGTCGAAGACATGCTTCGCCGGGATGTTATTCGACCCTCAGACAGCCCGTGGGCACCTCCTGTCGTTCTCGTTGCGAAGAAGGACGACTCTGTGCGGTTCTGCCTGGACTACCGACAACTCAATAAGATCACCCGTAAGGACGTTTATCCCCTCCCTCGAACAGACGTCGCCATTGACAGCCTGCAAGGAGCAGAATTCTTCTCATCGCTTGATTTGCGCTCAGGATACTGGCAAGTCCCGGTGGATGTTGACGCTGAACCGAAGACAGCGTTTGTCACACCCGACGGCTTATAAGAATTCAACGTCATGCGGTTTGGGCTGTGTAATGCGCCCGCGACCTTTGAGCGCATGATGGATACCGTTCTGCGCAACCTGAAATGGCACACGTGCCTGTGTTACCTCGACGACGTCGTCGTTTTCGTCCCGTACTTCTCCACGCATCTACAACGCCTGCGGCTTGTTTTGACGCGTTTCAGCGACGCCGGGCAACAACTGAACCTCAAGAAGTGCCGATTTGCAGCACGGCAGCTGACAACACTAGGCTACGTCGTGTCCAAGGACGGAATTCTCCCCGATCCAGCCAAGCTTCGGGCCGTGACAGAGTTCCCCAAACCTACGTCCGTCAAAGAACTGCGCAGTTTCGTAGGACTATGCTCCTACTTTTGGCGCTTTATAGGAAACTTCGCGACTATCATTTCGCCGCCGACGAAGCTCCTCGAAAGTAACGGGCCCCTCAATACGTGGTCGTCAGAGTGCGACGCCGCTTTCGCGAAACTCCGTCGTTTGTTGACGGCTCCTCCGATCCTACGCCACTACGACCCTACTGCCCCTACGGAGGTACACATGGACGCCAGCGGTGTTGGCCTCGGCGCTGTCCTTGCACAGCGCAGACCTGGGTTCCCGGAATATGTCGTGGCATATACAAGTCGCCCGCTTACTAAAGCCGAGACCAATTACACCGTCACGGAGAAAGAATGCCTGGCCATCATCTGGACCCTTACAAAGTTCGGACCTTATTTGTATGGTAGCCCATTTGATGTCGTCACCGACCATCATGCACTGTGCTGGTTGTCGTCATTGAAAGATCCCTCAGGCCGTCTCGCCCGCTGGGCACTTCGCCTGCGAGACTACGACATCCGCGTACTGTACCGCAACGGACGCCATCATGCTGACGCCGACGCCCTGTCGCGCTCTCCCTTGCCTGGCGACAATGCCCACAGCTCAGTGTCTCCCCTTGCCGTTTCTTCCATCGACATTCACACCATCGCTACCGAACAGCGTAAGGATCGCTGGATTGCCTCACTGATAGACGTGCTGGCTGATCCATCGGCAACACCATCCACTCGCGCGTTGCGTCGTCAAGCCCACTATTTCGTCGTTCCCCTCTGAATCGACACAATCATTCCATACAATCCGGATCGACCTGTGTGTGCGCCTATTTCTGCCACTGCCAGACTTGCTGAAGAGTGTCGCGAACTTGCCAAGACCTTCACTACGCATGACCAAGAGCGGCAGCGGAGCATTAGCGGTGACAGAATCACTCCTGAGCCGACGTTCCTCCCTGGAGCGCTCGTATGGCTCTCGATCCCTACCACTGCACCTGGCCTCTCTTCATAACTACTGCCCAAATACGAAGGCCCCTACCGTGTCGTTGAACGCACATCCCCTGTAAACTACCTGATCGAATCCATCGATCCATCCTCGTACGTGGGTCCATCCTCGGACGTCATGGTAGGCCTTGAGGCGCTCCACGACTCGCTCATTGTGACAACTTGTTAGGTCGCCAGGCGGCTCCCTTTTCGTACCCGGGGTAATTGTAGCGAAGCCTTGAAAATGTGCTGTGGGTCGTATTCTTCAGCACCTTCTAGTGGGTGCTCTTCGGCTCCTTTCGGAGAGAACGCAGCTCGTCCATAATCGGCCGCCGCCTTGACTGTCGCTGTCGTTCATCTTCGCCGAGTGTCCGCCAATAAACATTTTTATAATATACATACTTATACATATACGGTGCATGACGGCGGCGACGGCGACGGCAAAAGCCAGCCGAGACTGTCCATATAATTGCTATCGCAATAAGACATATCTCTCCGACGCTCGCCTAGCTATCGCACCGCGTTCCCTGCTCGCCCTGTGAGAAGTAACGGCCAGGTTAGAGGGATGACACGACGCGCATAGCGTTTCCCTTCGCATTTCACGACGCTTTGAAGAAGTGCATATCGAGCATCAGTGTTTATAATGTGCTTGTTGATGGCATCTTTGCGCGGGATTCACCATATGCGGTGTCTACGTATATGTTAAGGACCCGTAAGCAGGCTGAGACTTTTTTACACCCCCCAAACAAGCTCGCTAATTCGTACAGTAGACAGCGGCGATCACGTTTTCCGAATATTACAGCGCTGCGCGCCGCGCAAACCCTTCATTTCCAAAAACAATTCCCGCGCTTCTTTCCTACGCCTGACCGGTATGGAGACTTGCCACTAGGCTTCAACGTGAGTGTGATGCGTCCACATGAAGCGGTGTCATATCTGCCAAACAACAGTAGACATTGTACAAGCTCCCATATACCAATGCACCATAAACATAAACTACTTCTTTGACGACAGGTTTCACTTTCGGGTTATACCGATTACTATGGCGGAGGGATCAGCCATTTTTTATTATTTCGCGGGCATCTCTGGCCCGCGAAACACTAATAACCACTAATAAAAAACACTAATAGTTCATGATAAAAACACTACAACCTAACAGATATGAACTTAGAAATTGTCTAATGAAATGTTTTTAGACACTCATATACAACTTTCGCATTGGAATAAGCTGCCCGCTTCGTTGCTTCAAAGGTTAATTATTTGATCTCGCCTTATTAAGCAATTAAGCGGAACAAACAAAATTGGGTAGTTCGACTCACTCCAAGCAATAGTCAGAAATATGCATTTTGTCGCATCGTCACAGAGTGCGTCGGCATATTTTTAAACTCTGGCTATAGTTAGCTGGCGCACCCTGTTTATGTAGTGTGTTGCAAAAACCTTGCCCAATCAAGCTGCCGTACTTTATCAAAAATATTAGCGAAAAAAATATAATGCAGATATTGGACGGTAATTTGACATGAGCGTCCTGTGTTTTTTAAGCTCTGTACTGCCTTATTAACAATAATCAGCATTGGCAATTAGCCAGGAAGGAGCATTCCCTGAAGCATGCGGGACAAGGTCGGGTCACGTGCGCACGCCGAACCCTGTTTTAGCAAAGATAATAAAAATAACTGTGAACTGCTTAAATAAATAATTCTTAATTCGGTGAGTACGTTATTGTCCTACTCTGAGTAAATTGGTTGAATCAATAAGACTTAGGGCTTATTATGGTACCTGACCATGAAGTACTTGCACTGCTTGTCGTCGAACTATCAGTCTGTCGCAAAATAGCTGTTGAAGCTTTCAGCTATTAGAGAAAGATCACTTGCAGATCTTTCTGTAACACGAAGTCATCGTTCTGCAATCTTTCTCTAATTCCCTGCCGAAATATTCCGCACGTCATTACAATAATTCCGAACGTTTGCGTAAGATTATTACGGAAATATATGGCAAATATACGGAAAATATATAGACGCCATATGGATTCCGTACAGAACTTACGGAGTTAGTGGAATTCCATGTAATGGCATTCCACTAATTTAGCAGAATTCCATGCAGTAGAATGCTCTTGTAAGAATGTCATAAATGTTAGAAAGCTGTCATGACCATATCACTGTCAACGTTGCACATCCCGCAGGAATGCGCCGCTAAACGCTGCTTATGATATGCACGTCAGCGTGCGTAGCGTGTACTCTTCAGCAGGTTAAACGGAAGTCTGCGCTCGACCGTGACTGTCGCCGAGAGGCAACGGCGAGGGGCTGGTTTTTGCGGCATTGTTTGGCTTTCAGTCAAACATTACGAGGCAGATCGATGAATTCGTTTAAACTGAGGAGTTGCGTGCACTCTAAGAAAAAAAATAGTATAGGTGACTCTTTTCGGAGAGTTCGGTCTTGCCACGTATACGACTCTCTTTAAAGAGTCACGGTGACTCTCTTGGTGAGTCAGAGTCGGCGCACTCTGGGAGAGTACTGTGACCCTCTGGAAAGAGTGGAAGGACTCTTATTCGAAGGATCACATTACCACTTATGAGGCAGTCAGACGACTCTTGCCGGTAACACACCTATGGGGGTCAAATGACACACGCCGAAGCGTCAAGCGACTCCATGCACAACTATTTTAGGTTACTCAATTCACCCATTCTCTACTGCGCGACTACTGCTGGAAATAGTGAAGTATTCATTTTAAGCAAGTCCAATAATACTTGCCGTTGTGCCCAGCGACTGCCAAAAAAGATTAGTTCAATTTTATCATTATTTTAATAAAACTCGTCAAGAGAACACTCCTTTTCCAGCAGAGTATCTAGAAATCGGGAAAAAAGGGTGGCTGATCCCTCCGTCTTAGGAATCGGTATAAAACGAAAGTGAAGCGTGTCGTCACAGAAGTAGTTGATTGTTTATAGTGCACTAGTATATGAGAGCTTGTACAATGTCTACAGTTGTTTGGCAGATATAGCACCGCTTAATGTGGACGCATCTCACTCACGTTGACGCCTAGTGGCACATCTCCGTACCGACGACTAACGCCCTTGATCATGAATTAACCCTTGCAGTAGCTGAAGTTGTCAAGATATACGTGAACACCGCATATGGTGAATCCCGCGCAAAGATAGCATCAACAAGCACAAAGTAGGCACTTATACTCGATATGCACTCCTTCAAAGTGTCGTGAAAAGCGAAGTGAAACGCGGCGGGCGTCGTGTCTTCCCAATATATACTGGCCGTTATTCTCACAGGGCGAGCGGGAAACGCGGTGCGATAGCCAGGCGAGCGTCGGAGAACTATTTTTCGGTATTGATGGATGCTGCGAGCGAGGCTTGGGCTAAAGCCGCTGCCACCTCGCGGTGTCTTAAAACGTTGACGAAAATACACTTCTATTGGAAACGCGCCGAATGGGATGGTCGTAGCAACGGCGTGTTGCCCGAGCTAATTGCTCGGCAACGAAGTTTCTTTGGTTTTTTTTCGAGCATGGTGGCAAACATGTCGCCGCCTTGTTATAAAGGGGACGCTCATAGCATCCATTCACTCAAGAGCACTGTTAGAGGAAAGTGTGAAAAATAAAAAGCGCGTTCATGTTGCCTTTGTTATGCGTTTGGCGGTAGCACAGTGGGCTAAACGACCTCTAGCGATCGTCGCGGACCGAGGGGTCGTGGTTTCGACTCCTGTCAACGAAAATTTTTCTTAGTTTTTTGCCATCTGATAGCGTTCATTTTGCTGACGTATTTCCGTGACGGAAATACGTCAAGAAAGTCTTGGTGGAACCCGTCATAAAACACTTTCGTGCTCAAATGGTCTCTGATGTCCAATTAAGCCGTTGAGGTGTTCTTTATTTACATGGTTTTATGAGTATAGCCTACTAAAATGTGTGACAGTGATGCGCATAGTGTCATATGGTGCAAAATAAGGTGCAGAAATCGGCATCATGTTTCAATGTTTATTCAATATGATTATTAATAAATCAAAAAGCGGTGGCGGCTGGCGGCATGAGACTTGTGGCTTGCTATGTTGTCGCTCCTGTTCAGCGTGAGCAGCCATGAAATATCGTAATCTGAAAAGCAGAACGTGATATTGTGAAGAGAAAACGGAATTGCAGTGAGAGTTTGCAAAAGCTACTCAATACGTGATTTACACAGATATAATCAAGGCTCACAAGACAACAACAAATGCAAACAGGCATGGTAAGGAACCACGTTTTTTGCCGTTATCGTGTAAGACACAGCTTGCGAACAGTAGCTTTTGTAACACGTCACTTGGCGACAAACCTGCAGCACAACAAGATGTGAGCCTATTTTAAAGAACAAACGAAATTGGTTTAGTCTCCTTTGCGTAGGGTCACTCACCTTGTTTTCGACGTCGTGTTGTCCAACCAAAGGATATGTAGGATCGACTGTCCCGTTGACAGGGCGAACGCCGCTGTTGATTTTCTCTTCATGAGTAGTGAGGTGCCAGACCATAGGGACACCTGCGTTTCCCTGAGTGTGGCTGTCAACTCGAGCTAATAGGCGGGAGAAGAGATCCGGGAGTGTGGGAATAACCAACACACACACACACACACACACACCGATTATTTGTATTTAAAACCACCCTGTGTTCAACACACCGTTACTGTACACACATCTGACGCATGTGTTTCGTTTTAAGTAATTTCGCAACGAAAACAAATTTTCACGTAAAAGAAGGCGGGAACTTCATTTAGCAATAGGCACTGGCTATGCACGAATGAAAGCACTTCTTTTCAGAGAAATCGCTTCAAAATTTGCTTTCACAATAAGCCCAGCTTTGCGGAATAAGCTCGGCATATTCCAACACCCAAGCACATCCTCCGGCAGTCAAGGGCAAGTCATGAGCGGTTACTGACCGCCTGTTTTACAAACGTAACCCATCCATAGATACTCAGTAAACACATGCGAGTACGAGCGCCCCAACGACTCCCAGCGCGCGGACGCCGTCTACGTCAAGATCAGACGTGTCATATGCTGGAATTACCGCACATAGCTTCCACAGTCACGTAAACTCACTCGATTCTGTTAACGCCGAACGTCATCGCAGATCTAGGCAAACCAGGAAAACAGCAAACAGAAACGAGGAACAAGAGTGCACGGCGGCGGCCGCAACAACGCGCGCCGTCAAAAGTCTCGAGCTTTTCTCCCTACCGGCTGGGCGTGTCCAACATAAGTGACTACCGTGTACGCGCTGGAAACGTCTTACTATATTTGCATCTTAAACCACTGTCTTTATGCCCACAAAACCCATTCTCTATAGCGCGTCTAAGTATTGTGTACACACACTTTTTTTCACGTTCCCACGCGCGGAAGCATGCTGCACACTCAATGTCGATAGAAATGTCACCATGAAGTAGACTAAAGCTCATCTCAAAACGACATCTTGCACCTTCAGCAGTGCAGACACAATGAGCGATCAGCAAACAATGACTGTAGATAATTGTTTGCATCGCTCATTTTATGGGAACTCGTTAACTGACAGTTTTAGTTGGGCATCCGCAACAGCCACGCGGACGCAGGCTGCTGTTGGAAATGGCTGGCAGCCTACTTCCGCAGAGCTGCTGCAGACGCCCAGCTAAAAGCAGTGCACTCAACGTTAGCAGGCGCACGTTGCCGTCTCCGCAGTTCCATGAATATTCCGCCCTCCAAGCGTCACTTCGAGCACGGAGCCTGGCGTCACCGCCACCAAAGATGCACATGTTCGCTCGAACACAAAACTACAAGACAGACAACTGATGCAACCCGCGGAGCCAGCGCAACGCATTCCAGAAAAACCGAGCAGACTGAGAGAGGACGTGGCCGCGCCAGCCCGGCACCGTCGGCGAGCCACGGCGACACAACGGCGCCGAACGGCAAACGCGCGATATGTACGGCATATACGGCGGCGCCTTCACCGCGGAAGCCAATTGAAACGCACTTCACGAGAGTCGAGTGACTCCTTTAAAAACGCTAACTCTCTTTTTCTGCTTCTACCTTCCAACAGGGGTCAAATGGATACCCGAAGAGAGTCAGGGTGCCGTGACCCTCTTTTAACTCTTTTGTTCTTAGATTGTGCGTGACGCAGGCTTACCAGGCAGGTCGACTTGACTGTGAAGTATACAGTGTACGAAGTAACATCGGCACTCACTTTCGAGCGCAAGCTTCTGTTTAGTCGAGTTCTGTTCAGCACGGAACGGCGTGCCGATGTCATACCGAGGAAATGGAGCTAAATGTGTTTCAATACACCTGACGAGGGCCCAACTTCGCTTTGGCAGTTCAGGCACATGGTCCAGCATGAATTTTACACAACTGTTAGAGAGTGATGATACAATATTACACAACGTTGTATCATGCATCAGCTATACAATGTGTGAAGTTATACAATGTATATTCTTGAGGGTCAGACAATGGTGGACTTTAAGTAACAGTCAAGCAGTAGAGGTTTGACATATAATACATTGTTATAAGGCCCCGTAGTATGGTCTTACATTCTTGAATTTGCCTCGTTTGGTTTACTTTGTATATTGATACGGCCTTCATGACTTCATCTCGGTTATTACGTTTATCGCCACGCAGATTACGGCGGCCCACTTCTTTCCGACCACGTTGAAAGCACTGGTGCGCGAAATGCGCCGTACTGATCGGCGATTGCCTAGCCTTAAGCGCATCGTGATCACGGGAAGCGTGCTGACCCCTTCCGCAGCTAATGAGGCGCGTGAAGCCTTCGGTGGACTGGAGTGTCTTCTCAATATGTACGCCATGACAGAGTCCTGCTCCCTTGTCACAGCTCAACCAAAGTCCAGTGGAAATTGTACCGGAGCCGACGCCGGTGTTCCTAATACAACGGCGATGCTAAAGGTAAGATATCATGCAAGTTCTACCACACAGACCCGTGCCGATACTCACTGCCGCCTACTGGCGAGATGCCGATAAAAGGAAATGCGAAAAGAATAAGTGCGATCGCTGAGCGAAGAGCGGCAACGATTAAAGACCTCCACCGTGGCCTCAAGGATCGTGGATGGCACAAGTAAAAAACACAAAAGCGTATCAGATAGACTCAGAGGCTGTTTGTTATTTATGTATTTCATTCTACCAGTATATTTAACTATGTATGCCGTTGGACAAACTCTCGAAATTAAAAAAAAATTGTGCCAAGCGCAAATATTACCGCGTACAACAGAAATTGAGCATTTGTGGGCATATCATTTCGCGATCTCGTGCGTCTTCGCCGTCACCAAGCGAAGTCTGACCAATTATCTTTGTATATTGATCTGACATTTTAGGCCACGAACCAAAGGTACTCGCTGATTACACAAACAAAATAGCAGTGACCCGAGTTACAGATAAATAATACTTACACTGGTGTAAAAAGTATGTATTTGATGTTGCAATAGTGGTCACGACTTCCTTTTTGATGATCACTAATCCAAAGCGAAACCTAGCTGGCGTCTGTGGCGGTCAGTCATGGGAAATTAGTCAAGTGCACAAGAATTCAACGTAGATACGCGCAGTTATATTCTTCCGGTGAACATTCACCACCGGCTCTATTAATGTTAACGCTTTGGGCGCAACACGTGTATTCATGCATCGGATATGTCGCCGATTCGCAAGCGAAATATTATTACATTAGAAACTCGATTTAACGAAGTGATCAGATCAGCCCCTTCGAAATATTTCGTTAAATTGAGAAGTTCGC
Organism: Rhipicephalus sanguineus; assembly: GCF_013339695.2. Lineage (NCBI taxonomy): Eukaryota > Metazoa > Arthropoda > Arachnida > Ixodida > Ixodidae > Rhipicephalus > Rhipicephalus sanguineus. The sequence goes on from NC_051177.1 coordinate 116,803,778, forward strand.
AATATCGCGAAGGCCATCTTTCGGTCCCTCGAAGCCTAGCCTTGCTTCGTAGCTGCACTCAGAAGCAAGCTACTGCGGCATTGCATTTGCCACTAACACACGCTTGTGCAGGTGAGAAGTCTGTGAGAGCGGCCCGGACATGGACCCTCTTATGTTCGGGCGATGCAGGCCAGGTAGACGGTCACGTGAAGCAATGACAGGTTGCTGCTATGAAAAGACAGGGGACAGCAGTAATTGCGCGAGAAGACCGAGCAAGAAAGTTGCGAAAAAGCGATCAGTGCCACCTTCCACGCAAACCATGAAATAACGAAAGCCACCGCCGTGTTTTTGTGAGAGAATTTACAGGGAATAATCCACCGCCGCCCTTGGCACCATGTGGTACGTAAGAGCGGTACCAACTGTTGAGTTCATTGTTGCCCGCATGGGCGCCGTGTACAGCTTCATCAACATAAAGATCAGGTCGTGACTAGGGCGGCTAGAAGCACTTACTCGAAGGAAAACCTGTCATATCAAAATTAGAAAGAAACCACCGCTTCTTTCATTCCTTTATTTCCTTTATTAAAACATTGTGTCTATACTTAGCTTCGTTAGTTCGCGCTGACGATAACAATGAACCTTATGGGTGCTGTCGGGGAATTGAACTTTATTTGTCAAATCGGGAACTACGTAAAATCGGGTTTTGTTAGACAGAGTTTTAACTGCATATATAATCATAATGCCGACACAAGACGCTTGTTGCTGTACCCAAGTAATAAGGACTTCGCGAGGAGCATGAACCAGAAGTTTGTTACCTCGGCGGCAGGCAGGACCCTTGTTGCAGCGCAATGGGCGAGTTGGTGCGTAGCTCCGACGATTCACTTATTGCAGGACGTTCCCGTCGGAAATGGACCCGATAAGTCCATCGCAATCTGCTGGAACGGCTGAGAAGCTGGTTCAGTCGGTTGAAGAAATCTCGCTGGCTTTGTCAACGGTGCCTCGCATCCCTGACAGTCGCGTCATGGCGTCCCGAAAAGAGGAGCTATGGCTGTAAGCCCCAGCCAATAGTACTTTTCCTACGTCCTCACGAGTGTACGAGAAAAACCGAAGTGTCCAGCCATTGGGTCGCCATGCAGGTCCTGCATGCCTAGTGGCCGCAATGTTGAGGTACAACGTGAAGAGAGTTGGCGCGGGCTGGTTGTTTAAGAGAACGTCGTTCTGTAAGCAAAATTATGTCACTTCCCGCCTAAATACCTTAGGGACAACAGCAGTCTTGCTTCCCAGTTTTCTTCCAGGCTTCTTAATTCCGGGTCACTTAACTGTTTCCACGGGCATTATGGGGCCCAAAGAGTCACCGTCGTCGAGATCGTTATACGGCGGCGGTTCAACAGCTTCGCCCGACAAGCATTCGTGAAGCCAAGCTCTATTGTGTGAGGCAACCTGATGGCCCCTTTAAGTTGGTAGCCAACGCAAGGCGTGGTGGAAGTTCAGGACCATGAAAGGTCTGCTGTATGGGTAAAGGCGGAACATTGACGTACCTCAAACGATTGCAAAACACTCTTTTTCATTGCTCGAATATTAGGTTCCACCTTTTATATCGAGCGGCTAGCAAAATTTGTAACCTTTCAAGTCCATCGTTTTTTTGGACTAGCACAGCGCCATCGCCTTCACGACTTGCATCAGTGTAGATCTCGGCATGCACGTCTTCGTCAAATTGTGCAAGTATTAGCGTTGTGTGCAGACGGCGTTTCAGTTCCTAGAATGCTTGTACTTCTCGCGTTATTCATTCGAACCCGACGTCTGTCTTCGTCAGGCTGGTATGTGATTCGCCGATGAGGGAAATTCTTACAAAGCGCCTGCAATAGGCACACGTACAGGCCTAGAAATCGGCGCGTGGTCTTTCTGTGCACGGCTGGTCGGAAAGTAGTGATGGCGGCTATCTTCTACAAGTTGGGGCGTACGCCGGCCTTGCTGATGACCTGTGCTATGAAGAGGAGCTCTTCGTAAGCAAGTAGGCACTTTTCCGGCTTCAGCTTACGCCCAGATGACCTGATTGTCTCAAACACTGTTTCAAAGCGTCAGAGGTGTTCCTTGAAGTTTGAAGCGAAAATGACATCGTTCACGTAAACCAGACAAGATTGCCACACTTGAAGCCTGTCAGTACTGTGTCCTTTGCTTCAGTAGAACTCGCAGGTGCCCGAATAGGGACGAAGCATAACATTGAATTCGGGCAGCCTTTTCTGTCTCTTCATTCGATTTCATTTTGCCAATAGCCAGCCCCTTTTCTTCGTCCTGCGGTATTGAAAGAAAAGGCAAAAATAAGATGCAGGGAAAGCCCGTACCACCGAAATTAGGCGGGCTCAAGCCAATGTAATATAAAACGATACGAATATTAAAGTACCCAAAGTTGTTTTTGTAAGAAATCAATTGCAACAAAAAATTTAGGCACGATAACGAGGACGACGCAGGGAGCCATGAAAAAAAATCATGGGTGTAACCTTAAGGGACAAGAAGAGTAGAGTTGAGGGAATTTTGTCCATCTGGTGTTCTTTAACTTGCACGTAAATCTAAGTACACGGGCCTTCAGCATTTCGCCTCTATCGAAATGCGGCCGCCTCGGTCAGGATTCGATCTCGCGACCTTCAGGTGAGCAATCTAGCACCATAACCCCTAGACCACCGTTGCGCGCAAGGGCGAAGTCAGCTGATGATGATAATGAATCTTGCATGCGTTGGCATGGATTCCAACCTGCCGTTATGAAGCCTTCTGTCCTCGTTGGCGCTCACAATATATATATACATATATATATATATATATATATATATATATATATATATATATATATATATATATATATATATATGTTGATATTGTACAGAAGCATTAAAACGCTGTAATGGGCCGTCCTCTTGAGCGCCTTCTAGTGGGTCGCCCTCTTCGCCTCTTCTCGGAGAGCACGCCCCTCGTGCTCTTGCTCGTGAGAGTCTGCGAGTCTGCGCTCTCTCGTTACTGTCGTCGCTGCGCATCGTCGCCGTCGATCCCGCCGTCAATAAACGCCTTTACAAAGTGGTGGAGAGTGCTGTACCGTCCCCACAACTTCGGTCTCCATCTGATGCCCCTAGAGCTTCGATCCCGTACCGTGCCAACTACCATGCCGCAAGACGCCGCTCAGCAAACGCCGCCTCCTGCTCCGACCGCTTGTCCCGGTGTCCCCCGTATCCGTGACCCTCCTGTCTTCACCGGCGCGGATGGCACCGAAGTGGAGGACTGGCTCACGATTTACGAACGGGTGAGTGTCCCCAATAAATGGGACGAAGCAGGCAAGCTGAGCAACTTGGTTTTCTACCTCGCGGGTGTGGCCGGCATGTGGTGCAACAACACGCATCCGATTTCCCGACGTGGTCCGCTTTCAAGACCGCCATCATCAACGTGTTTGGCCGCCCTGCCGTTCGTAAGCTGCAGGCCGAACAGCTTTTGCGAGAACGAGCTCAGCAGGCCGGCAAAACCTTTACCAGCTACATTGAAGACGTCCTCGATTTGTGTAAAAAAGCCGACGCCACCATGTCGGAATCTGACAAGATGAGGCACATTATGAAAGGCATCGACGACGATGCCTTCACGATGCTGCTCGCCAAAAAACCCAGCACAGTGGCCGAGGTCATCACGCTCTGCCAGAGCTACGAGGAGCTGCGCCGGCAGCGGTCGATGACCCGTCGCTCTCCATCCCGCGACGCCGAGCTCGCTGGCTTGTCGACCATATTCGACCACTCCGCCTTGCTCGCAGAGGTGAAGTCATTCGTGCGCGAGGAAATCGCGCGCCAGTTCTCTCTGCTGGACTTTGCTCCACCTCAGTACGTTCACCAGCCGTCGACCACTCTTCTCCCTCCCCTCCGTCGAGCGATTGAGCAGGAAATCGCGGAGGTCATGCCTGAGTACCGCCAGCACCATCCCGCTCCTGCACCACTGAGTTACGCCCAAGTTGTCGCAAGGACGTCCCCTGTAATACCTACGGCAGCCCCACATAGTTACGCCGAAGCCGCCGCTAGACATCAGTCCTTCGAAGCGGCTGTGCCGGCTACCTACGCCGACGTAATGCAGAGGCCACGACCGCAGCCCACGATGCAGTCATATCAGTCGCTACCCCTTCAATCACGTCCTGCGCCATGGGCGGGCCCTGCTCCAGCAAACCGATGGCGCACACCTGACAACCGCCCATATGCTTCGCATGCGGTTACGCCGGCCACGTGGCGCGTTATTGCAATCGCGTCCAGCCGCCTCAAGTCGCGTCGCCCTCCGCCAGCCAGACGAACCGCACATTTTACGCCCCACCTACGCCTCTGTCACCGACGTCACGCCAAGCTCCATCTACTCGGCGCTCTCCGTCTCCCCGACGTCGCTCACTGTCGCCGATGCGCCCGCGTCCGGTCGCACGCGACCAGGAAAACTAGTCGTCGCAGTCCACGAGGCAAGGGCTGCGACGCTATCGAACTGCGAAAGCCCTCAGCGAAGCCCATCGAACGTAATAGACGTTTTTGTGGACGGTGTTCGCGCATCTGCCCTTATCGACACTGGAGCCGCCGTATCCGTTATGGACGCTAAACTAAGCCGCCTGCTACGAAAAGTGACGACGCCACTTTCCTGTCTTTCCCTCCGTACAGCCAGCGCCCAATGTATTCACCCTACGGCGGTATGCACAGCCCGTGTCATCATTCAGGACGCTCTGTACGCCGTCGAATTCATCATAATTTCCTCATGCTCTCACGACGTCATCCTGGGATGGGATTTTCTCTCCCGCCACGACGCCGTGATTCATTGCGCGCCAGCCGAAATAGAGCTTTCACCATTCTCAGAATTGACGCCGGCAGACAGTTCATCGGCTGCGACCAAGGTATTCGTCAAAAACGACATCACAGTTCCTGCAAATTCGTCAACGGCTGTGTCAGTCTATTGCACCGGTTTCTGCGACGCCGTTGCACTCCTTTCTCCATGTGACCGCGTTTTCACTAGGAAAGGCTTGCTGGTGCCATTTGCGACCGTGGAAATCACTCAGGGCGACACGGATATTTTTGTGACCAACACATCCCTGTTCATTGTTACGTTGGTGCGAGGGGAATGTCTCGGCAGAGCGGAACCCCTCGAAGACGCCCAAGTTATAGACGCACCGGGTGACACGCACTGCGCCAGCTCCCGTACGCTCAGTGCTGTTTCCACGTCCGATTCGTCACCTGCTGATGTGTTTAGGTCCTCCATTGCTGACAACCTCACATCGGTCCAGCGTTCCCAACTTCTGTGCCTGCTGGAAGAATTTCGTTCTTCTTTCGATGTCGGGCAAACTTCTCTCGGCCGCACTTCCGCTGTTACCCATCGCATCGACACTGGCGCCCAACCACCACTGCGGCAACGTCCATATCGCGTGTCTCCAGCAGAACGCAGGTCATTAATGAACAAGTCGACGATATGCTTCGACGCGACGTTATTCGGCCCTCGGACAGCCCATGGGCGTCTCCCGTTGTTCTCGTTGCGAAGAAGGACGGTTCCGTGCGGTTCTGTGTGGACTACCGACGGCTCAACAAGATCACTCGCAAGGATGTTTACCCGCTGCCGCGAATCGATGACGCGATTGACAGTCTGCAAGGAGCCGAATTCTTTTCATCTTTTGATTTGCGCTCGGGGTACTGGCAAGTACCCATGGCGGATGACGCTCGACCGAAGACAGCCTTTGTCACGCCCGACGGCTTGTACGAGTTTAACGTCATGCCGTTTGGTCTGTGTAATGCGCCCGCGACCTTCGAGCGCATGATGGACACCGTTCTGCGCAACTTGAAATGGCACACGTGCTTGTGTTACCTGGACGACGTCGTCGTTTTCGCTCCGGACTTCTCCACGCATCTCCAACGTCTGCGGCATGTTTTGACGCGTTTGCGCAACGCAGGCCTCCAACTGAATCTGAAGAAGTGCCGATTTGCAGCGCGGCAGCTGACAATCCTCGGCTACGTCGTGTCCAAGGACGGAATCCTTCCCGATCCGGCCAAGCTTCGGGCCGTGGCCGAATTTCCCAAACCTACGTCCGTCAAAGAACTGCGCAGTTTCGTAGGACTGTGTTCGTACTTTCGACGCTTCATACGAAACTTCGCTACCATCATATCGCCGCTGACGAAGCTCCTTGGAAGTAACGGACCCCTAAATTCATGGTCGTCCGAGTGTGACGACGCGTTCGCAAAGCTCCGTCGTTTGTTGACGTCTCCTCCCATACTACGCCACTACGATCCTACGGCCACAACGGAGGTACACACGGACGCCAGCGGTGCAGGCCTCGGCGCTGTTCTTGCGCAGCGCAAACCAGGGTTCCCCGAATATGTCGTGGCATACGCAAGCCGTACGCTTACCAGAGCCGAGACCAATTACACAGTCACGGAAAAAGAGTGCCTGGCGATCATCTGGGCCCTTACAAAGTTTCGACCTTATTTGTATGGTCGCCCATTTGATGTCGTCACCGACCATCATGCACTATGCTGGCTGTCGTCATTGAAGGATCCCTCAGGCCGTCTCGCCCGCTGGGCACTTCGACTACAAGACTACGACATCCGCGTGCTGTACCGCAACGGACGCCAGCATGCTGACGCCGACGCCCTCTCGCGCTCTCCCTTGCCTGACGACAATACCCCCTGCTCAGTATCTCACATAGCTCTTGCTTCAATCGACGTTCACACCATTGCTACCGAACAGCGCAAGGATAAATGGATCACCTCGCTGATCGACTTGCTGACGGATCCGCCGGCAACACCATCCACTCGAGCGTTGCGTCGTCAAGCCCACCATTTCGCCATTCGTGACGACCTACTGCACCGACGCAATTATAACGCCGACGGCCGCCAGTGGCTACTAGTGATAGCCCGCAGTCTGCGTTCTGAAATATGCGAGGCCTTCCACTCTGACCCGCAATGCGCGCACTCTGGGGTATCCAAAACTTACCACCGCATTCGACAACGATACTTCTGGCGAGGGATGTACCGCTACGTGCAGAAGTTCGTTCGCTCCTGCCTCGATTGTCAACGCCGAAAACCTGCAACGCACGTGTCGCCAGCAGGTCTACAACCATTACCTTGCCCTAACCGTCCGTTTGGGTGCGTGGGCATCGATTTGTATGGACCACTTCCTCTGACTTCGATTGGTAACCGCTGGACCATCGTCGCTGTTGACCATCTAACGCGATACGCCGAAACCGCCGCCCTCCCAGCAGCTACAGCGCGCGATGTGGCCTCCTTCCTGCTCCACCGATTCATGCTGCGTCACGGTCTGCCCCAGGAGCTGCTCAGTGATCGAGGCCGTGTCTTCTTGCCGGAAGTCGTCGAAGCCATTCTCAGAGAGTGCAACGTCGTTCACCACAAAACTACTGCTTACCACCCGCAGACGAATGGCCTCACCGAACGCTTTAACCGCACGCTCGGCGACATGCTCTCAATGTACGTCGCAGCCGACCACAAAAATTGGGATGCCATTCTGCCCTTCGTCACGTACGCCTACAATACCGCCTCTCAGAGCACTACTGGTTTCTCGCTATTTTTCTTATTGTACGGCAGGCACCCGTCGCACACAATCGACACCATCCTTCCCTACAGGCCGGATCGATCTGAATGTGCGCCTATTTCGGAAACAGCCAGGCTTGCTGAAGAATGTCGCGAGCTTGCGAAGACCTTTACAACGCACGAACAAGAGCGGCAGAAGAGCATTCGCGGTGGCACCACCACTTCTGAATCCACGTTCCTCCCTGGAGCGCTCGTGTGGCTCTCGGTCCCGACCGCTGCAACTAGCCTCTCTTCCAAACTGCTGCCCAAATACGAAGGCCCCTACCGTGTCGTCGAACGCACGTCCCCGGTCAACTACCTGATTGAACCCATTGAGCTAGCTTCGGACATGCGCCGTCGAGGGCGCGACATTGTGAACGTGGAGCGCCTCAAGCCCTACCATGACCCGCTCATAGTGACCAGCTGTTAGGTCGCCCGGCGGCTCCCTTTGCGTACCCGGGGTAATTGTACAGAAGCATTAGAACGCTGTAATGGGCCGTCCTCTTGAGCGCCTTCTAGTGGGTCGCCCTCTTCGCCTCTTCTCGGAGAGCACGCCCCTCGTGGTCTTGCTCGTGAGAGCCTGCGAGTCTCCGCTCTGTCGTTACTGTCGTCGCTGCGCATCGTCGCCGTCGATCCCGCCGTCAATAAACGCCTTTACAATATATATTGTTGCAACCTATTCATGTGCCGACGACGCCATTTGCACAAATCGGCATGGATTTTCTGGGCCCCTTCCCCACGTCTACTACTGGAAATAGATGGATAATCGTCGCCACCGATTACCTCACCCGATACGCCGAGACAGGAGCTCTGCGACGGGCAACAGCGGCTGAAGTGGCGCGATTTTTTATCGAAGCCATCGTTTTAAGGCACGGTGCTCCCGCAGTTATTATCACTGACAGAGGTACCGCGTTCATGGCCGAGCTTTTGGACACCGTTCTGCGACTAAGTGGTACCGCCCACAGGAAGACAACGGCGTATCATCCACCGACCAACGGGTTAACCGAACGTCTCAACAGGACCCTGGCTGACATGATAAGCATGTACGTAGATGTAGAGCACAAGAACTGGGACGACATCCTACCCTACGTCACATTCGCGTATAACACGGCTCGTCAGGAGACCACTCGGAAGACACCCTTCAGTCTCGTTTACGGCCGTGAAGTTACAACTACGTTAGACGCGATGCTCCCTCATGAAAATGATGGCACAGAGACGGACGCTGAAGAATTTACGCAGCGAGCAGAAGAAGCTCGGCAACTTGCCCGGTTGCGAATCACCGAACAACAGGACTATGACGCCAGGCACTACAATCTCCGGCACAGACCCGTCACATACAGCGTGGGCGACAAAGTGTGGGTTTGTCGCCCACGCTTTGTGAGCATTATTCATGCGCTTCCTCTTCTCATCTCAACGGCTGCTTTGACTGCCAGAATAAATCCCGATCTCACGGCGGCGCAAAAGGAAGAACTTTTCGCTCTGCTTCAAAAACACAGCACTTCGTTTCATATCCATTCAAAGCTCCTGGAACGTACTTCCGTTGCAGTGCATCGCATCGAAACCGAAGACAATTCAATTGTACGCCGCCGCCCATATCTTGTGTCTTCCGCTGAGCGGAAAATCATCGAGGACAATTTTGCCGACATGCTCAAACGGGACGTCGTCCGGCCATCGTCCAGCTCTTGGTCATCACCTGTAGTGTTGGTCCGGAAGAAGGACGGTTCTGTGCGATTCTGCGTCGATTATCGGGCGCTTAATAAAATCACGCGCAAAGACGTGTACCCGATGCCATGAATAGACGACGCATTTGACTCTCTTCAGGGCACTGAATTTTTCTCCAGCCTCGATCTCCGTTCTGGGTATTGGCAAATACCTATGCACGAAGCGGACAAGGAGAAGACGGGATTTGCAACACCAGACGGGCTGCATGAATTCAACGTCATGCCTTTCGGTTTATGTAATGCTCCTGCCACGTTTTAACGCTTGATAGACACAGTTCTTCGCGGCCTTAAGTGGAAAACATGTCTCTGTTAACTGGACGACACCTTTATTTTTTCTACCACTTTTCGTCAGCATTTTGAGCGCTTGGACGAAGTTTTGACGTGTATCTCGAACGCTAGACTACAGCTCAACACGAAGAAATGCAATTTCGCCAGCAAGAACATCAAAGTGTTGGGCCCCTTGTCAGCAAAGACGGCGTTCGGCTGGATCCTGACAAGCTTGCTGCCGTGATGAGCTTCCCTTGCCCAGAAAATCAAAAACAACTACGAAGTTTTCTAGGCCTGGCGTCATACTTCCGCCGCTTCATCAGCTGTTTTGCTGCCATCGCGTCGCCACTGCACAAGCTGCTGACGTTAGGATTTGCCTTCACTTGGACCGACGACTGCGAGCGTGCTTTTCAAGCCCTTAAGCATGCCTTAACGACCGACCCCGTTCTGTGTCACGTCGATGAGAACGCACCTACTTTTTGCACACCGATGCTGGTGGCCACGGGATCGGTGCAGTTCTTCTACAGCAGGATGCCACTTCACGAGAGAGATTTGCTGCGTATGCCAGTCGTGCTCTCACGGCTGCCGAACAGAACTACTCGATAACAGAGCAGTCTTGCCGTTGGTTGGGCCATACAAAAATTTCGACCATATCTGTACGGACGCCACTTCGATCATCACGCCTTATGCTGACTATCTTCTCTGAAAAACTTGTCTGGTCGCCTGGGTCGCTGGGTACTCCGTCTGCAAGAGTACAATTTTCAAGTCGTCTACAAGTCTGGCAGGAAATACCAACATGCTACCGCTCTCTCTCGCTACCCCCTGCCAATATAATCGTCGAGTACGGTTGTCCATTGCGTGTCACGTGATTACAACGATGCGTCGCCCTTTACGTTATCCCAACTAGCGCTTACTGACACGTTGGCTCACTACGCTCAATTCGCCTCGCGCCAGCGTGATGATCCACACTGCAACCACATTATCGAACGCCTAAGTGGCAGATTGCCTCCGCCTAATGCCAGATTGCGTCGACAACTACGGCAATTTAAGCTCGACAGCAATATCCTACATCGTTATCTTTACACTACCGATGGACGCCGGTGAGTTCCAGTTCTTCCACGTTCGCTACGTCACCAAGTCCTCGAAGCCTTTCACGACGACCCATGTGCAGGCCACTTGGGATTCCACAAAACATACAGGCGCGTCAGGAGACGTTTCTTCGGCCTTTCAACTTTGTGGCCAAGTACGCTGCATCTTTGCCTCTGTGCCAACGACGGAAGCGACCTACATCGTGTCCTGTTGGCCTATTACAGCCCATCCCGTGTTCCGAGACACCATTCGCCATTGTTGGAATCGATCTAGTCGGACCTTTCCCAATCACGCCAGCAGGTCATCGACGGATCGTGACAGCTGTTGATCACCTGACACGGTACGCACAGACTGCTCGTCTACGTACTACAGGTTTTCCCGCTCAATTTAATCCAAGCGCCAGCCACATTAATCTAGGCGCCAGTCAATTTAATCCAGCCGCCACTCAAATTAATCCAGGTGCCATTCATTTTAATCCAAGTGCCACTGAAATTAATCCAACCGCTAGCCGATTTAATCCAGACGCCAGCGAATTTAATCCTGACGACATCGTGACTTCAAAGCGACCCAGAATTTTCGGGAACGCGTGGAATGAATAGCTTCGGAGTGAATTTAAGAGGAAATATTATCAAGATGCGTAGAGTAAACAATGAATGAGTCACTAGTGACACAATGTGACTCGCGCGACTTCATCACGCCTATCACCCGCGTACGCACTATTCACACCTTCGACATGTATATCAAAGGAAAGGCCGTCCACACAGTAATAACTTCATACCTATTGCCCAGGCCTATGATCTGATCACTAGTGACTCAGGTGACGTCATCACGCATATCACCCACGCACGCGCTGTCTTAACCTTCCGTCATGCATATCAAATGAAACGTCTTTGAGAGAGTAATGACTTGAACCCTGTCACTTGGCCTAGTGATGTGATCACTAGTGATTCGCGTGACGTCATCACGCCTAACACCCACGCAAGCACTCTCTAACCTGCCTTCATGCATATAAAACGAAACGTCTTTGAGAGGGTAATAACTTGAACGCCGTCACTCGGCCTAGTGACGTGATCACTAGTGACTCGCGTGACGTCATCACGCATTTGAGCCACGCACACGCAGTACAAACCTGTCTTCATACATATCAAACGAAACGTCTTTGAGAGGGTAATAACTTGAACGCCGTCACTTGGCCTAGTGACGTGATCACTAGTGACTCGCGTGACGTCATCACGCCTAACACCCACGCACGCCCTGTCCTAACCTGTCTTCAAGCATATCAAACGAAACGTCTTCGAGAGGGTAATAACTTGAACGCTGTCACTCGGCCTAGTGATGTGATCACTAGTGACTCACGTGACGTCATCACGCATTTGAGCCACGCACACGCAGTACAAACCTGTCTTCATACATATCAAACGAAACGTCTTTGAGAGGGTAATAACTTGAACGCCGTCACTTGGCCTAGTGACGTGATCACTAGTGACTCGCGTGACGTCATCACGCCTAACACCCACGCACGCGTTGTCCTAACCTGTCTTCATGCATATCAAACGAAACGTCTTCGAGAGGGCAATAACTTGAACGCCGTCACTTGGCCTAGTGACGTGATCACTAGTGACTCGCGTGATGTCATCACGCCTAACACCCACGCACGCGCTGTCCTAACCTGTCTTCATGCATATCAAACGAAACGTCTTTGAGAGGGTAATAACTTGAACGCTGTCACTCGGCCTAGTGATGTGATCACTAGTGACTCGCGTGACGTCATCACGCATTTGAGCCACGCACACGCAGTACAAACCTGTCTTCACACATATCAAACGAAACGTCTTCGAGAGGGCAATAACTTGAACGCCGTCACTTGGCCTAGTGACGTGATCACTAGTGACTCGCGTGATGTCATCACGCCTGACATTCACGCAAGCACTCTCTAACCTGCCTTCATGCATATCAAACGAAACGTCGTTGAGAGAGTAATAACTTGAAGGCCGTCGCAGGCAGCGTCTGCTAGTAGAAAACTGACTGATCGCGCTGCACAGCCGTTCACCGGCCAACCCGTATATGTAGGCACCGGATCGCGCGTTTCGAATTCAGTCAAGGGCGTCTTCACATGGCTTTCGCTTGACTTGACGCTTTTCTTGACTCGAGTAGATGCGATGGAAGCAATAGTACCTTCAACCAGTAGTGGGGTACAACCCAACATCAGCGTCCCACCACTCGTTGAAGGCAACGCTTCTTCTTCATTCAATAAGTAAGAATAATAAAGGCGAAATAACAATTAAGCATTTCCAAACCATACTCAATTGCGCAACATTCACCCGAAACCGTCACCACTATGCGACGCATTTACTCCAGCTCGTCGTGTGGGAAGATGTGGGCGGCTTTCTTGTTGCTTCTCGTATTTCGCAGTATGCCTTGGAAACGCGGGCAGCCAGGCCGCACTACAGTGCACGAACAGGCGTTCACCACCAAACAGGCACGCTTATTCCAAGCACACTAACCTATAAGAAACGGCGTGGCGTAGAAGGTAGAAAGAAAGCCACGAGTCAGGCACAGCGTTCGACGGCGCATCAGCAAATGGTCATCTGCAATTAGCAATAGTATGTATCTCAAGTACGAGGACTGCCCTTTATTACAACGGATTTGTTTCACAGGATAACCAGATGAATTATTATTTGAGCCGAAGGAGTGGTTGACAAATCCTTTTGTAGCATGTTTTGAAACAGGCAGACCGTGCGTCTTATGCTTGATTATGTATATACAGTGTTATGACTTACCTGGCATGTTATCGCAATGCCGAAGCAAAGATGATGCCCGGTTAAAACACCCACCCGACCTTAAGAAACAATCGTTGTTCTTATAACGTCGAGCTTGTTAAATCGGTTATGAAATGGGTGATGAAAGAGAACCGGGGCAAGTCCGTGGAAAACGAAATTTATCATTATACAGGCAAAGCAGTTTTCATAAACACGCAGCCGTACTTGTGCTGCTGAGCAGTGTTTCACATATCAAGGCAGTCGAGGGCAGCTTGTACGAAAGTGTAATTGTGCCTATCATGAGCGGCACAGTCCACACGCTGGATGTGCTGCATAGAGCGCCCCGCGGCCTCAACCAGCAGAGCACGGCGATGTTCTTTCTTCGAGATCCCTCCCGGTGTCGTGAGGAGATCATCCCTCCGCTCGCTTAGAAAGCCCTCCACACCTGCCTTGAACTTTGAGAACAGCTCCTCAATTAGATTGAAGAAGGGGCTGTATGGCGGTAGCCACTTGACTGTGTGGTCGCTTGCCGCGAGGACAGCCTGTTCGGCGCGGCGGTGCGCTGGTGCGTTGTCAAACAGGAACACTGCCTGTATTCCCGGTTTCTGCTGAGAAACTTTTCTCGACACTTCTGCGAGAAAGTCGTTGAAGACAGCCCAGTGGACCTTGTCCGCAATTGTCCAATGGACAAGGCCGTTCGCCGACATGCAGGCTATAACATTTACATTCGCCCCCTTTGCGCTAGTTGACAAACGGCACGCTGGAGCACCTCGTTTCGCCCTTCCGAAACTGCGCGAGCACCATACGTTGAAGTTGGTCTCGTCGATGTAGTATCGTGTTAGTGTAGTTCCCTCGCTCTGAAGCCACTGGGCATATCGGCGCCGCAGCTGCTTCACGTCGGCGCGATTTCGATCTACTGGCCTCTGGGTCAGCAGCTTCACCGAATATCCATGGCCATCGAGAAGCCGATCAATCGTCGACGTGCTCACTTCAATATTAGGCATCTCTTCCTTGAGGGCCCTCTTTATTTGTTCCAGCGTGAAGGATGGATTTTCCTGTACGATTTGTTGCAGGGCGTCCACCACGTCCGGTCCAAACTTCTTCGACGAACCACCACGTGTTTTAGCTGTGTCACGGTCAGTAGCGGCAATAGAACGCACGGTCTTTATATTGATTCCCAATGTTTCGGAGAGCACTTTTAAATCACCTCCGCGCCTGTGAACATCTATTATCCGGCAACGATCTACAGGGGAAACGCGAGCGTACTTTTTCTTCTGTTCACCAGGTGCCTTCCGCGGCCTTCCGGGGCGTCGAGTGTCTCGGTCTTCCATAGCACCAGTGGTCGCAGCACGAACTTTCACTTATTCCAAGGCCTGCAAAAGCGCTCACATAACGATGTCACCAGCAGAAACTTGGAACTATGCTGGCTTGTCGCTCGCGTCGCACCACGTCGTCCCGTCGTCTGCGTGAAACAGACTCGGCGCAAAACAGCTGCGACACACTGTCGTCTGCTTCAGTTTGATGTAAAACGTATCTTCAATTCACTATTTCGTGTGATTGTCGTCTGCATTGAAGAACGACAATTGAGAATTGAAAATGCGTTTTAAATACGTTTTACATTCTGCGAGAATACCATAATGCTGGTTATTTATGATTCGAAGCAATTGCTTTAAATCAAACTGAAGCAGACGACAGTGTGCTGCGGCGAAAACAGCTGCGACACACTGTCGTCTGCTTCAGTTTGATTTAAAGCAATTGCTTCGAATCATAACTAACCAGCATTATGGTATTCTCGCAGAATGTAAAACGTATTTAAAACGCATTTTCAATTCTCAATTGTCGTTCTACAATGCAGACGACAATCACACGAAATAGTGAATTGAAGATACGTTTTACATCAAACTAAAGCAGACGACAGTGTGTCGCAGCTGTTTTGCGCCGAGTCTGTTTCACGCAGACGACGGGACGACGTGGTGCGACGCGAGCGACAAGCCAGCATAGTTCCAAGCAGTGCTGGGCAGTATCGAAGATACATGTATCTTAGATACTATCTTAGATACTCTTTGGGTATCTTGTATCTGTATCGCGATACGTCTCACAAAACCAGTATCTGTATCTGTATTTCCGATACATTCAATAATGTATCGTGTATCTTAAGATACAAGATACTGCTATAAAAACACCACTGTGTTAACAATAAATGTTGGCTGAACTCCGCTTCTCAAGGTGATACTGCTGCCACTATTCCACCTGAATAAAACTAATGACCGGTGGCATTCTTTTATCTTTTTGCCAGAGTGCTCCACCGAGCACAGGCGATTAGGTCTACGCGTCGCTATTCGTGGAGCAGACTCACGTGATGGCACTCGAGCCACCTCGACAAGAACGGGCGCGCGAACGTATACGCGCATCCGACGTTTTTTTCTCGATGTTTTCTTTCTTTTTAATTGTGTCGGTGCCATGACACTTGTTCGTAGCCACTATACTGTGCTGAGTACTCCAATGCGTGCGGCGTCTTTCGCTCAAATTCTGATGCCGCTATTCGCCGCGAGATCGGCCTATAGGAGGCAGCACCGTCGCCGCGTTAGTGTGGAGAGGCGGTCGGCGGCGCGTATACAAATGCACACCACGGCGGTTCGTTGTGAGCTGTTTGAGCCGATTGTCGGCGAATAAAATGCGTTGATTGCAGCTTACTGGTAATATATACGCTCTTCATTGTTGAATCGATGCACGAAAATCATCCAACGTTACTATTATTAGCGAGAGAAGCGCAATCTGCTGATGAAATGGATGCGCGCCCTGGATGACAGTTTGTGCTTACGCACAACATG
Organism: Rhipicephalus sanguineus; assembly: GCF_013339695.2. Classification (NCBI taxonomy): domain Eukaryota; kingdom Metazoa; phylum Arthropoda; class Arachnida; order Ixodida; family Ixodidae; genus Rhipicephalus; species Rhipicephalus sanguineus. The sequence goes on from NC_051177.1 coordinate 116,819,986, forward strand.
ACGTTTTTTGTTGTTTTCTCTGTACGTGTTTAGCTTGCGTTTTGTGTACTACGCACTGCTGTAGCACGGCTGAACTACTCAAGTGTTTACTTCTTGTTCATTTGTATACCAGCCCACATTCCTGTGCAATGAGTTCAATAGCACTGTTCGCGCGAATACGCATACGCATGTAAGAGTGTTTAGCACAGAGTTTTCATCGACTGATTACGTGCACGACAGTGATGCAACAAAGGTCCAGTTATTTTATGGAATAAGGATTTTTTTTCTCGAACTAATCATGTCCGCTGCCTTCCATCAATTTATAACAACTCCACACAAACGCTCAAGATAATGTAAAAAAAAAGGATGAGGTTTGCGTGACATATTATACGACAAAAATGTAAGGCACGCCGTCGGAATTAATTTTAACATTTGGGTTCTTCAAAGCGTACCTAAATCTAAGCACACGGGTGTTTCTGCATAAATTTTGCCCAAAGTTAAAATTGCACGCTGGAACTCCGTTTTATCACTGCTGTGGCATTCCATTGTCTTTTTTTTTTTAGGGGACAGTTTGAGTACCGAAGTGTCAGACTTCACTTGATAGAAATATTTCGCTGTAGTGGGACCACGACCATACAATAAAAAGACATCGCACAACTAAAGCTCATCATAAACTACAGTGCCGCAGTTATACACTTAACAACAACGCGAAAGTGCATGAGCCTCGCTTTTGTTTACCACCGTGTCGCTGAAACGCGGCATTCACACACTATTTAATGCTCCTTATGTTTGGGACTATGCCAAGCGCACTGTACGACGTGCTTGAACCAGAAAGCGGCACCAACACTGAAATGATTCTGGCGAACGAAGGGTACGACACCAATACACAGCCCTCTCGGAAGTCGCATTCACTGATCTTATTACAATGCGCATGCAGCCGAGCAAGCCCATTTGCTTCTGTACACCATGTTAGGTATACATACGAGCAGTTAAACGCGGGCTAACATAACAGAACAAACCGCCTTTTGAGAACGTGCTGGACGTACGCGCACATGCAAACACGACGTGGCTAGCAGACGACGCAGGGAGCAATCCACACTAGGCGCGCTTCAGCCAGTAGCCGCCAGGCGGCGACTCTGCTCGATCTCGCGGCCAATAGTGTCGTTGAAGTTTGTCTTGCGTGGTGCTCATTTATTGCAAAGTCTCAATAATACAAGATTGGGGTTGATTTACGTCTCGCGGCTATCACACATAAGCGATTTGAAAGATCTCGTGGTGTAAGCTTGATGATGAGATTGATTTATATGCAAATGAGATTTTAACAACCGTCACACCACCGGTGCCGATGCTAGATGCAGTAGAACAAGCATCTACGTAACAGAATATATTATGGCGTACTGTATCATTGTTCTTGCTGCTAAATTATTCAAGGACTTATTTTAATGATAATTTGATTTATAACACAATTGCTCTCTTTGCTGTACTCCGTTAGCATTACATGCATTACGTAGGCCTCGGTATAGTTCTTGCCCGTCTGTGTACTGTGATACGTCTTTTGCAACCAGCCGCTAAAATACGTTCTTTGCTTTAGTCGTATTTTTTTAACTGTCTGCGTGAAAGGATGTAAAATAATCTGAGCGTGCGTAGAGTATGCAGTAACAACAATTCTGCTTACGATTTAGTAAAATAGCGAAATTGAGTTTACATTATAATAATGCAAAATATAAGAAATGTTAAAAAATATTAGGAAGGTGGTTTGAGAAATATATAGTGCAAAGTACTCCGTTTTCCTCATGAACGTCCACACGAGCCCCTTTATACTATTATCCATCGCTACTGTCTTTTTTTTTTTCAATTTTCTGTCCTTAACATTAAAGTTGAGGCAATCAGTTTTCTATTGTCTGACCGTAACATCTAAGTGGACGATACATCATGCTTGTCATAGCTTCTAGAGGTGCCACCTTTATCGTATTGATACAGTGTTTTACATAACTGGAACCGAATATTTACAAAGAAGTAGTTAACCTCTACCGAATAAAACCAACTACATGGCTTAGCGTCATGTGGCTCTCGTTAGCGTATTTTTATATTGCGCTTAATTTCTTATTTAATTACGATGAAATATGCAACACTTCATATATTCAATTTAGGGCCAAGTGCACTTTGTTAGGTTGTCGAGGACATTCAAAAACGACCAAACCGGCGCGTGGACCGTGGTGAAATGAGCGGCCGCTGCTTTAGGTATCGGCTCCACAGTGCGTCAACATTTCTTAAGGGCGCACACGGCATAGCAAACGCCACCGTCCCTGAGAAGCGATAGTTTGACGGTCCGCGCGCCGGTTGTTTCGCTCGAAGCAAGTTTCTGAGCGCTGCAGTACGGTAACGCATGAGCACAGTCACGTGATTTTATTTCACATTTCGAGGGCTGTCCTTAAAAAGCTGGAAAATATTCACCATGCACCGTGTACGAACCAAAAAAAAAAAAAGATAAAACGGTCGTTTTTAAATGCGCTCTATTCGTGACGAAACGCACTCGGCCCAAAAATGAACATTGAAAATGTTCCATGATTGAGCTTATTTAATTAACCTTTTAGGCGCAATATAAAAAATGCCATAACGAGTGCCATATGACGGTAAACCATATGCCATTGGTTTCATTCAGTCGCAGTTAACCACTTGTCTTTTAAATATGTATTTGGTTCTACTTACGTGAAACACACTGCATACTTAATGACTGTGATTGTTAATACGGAACCACCTTGCTATTTGACTCAGGTATGTTCGTTTTCCTTTGTAGATCACCGTAATGCATTTTTTTACTTTTATAAATCAACAGGTAAGAACAGCTAGAAGTGGCAATAGTGCGAATAGCAGTGATATCCTGCGACGCTTTGTACCGCTACAATACGTCTGAAACGTTTCTGTGCGCCACAAGTTCTCTTGCAGGAGAAAGGGTAAAAGCAGAGTCCCTCAACAATTTCGGTGTTATCAAAGGACTCTGGTAAAGGATAGCCCGTTAGTGAATATGTTGCTAGCGAATCCTTTACGCCAGAAGATAAGTAGGATATGAAATATTATTGCACTTTTATGTCTTCAATGAACTGTGAGTGCTGACTCTCTTCGCACGATGGGTCGCAAAAAACATCCCTACCAGCGTTTCTGCTGCTCTACACCTGTAGGGTGATGCGCTATAACGAAAACGGTAATACGCTTACGGACAAGGTAAGACTGTACAGCGGTATTTGCGCCATCATGCGGAGGCTTCTTAATGACGTTATTGCAAGTAGATGGCAACCAGCTAGCTGGTCGCCAAATAGAGCAGCGATACGCATTATTACGATAGTGTCAAGCAAAATCAGCTGACCTCGCCGCGTATAAAGAGCGGTCATGTTAAGCAGCCAAACAAATCTCAGTAAGTTAATTGTTTCGGAATGAAACTGGTATGCTTTAAGCACGGTGTAAGAAGTGGCTTTGAGCAAGAATGACAGAACTTTCGGGATGCAATCAGATTTTTCATTACAATTAAACAAAGTTTGTCGCAGTTACGAAAATTTCAAGTAAACGCTTTTGTACATACGCCTTTGCTGCTTCATTTTAGAGATCTATAATCGCGAATTTGCAAATGTATCGAAGTATCTTAAGATACAATTGGGAAGTATCGTATCGGATACATTTTTTCGGGGAGTATCTTGTATCTGTATCTCAAATACTTCTTGCCAGAGTATCTTGTATCGTATCCCGATATATTTTCAAAGTATCTTTGCCCAGCCCTGGTTCCAAGTTTCTGCTGGTGACATCGTTATGTGAGCGCTTTTGCAGGCCTTGGAATAAGTGAAAGTTCGCGCTGCGACCACTGGTGCTATGGAAGACCGAGACACTCGACGCCCCGGAAGGCCGCGGAAGGCACCTGGTGAACAGAAGAAAAAGTACGCTCGCGTTTCCCCTGTAGATCGTTGCCGGATAATAGATGTTCACAGGCGCGGAGGTGATTTAAAAGTGCTCTCCGAAACATTGGGAATCAATATAAAGACCGTGCGTTCTATTGCCGCTACTGACCGTGACACAGCTAAAACACGTGGTGGTTCGTCGAAGAAGTTTGGACCGGACGTGGTGGACGCCCTGCAACAAATCGTACAGGAAAATCCATCCTTCACGCTGGAACAAATAAAGAGGGCCCTCAAGGAAGAGATGCCTAATATTGAAGTGAGCACGTCGACGATTGATCGGCTTCTCGATGGCCATGGATATTCGGTGAAGCTGCTGACCCAGAGGCCAGTAGATCGAAATCGCGCCGACGTGAAGCAGCTGCGGCGCCGATATGCCCAGTGGCTTCAGAGCGAGGGAACTACACTAACACGATACTACATCGACGAGACCAACTTCAACGTATGGTGCTCGCGCAGTTTCGGAAGGGCGAAACGAGGTGCTCCAGCGTGCCGTTTGTCAACTAGCGCAAAGGGGGCGAATGTAAATGCTATAGCCTGCATGTCGGCGAACGGCCTTGTCCATTGGACAATTGCGGACAAGGTCCACAGGGCTGTCTTCAACGACTTTCTCGCAGAAGTGTCGAGAAAAGTTTCTCAGCAGGAACCGGGAATACAGGCAGTGTTCCTGTTTGACAACGCACCAGCGCACCGCCGCGCCGAACAGGCTGTCCTCGCGGCAAGCGACCACACAGTCAAGTGGCTACCGCCATACAGCCCCTTCTTCAATCCAATTGAGGAGCTGTTCTCAAAGTTCAAGGCAGGTGTGAAGGGCTTTCTAAGCGAGCGGAGGGATGATCTCCTCACGACACCGGGAGGGATCTGCAAGAAAGAACATCGCCGTGCTCTGCTGGTTGAGGCCGCGGGGCGCTCTATGCAGCACATCCAGCGTGTGGACTGTGCCGCTTGAGATAGGCACAATTACACTTTCGTACAAGCTGCCCTCGACTGCCTTGATATGTGAAACACTGCTCAGCAGCACAAGTACGGCTGCGTGTTTATGAAAACTGCTTTGCCTGTATAATGATAAATTTCGTTTTCCACGGACTTGCCCCGGTTCTCTTTCATCACCCATTTCATAACCGATTTAACAAGCTCGACGTTATAAGAACAACGATTGTTTCTTAAGGTCGGGTGGGTGTTTTAACCGGGCATCATCTTTGCTTCGGCATTGCGATAACATGCCAGGTAAGTCATAACACTGTATATACATAATCAAGCATAAGACGCACGGTCTGCCTGTTTCAAAACATGCTACAAAAGGATTTGTCAACCACTCCTTCGGCTCAAATAATAATTCATCTGGTTATCCTGTGAAACAAATCCGTTGTAATAAAGGGCAGTCCTCGTACTTGAGATACATACTATTGCTAATTGCAGATGACCATTTGCTGATGCGCCGTCGAACGCTGTGCCTGACTCGTGGCTTTCTTTCTACCTTCTACGCCACGCCGTTTCTTATAGGTTAGTGTGCTTGGAATAAGCGTGCCTGTTTGGTGGTGAACGCCTGTTCGTGCACTGTAGTGCGGCCTGGCTGCCCGTGTTTCCAAGGCATACTGCGAAATACGAGAAGCAACAAGAAAGCCGCCCACATCTTCCCACACGACGAGCTGGAGTAAATGCGTCGCATAGTGGTGACGGTTTCGGGTGAATGTTGCGCAATTGAGTATGGTTTGGAAATGCTTAATTGTTATTTCGCCTTTATTATTCTTACTTATTGAATGAAGAAGAAGCGTTGCCTTCAACGAGTGGTGGGACGCTGATGTTGGGTTGTACCCCACTACTGGTTGAAGGTACTATTGCTTCCATCGCATCTACTCGAGTGAAGAAAAGCGTCAAGTCAAGCGAAAGCCATGTGAAGACGCCCTTGACTGAATTCGAAACGCGCGATCCGGTGCCTACATATACGGGTTGGCCGGTGAACGGCTGTGCAGCGCGATCAGTCAGTTTTCTACTAGCAGACGCTGCCTGCGACGGCCTTCAAGTTATTACTCTCTCAACGACGTTTCGTTTGATATGCATGAAGGCAGGTTAAAGAGTGCTTGCGTGAATGTCAGGCGTGATGACATCACGCGAGTCACTAGTGATCACGTCACTAGGCCAAGTGACGGCGTTCAAGTTATTGCCCTCTCGAAGACGTTTCGTTTGATATGTGTGAAGACAGGTTTGTACTGCGTGTGCGTGGCTCAAATGCGTGATGACGTCACGCGAGTCACTAGTGATCACATCACTAGGCCGAGTGACAGCGTTCAAGTTATTACCCTCTCAAAGACGTTTCGTTTGATATCCATGAAGACAGGTTAGGACAGCGCGTGCGTGGGTGTTAGGCGTGATGACGTCACGCGAGTCACTAGTGATCACGTCACTAGGCCAAGTGACGGCGTTCAAGTTATTGCCCTCTCGAAGACGTTTCCTTTGATATGTGTGAAGACAGGTTTGTACTGCGTGTGCGTGGCTCAAATGCGTGATGACATCACGCGAGTCACTAGTGATCACATCACTAGGCCGAGTGACAGCGTTCAAGTTATTACCCTCTCAAAGACGTTTCGTTTGATATGCATGAAGACAGGTTAGGACAGCGCGTGCGTGGGTGTTAGGCGTGATGACGTCACGCGAGTCACTAGTGATCACGTCACTAGGCCAAGTGACGGCGTTCAAGTTATTACCCTCTCAAAGACGTTTCGTTTGATATGTGTGAAGACAGGTTTGTACCGCGTGTGCGTGGCTCAAATGCGTGATGACGTCACGCGAGTCACTAGTGATCACATCACTAGGCCGAGCGACAGCGTTCAAGCTATTACCCTCTCAAAGACGTTTCGTTTGATATGCATGAAGACAGGTTAGGACAGCGCGTGCGTGGGTGTTAGGCGTGATGACGTCACGCGAGTCACTAGTGATCACGTCACTAGGCCGAGTGACGGCGTTCAAGTTATTGCCCTCTCGAAGACGTTTCGTTTGATATGTGTGAAGACAGGTCTGCACTGCGTGTGCGTCGCTCAAATGCGTGATGACGTCACGCGAGTCACTAGTGATCACATCACTAGGCCGAGTGACAGCGTTCAAGTTATTACCCTCTCAAAGACGTTTCGTTTGATATGCATGAAGACAGGTTAGGACAGCGCGTGCGTGGGTGTTAGGCGTGATGACATCACGCGAGTCACTAGTGATCACGTCACTAGGCCGAGCGACGGCGTTCAAGTTATTGCCCTCTCGAAGACGTTTCGTTTGGTATGCATGAAGACAGGTTAGGACAGCGCGTGCGTGGGTGTTAGGCGTGATGACGTCACGCGAGTCACTAGTAATCACGTCACTAGGCCAAGTGACGGCGTTCAAGTTATTGCCCTCTCGAAGACGTTTCGTTTGATATGCATGAAGACAGGTTAGGACAACGCGTGCGTGGGTGTTAGGCGTGATGACGTCACGCGAGTCACTAGTGATCACGTTACTAGGCCAAGTGACGGCGTTCAAGTTATTACCCTCTCAAAGACGTTTCGTTTGATATGTATGAAGACAGGTTTGTACTGCGTGTGCGTGGCTCAAATGCGTGATGACGTCACGTGAGTCACTAGTGATCACATCACTAGGCCGAGTGACAGCGTTCAAGTTATTGCCCTCTCGAAGACGTTTCGTTTGATATGCATGAAGACAGGTTAGGACAGCGCGTGCGTGGGTGTTAGGCGTGATGACGTCACGCGAGTCACTAGTGATCACGTCACTAGGCCAAGTGACGGCGTTCAAGTTATTACCCTCTCAAAGACGTTTCGTTTGATATGTATGAAGACAGGTTTGTACTGCGTGTGCGTGGCTCAAATGCGTGATGACGTCACGCGAGTCACTAGTGATCACGTCACTAGGCCGAGTGACGGCGTTCAAGTTATTACCCTCTCAAAGACGTTTCGTTTTATATGCATGAAGGCAGGTTAGAGAGTGCTTGCGTGGGTGTTAGGCGTGATGACGTCACGCGAATCACTAGTGATCACATCACTAGGCCAAGTGACAGGGTTCAAGTCATTTCTCTCTCAAAGACATTTCATTTGATATGCATGACGGAAGGTTAAGACAGCGCGTGCGTGGGTGATATGCGTGATGACGTCACCTGAGTCACTAGTGATCAGATCATAGGCCTGGGCAATAGGTATGAAGTTATTACTGTGTGGACGGCCTTTCCTTTGATATACATGTCGAAGGTGTGAATAGTGCGTACGCGGGTGATAGGCGTGATGAAGTCGCGCGAGTCACATTGTGTCACTAGTGACTCATTCATTGTTTACTCTACGCATCTTGATAATATTTCCTCTTAAATTCACTCCGAAGCTATTCATTCCACGCGTTCCCGAAAATTCTGGGTCGCTTTGAAGTCACGATGTCGTCAGGATTAAATTCGCTGGCGTCTGGATTAAATCGGCTGGCGGTTGGATTAATTTCAGTGGCACTTGGATTAAAATGAATGGCACCTGGATTAATTTGAGTGGCGGCTGGATTAAATTGACTGGCGCCTAGATTAATTTGGCTGGCGCTTGGATTAAATTGAGCGGGAAAACCTGTAGTTCTGCCTCAGATGTGGCCGACTTCTTTCTAAACGCCGAGAGCAGCCTATGGCGTCGTTGGCAAAATGTGCTAGAAGGCCGTGTGCACAACTAGCATACACATACTGAAAGAAATATTGCTCATGTATACACTTGTTTCTCTGGGTATACGTGTTGCACAGACGGCCCTCTAGCCCATTTTGCCAACGACGCCATAGGCTGCTCTCGGGCGTCCATACTTCCCATTGGGCCCGCCAAGCAAGCTCACATTGTAACGCGAGTTCATTACTCGTCGCCCTGACGGCCACGCGACAAGACTTTCGACCACTCACGAGCGACTGACATACATCTCGCATCTTGCCGCTGCCTGTGACGAGTGTCAGCTGTAAGGGCGACCACATGCTTTGCGGCGAAGTGGCAACAAAATGAAATGCAGGGCGCTTCGGAGGGCAAAATTCAATAATTATTTTCTTTCTTAAAACAAAAAATGATTTGATTAGACTTTCTGCATTACTTAACGATGAGGTCTTCTATCAAACGGCGCATGACAAGGATCTTTACTTGGACTGCATCAGTATGAAAAATACTGTCAAACATGCGACAAATCGCATATTTTCTCTAATTTCACAATTTTTTTCGGGAATATTTGAAGTCTATTTTACCCCTAAACAGTTTTGTATTGAAATACACTTTCCTTAAAATCATACTATTATTAAGATTGGTCAGGAAGATTTCCAGATAGCTCAGAAAAAAATGACGAACATTGAAGATTTTGTAGTTTTTGAAGATACGTAACTGGTAGTGAAACACAAAAGTTAAGGAATTAATGAACAGGACAACTAAACAGAACCTCTGCGATAGCACAAGCGTGCTTTAGAAGCCCAACACGCAAAAAATAGATTTTATACACATTTTTCTATTAGGCACCGTTTAACAAATACAAGCGAATTTCTAGGGGGCGCCATGATCGTCAAAATTTTTTTCGAGCAAAAATGTTGTGCCACAATACTACATGTGGCACAGGAAAAAGGCACAAATTTTATCAGCGAAATCTGTGATGTGCGAGCGCCACGTCTGGGACACTTGGCATGAAATGACCCATATATATATATATATATATATATATATATATATATATATATATATATATATATATATATATATATATATATATATATATATATATCGGGTGTCCCAGCTATCTTTTTTTAGCCAAGGCTTAAAAAATGCAATATTAGAGGCAGGCGAGCGCAATCAGTTGCAAATTGCTCACAGTCACGTTGCGCACTACATACAATTCCTTGTTTGGTAATTAACTAATTTATTAATTAGGATTATTCGACTAAATTGCTAAACATTGACTTTAGGCAAGAAGTGCGCCTTGCAAAGTTTGAGAGCGTCTTCAGAAACCCCAGTTGCATTATTTGCGATAAATAAAGTCTCACGTATACCATTTTTTCTAAGCTGCAAAGAAAGCCCGCGCAATAGAAAAAGAACCACGTGACTTGCGCATTTGCGCACCGCGAAAATGCTGCCCTCAGCCGTGGTTTGAACGAACGAAATCAGCTGTGGCCGGGACTCGCCGGCTCCGTTTCAGTGGTAGGCCGATGAGTGGTGGTGGTTTCTTGGCCCGTTGCCAGCCAGAGGCCGTATTCTCAAAAGTCCACAATCGCAAAAGTATCGCCTTTGGTGCGCGCTGGTTGGCTATTGACCAAAACAGGAAAAGCGAGGGCGCCATGTAGTATTTCCGTCGACGCGACGGTGCTCTACGGCGCTCCTGCAATGCCTGGAATAAACGAACACACCTTATCACCGTCGTTTGGTGGTGAAGACTAGCCTTTCAGTGACGTAGGCGGTAGCTTCTAATATTCAATCCTCGGTGGATGTACGCAGCATTTTTTGCGCTGAAGCTTTCAGCGAGCATTACCTTGGGGTGTTATTAGTACTCGTTCTTTGCCAGCACCTGTTTTTTCGTGGTTTGAACGTCCCAGGAACAAGAACCGTGCGTTGCTCGCGTGGCTTATCGCGAGGTGGGAACTTGTTGAGATGTTGAGACGATATCGCTGCGGCGGCACACTACAGCTGAACTCTCCGAGTATGCCGTGTTAAACTCGCAACGAAAATACATTTCACGCAAAGTTGCTTTCTTTAAATATTATACTCTGCATTAAACAGTCGCACAAAGAAACGTTGAAAGCACTTTCAACACGTCCTATATTTCAAGTAGCCACAGCCAAGCCTGGCCACTGCGTAGAAGCCAGCATGCGCTCGAAAACGCCGCACTCGGGTCGCTCTGCGCTCGTACGGTACAGTCACCCCTGTGTTGTGAGACATTCGTAACACCAACGGCCAGTGCAACAATGACGTCACAGGCAAGTGTTTCTTCAGTTATTGAACGCATCAGATTCTACGTCACCAAACGCGATACTATCGCCTTATGCGATCGTTTGAGAATACGGGCCCATTTGGCGCTCGTGACGGTGCAAGATGTAGCGAGCGCGGGCCAAGAATCCACAGTTAACTTGTCGGCCTACCGCTGCAACGGAGACGGCGAGTACCGGCCGCAGCTGATTTCGTTCGCTCAAACCATGGCTGAGGGCAGAATTTTGGCGGCGCGCGAATGCGCTAGTCACGTGGTCCTCTTTGTATTTCGCAGGCTTTCTTTGTAGCTTGGAAAAATTGTTATACGTGAGACTTTCTTTATCCCAAATAAGGCAATGGGGGTTTCTGAAGACGCCCTCAGCATTGAAAGCAGCATTTCTCGCCAAAAGACAATATTTAGCAATTTAGTTAAATAGTCCTAATTAACAAATTAGTTCATTACAAAACAAAAAAATTCGGCAGATCCCACGCATTGTGGGAATCGGTGTCATGCGAAGCAGTCCGTGCGTACTTCTATGCTGTATTTTATGGCTTTGAGCCTAGCGTTACGAGGTGGAGCGACGTGTTTTTATAAGTGTAGTAGCAAGTGTGCACGTTGTGGCCTTACCAGTCACGTCGACGACTACAACATTGGCGTTTAAAGGGTAAGTTATGGGGCGACATAACGTCAGCCCTCACGTTAGAGTACATACGTCAGTATTATGGAAACTAAGGGCACTTTCTGGTGCAATCATGTTAATATCGCACGTAACTTTCGTTAATGTACTCCACCGGGGTCGCGCAATGCTTCAATATAACTTGCTGAATCATACGAATACAAGTGTAATGTTTATTAGACTACTATAAAAGCGGAGCCAACACTAGAACCACAGACGTTAGTCTGGTACGACGCCTGTACCGTAGGAGTACATATGTAGTGTTTATTGTTTTCCTCTAAAATTAGATAGCCAGCACCACAAACGCAATGGACGCTACACCGTCATTACGCCTGCATAGGCTGTTTTTCCAAACCAGTTAATAGACCTGACGTGGTTCTGTGGTAGAATATCTGAATGCCACGCAGAATGTTTGGGTTCGATTCCTGCTGGGATACTAATTCTTATTCTTCCCTTCACCTGGTCAACGCTGCCTATGTCGGTTTTTCTTAACACTCACTCATTTAAATTACCAATGTCTGTTCTCGCCGTTCCTGGGTAGGTATAAGCTGTCAATCACCTGTGGCGAATACCCGTACACAGCGGTCCGTGGTAAACGGCTTTGTGCCACACGTGTCTGGACGAAATGGTTTGACAACGTACGCGAGAGGATTTTCCGTTATTCAGGTCATGACCACGCAGTCATATTCGTCAAGTCCTCTTACCCTCCCATGCCAATTTTGGTGTAGACCAAGTTAAGGAGGCGATCTTGAGAGCACCCAGACGTAGGCGGCTAGATAGATAGATAGATAGATAGATAGATAGAAACGCTGAAAGTGCCATAGGTTCGCTAAGAAATGCTTCGCATTTAGAAAATTATCTGTAGTGCGCAAGGTAGCTGTCAGCAATTTGCAACTGATTTCACTCGCCTGCCTCTAATATTATATTTTTTAACCCTTGGCTAAAGATAGCTGTGACACACTGCGTATATCTTTACTACGTGTCCATTTTACTTATGCAAACACATTAAACACAAAGAAATTACGAGGCACAGTATATATTGCGAGCGATCCCTTGAAAGAAATGTATCGCACCGTTGTTAATCTGGCCGCCAAAGATGGTTTAGGGCTCTAAATAAGCGTGGAAACCAAAATCATGCTGACAACAAGCGTACTTGCCAAAATAACGACGAATGAATGTGGATCAGATAACGCTAACACTTTCCTACTTCAATTGTTCATGATTGTGTGCGATCACAGCTTAAAATATTGTTATAAGCATAATGTATACATTCCGTGTGTCTAGTTCTGTGTCGTGCGTTGGGTGAACGTTCTGGTCCCACTAGTGCACGACATAGCATGGAAACAAATGATTTCTGGCGAATTCATACCATTGAAAACTGCGTTGAATGGGGCAGAAGAAAACTGATGTTTCGGGAAGCTTTCTTGGCCGCGATTGCAATGTTCTGTTATGCATTTTCAGGTGGTAGATGTGGTCACTCGTCAGAAGCTTGGTCCCCACCAGGTGGGTAAGATCTGTTTCCGCACGGCAGCCATGACCTTGGGTTACTATAAACGTCCCACGGAAACTGCAGAACTTTTTGATGAAGAGGGCTGGTGCAAGTCAGGTAAGCAAGTCTAACCCATCGTGTTCGATTAGAAAGAGTATGCTGTATTCGCGACACAACAAACACACGACTTATCTAAAATTTAAAGCTATTGTTATTCGGATGCACTGGTGATCCATAATTGCAGAATGAAATATCGCGACAGGTAAACAGAAAGCAAGCATGTCCCACACGAAGAGCGCGGTCACAATTTTGATGTCATTGTGAAGGAGTACAAATGTGTCGCTACCTTCGGCAGCCCATTACGCTGCAGTGTCGCAACCTGACTACTCACAGAGTTATTTTTCCTCGCCGATTGTCTTAATAGAACTTATGCGTGCATTCCGAATCTCTCATGCTTGCTTACGTCTTCTTTGTAACTGCAGTTGAAAACCAATTAAGCGAAGTGATGACCACGCTCTAATTATTTTGTTAAGTCAGAAAGTTCGTGAAATTGAGAGCGGAGTCTTACGGTGCCTTCAAAACTACAATTTTAACGTAAACTCACCGAAAGCTACCGCTGCAACCTATTTGCCTCTAATCGTGTGAAGAGACCGTGAGGGAGGCCCCGATATGGAGCCTCCCATGTCCTGGCGATGGAGGCCAGGTTGACGGTCACGTGAAGCTGTCACAGACTGCTCATATGCAAAGAAGCGGAGAACAAGTGCAGTTACTGCGCGAGAAGGCCGACCAAGATAGCTGCGAGCAGACAATTAGTGCCATCTTGTGCATAAATGATAAAATAACGGAAGCAACAGTACCCCAGCGGAAGCATATACAGCTGCAATAGACCACCTCCGCCCTACTCTAAAAGTGAGTACTCTAATAAGTGAGTACATGCACGTGTCGGAATGGCGCTAGGTCTAACCATCGTACGTCCATTCGCCAAAATCATTTCAATGTGGGTACCACTTTGTCGTTCAAGCACATCACATAGCGAATTTGACGTCGTCCTAAACGACAAAAAGCACTAATGTTGAGGTGTGAATGCAGAATTTTAGCGGCACCATCTCGTGAAGTGTTGGCGATTTTGAAATCCTCGTGATAACGCAAAGCATGAACTAGCGTCTGCAGAGGCCGGTTAGCGGTAAAAAAGACCTGAAGCCACGCATTTCTATAGCAGTACGCGTATTCATGCAAACAGACAAGCAAAGTGCACAAAGTTCTACTTCATCTAATTACGCCGAAATACAGGCTTTCTTCTTTTGTAGCCGCTTGAACAAGAAGTAAATAATTAATTGGCTCATTCATGCAACACTATTTATATTGTGGTATAGGCAAAACACAATTTAAACACGTGCAAATAAATCAAGAAAAAAAAAACGCCAGGCCTGCGCTGAAACCGCAGCACAGTCACAGCGAAAGCTGGAAGAGCGGCGTTTCTAGAGCCCGTTCTAAGCTCCCTTAGGGCTACTATAATACAAGTTCACTAGAAAGGTACCCACTACGCCATAAACCACAATTTTTGTGAACTTGGGAAGCCCCTACTAAGCCATTATTCGTCATTCTGCGGGGAAGCGTGGCACCAGCTACACGTCTGTAAGGCCTTATGTGCAATTTGTTGACGCGACGACTGATGGCGATGAAGAATTATGGTTCAGCCCTTTGTAATGGGTTGGAAGCTTTAAACGGCCCACCAGTTATGTATTTGCATTGGGTGACGCCCGATCGCTATTTCCCTCTCCCGTCATGCTGTATAACATGCGTTGACATGGGAGAGAGACGGGGGGGGGGGGGGCGAAGAACTTTACTGAGACCCCGAGGAAATGGATCATGCGCTTATGGACTTCCTTGGCAACCAATACAAGTGCACTTGCGAGGAACCCACTACGCTATAAATCATTGTAATTTTACTGAGACCCCGAGGAAATGGATCATGCGCTTATGGGCTTCCTTGTCAACCAATACAAGTGCTATTTCCCTCTCCCGTCATGCTGTATAACATACGTTGACATGGGAGAGAGACGGGGGGGGGGGGGGCGAAGAACTTTACTGAGACCCCGAGGAAATGGATCATGCGCGTATGGACTTCCTTGGCAACCAATACAAGTGCACTTGCGAGGAACCCACTACGCTATAAATCATTGTAATTTTACTGAGACCCCGAGGAAATGGATCATGCGCTTATGGGCTTCCTTGGCAACCAATACAAGTGCTATTTCCCTCTCCTGTCATGCTGTATAACATACGTTGACATGGGAGAGAGACGGAGGGGGGGGGGGGCGAAAAGCTTTACTGAGACCCCGAGGAAATGGATCATGCGCTTATGGACTTCCTAGGCAAGCAATACAAGTGCACTTGCGAGGAACCCACTACACTATAAATCATTGTAATTTTACTGAGACCCCGAGGAAATGGATCATGCGCTTATGGGCTTCCTTGGCAACCAATACAAGTGCACTTGCGAGGAACACACCACGCTCTAAATCATTGTAATTTTACTGAGACCCCGAGGAAATGGATCATGCGCTTATGGGCTTCCTTGGCAACCAATACAAGTGCACTTGCGAGGAAACCACTACGCTATAAATCATTGTAATTTTTGAGAAGTAGGGCTGCAGGCACTGTGCCATTATTCGTCATTCTGCGGAGAGCCGTCGCACCTGCTGAGCGCATGTAAGACATTATGCGCACTTTGTTGATGCTGTGCCTGATGACGATGAAGAATTATGGCAGAGCCCTTTGTAATGGGTTGGAAGCATTCAACAACCTACTCGTTGCGCAATTCGCATTGTGTCACGCCTGGTTGCAGAATTCGCGTTGTGCGACGATTTGTGCTTATTTTACTCTTTTATCATGCTATACTGCTTATGGTAATGTGGTTCCTTCCCGACATGAAGCCTGTATAGGACCTTTTTGCAAAGCAGATTCAAGCACCGACATGGCTCAGAGGTTGAATATTGGGCTCCCACGCAGAGGGCCCAGGTTCGAACCTCGTTCCATCCTGGAATTTTTTTCTTGTTTCGTTTTTTTTTTTCTTATTTCGAGCGATAGTGGTTACGGACACCGGCGGCGGCGGCGGCGGCGGACAACTTCGGCGCCAAAAACGGCCGGTGAAATGATCTCATAACAGCTTTCGCTGTAAAATTGCCGTGGCTTAGCTCGGCTATGGCAGAATATACGCAGCGTTAGCAAAGCTTCTGCTGATTATTAAAGACGATAGTCTTTCTTGGGGAAAACGCAGAAATTTTGGTCTGTCTTTCTGTTTGTCGGCACGTCCCTCGATTCAGCCACTCGGCCAAAGTTGAACCACTTGCCCAAGGGCCAGCCCTCTTGAACTGGTGCGGCTGTTCATACTTGTGAACGTTGTCGATCAAAAAGTAAATATCATGCATATCTGAGGTGCAACATCACTAGGTAAGTATTAGGTGGCGTGTTCCTTTAATATAAACTGCACACATACGTAATTTTAAGGACCCTAGTTTCTTAAGCTGCGCTGAAACTGCATAAGAATGGAAGCTTGAGCGAGTTGGTATGCGTTCATCTTTGTTGAAACAGCGCTCACTAGACGACGACGAAGTAAAAGAAGGCACAGGACAGGCAGCGCCTGTCCTGTGCCTTCTTTTATTTCGTCGTCGTCTAGTGAGCGCTGTTTCATCAAAGCTGAAAATGCGACTGCGCTGACATTTGCCTTCCTCCGTTCCCTTCGCACGAGCTCATTGTTGTGTTTCGGTTTCGGTTCTGTATTGCACTGTACGAATGCCATGGGTTGGTGTTGAAAAACTTTAGTTTTGAGAAGGCCAAGAAGGTGAAAAAAAATATTTAAAAAATGAAAAAGCAGCGTTGTGGGCGGCCTTCAGGCTGCCAGTTGTGGGCGCCGCTCTGGCGTTCCTGT
Organism: Rhipicephalus sanguineus; assembly: GCF_013339695.2. Lineage (NCBI taxonomy): Eukaryota > Metazoa > Arthropoda > Arachnida > Ixodida > Ixodidae > Rhipicephalus > Rhipicephalus sanguineus. The sequence goes on from NC_051177.1 coordinate 116,836,932, forward strand.
TTTACCCAGGCGACGTGTAAATAAAAGAGTGTGTGGAGAGTACTCGTTGAGTGCGGACGTTTCTCTGCTTCAGCGCTTCGCGCCAAACCGCGTTTTCGGGCTGGCTGGCGTCCCCGCCGGTCGCGTTGGTCACCGCCGGTCTTCGCCTGCTGCTGCGCCGGGACTACCAGCACGCAACACAGCACTAATGTTTCCCGACGTATTGCCAGATGGCGTCCATATCTCACACAGCGCCTCTTCTATCGTCTTTACACGACATTTGCAGCGAAGCACGCAGATACGCGGCCAACTTTTTCTTAGCTTTCCAGATTGTCTAGGATTAATAGCCTTCTTCTGTTCATTCTTCATACGCTGAACCGCTAACTGCCAGGTAACGACTTCGGCATCCGATGAGATAAGCTTCTCGGCTCTTCTGCACCTTCGAGCAGCATTTGCGCTCTCCTTCTCCATGGTATTACCCACCTCCGAACGCCAGTCAGAGGCGCTATCACGCGGTCCCAGCGCAGTGTCAGACGGCGACCGCATAGCGAAGGCGAATAGCTGCGCGCGCGCCGGCGCCACTATGTCTATGGCTACGACGTCCCTCCTCTCGAATGCGGCGCAGACCAGCAGCGGCGATCCGCGCGCGGCGGTGTCGGAGAGCGCCTGAGATGCCAGCTCCGTGACCAAGGTGTGTGGCATCACTGATCCTCGCGCATGCGCAGCACGGCTCATGACCCTCCAAGCGAAATCGGCTCCGGCTAGGCAAGTGTAGCTAACGCTACAAAAACATCGAGCACGGTTCAAAACATGAATGTGACCGAAGGCCAGTACCCCATTGATTGGCACATTGCGCTTCTCGCACACGTAATAGGAACGTTAGGCCGGTTCCGTGCATTAATGTGGCTATGTAGACCGTATATATCGCCATTAGGCTGCACTCAACGCGCTTTATTCGCCGACAATCGACTCAAACCGCCTACGGCAAAGCGCCGCATCGTACATTTGTATACGCGCCGCCGGCCGCCTATCTGGCCTATCCACACAAACGCGGCGACGGTGCTGCCACCTATAGCCCGATCTCGGACCGAATAGGAGCTACAAATGTTTTGTAACAGCGGAGCTGTTTAGCAAATCGTTCCTTGTGAGTCGATCGCAGAAAACTATCATTATCTCAACGGGTATGTGCCATTGTGCGGCTACATGAGAACGAGTACAAAGACAGAAAGAAAGAAAGAAAGAAAGAAAGAAAGAAAGAAAGAAAGAAAGAGAGAAAGAAAGGAAGAAAGAAAGAAAGAAGGTAAGAAGGTAAGAAAGAAAGAAAGAAAGAAAGAAAGAAAGAAAGAAAGAAAGAAAGAAAGAAAGAAAGAAAGAAAGAAAGAAAGAAAGAAAGAAAGAACGGAAGAAAGGAAGAAGCAAAGAAAGAAAGAAAGAAAGAAAGAAAGAAAGAAAGAAAGAAAGAAAGAAAGAAAGAAAGAGACTGAAAGAAATATATAAACAAAGAGAAAGAGAAATATTCTTGCAGAAAAAATTTCTTCGCGAGGCGCGATTCGAACCTGCGTACGCAAGATGCGCAGCAGCTAAGCCACGCCCACCGATGGAGATATCGCGCGCATCCTCCGCTCTATTCGCGGCGAGATCGACCTATAGGTGGCAGCACAGTCACCCCGCTAGTGTGGATACTGGTTTCGTGTGGTGTGTGTAGAAGTGCACGGGGCTTCTGTTTTCACATCGTGATTTTTTGTTCCGTACCCGCCGAAAACTCTTCGTTACTGATGGTGAAGTTTTGTTCGGTGCCATAATGCCGCACATACTACACAGAGCGAGGGATAAGCTTCCATTTCTATCCCACCGACGCGGAACGTCGCCGACTGTGGCTCGTTAGGCTTCGTAACGGCAAGACGCCTTCCAAGTACGCGATGGTGTGCAGCAAGCACTTCGACGACGGTGCATTCTAGCGTTCGCGAACGAGAACGGATGGTGAGTAGTCAGCGATAACTTTGCTAATGTGTGCATTTATATGCTTGTTGCTGCTGTGCACTACGAGCGTGAAGACGGTTGTAGTAAGCGAACGCTCGGGGAAGCTTCCCTGTGCTTTGATTTTCCTACACTTCCGCAGGAAAATTAAGCGAGAATCAATCGAGAAAGAAGAAAATTATTTCATGGAATTTATTGGGTCATTCATGTGCCGTCTGCGCTGTGAATGCAGTTTGTTCGCGCTTGGCTATGAGTCTGTTTAAACGAGAGTCCCCGAGCCTTTTTGTAGTTCGCGCATGTTCCATTGTGTTTACACGGCCGCGAAAACAGTTCTCAGTGTTCCGCAGGGCAAGTACGTGCACCGAAACTCGGCAAGTGTGTATGCATGATCTGGTGCATAGTAAAGGGTATCTTTTTATGAGCCCTCACTCACCACCTAAGCGATGAAAATGAGCGAGCGAGTTTATCGCCACTACTGATCTTGATGAATATATTTTTCTCGCTCGCTCTCTTTTTTTAAGGGTTTTCGCGGAAGAGATTGAGGCCTGACGCACTTCCGGCACTGAGCTTTCCAAAGCGCAAATTTTACAGGCATAAGCTACCTCGCAAGTACACGGGTGTCTTTGTATATATTTCGCCACAAGTTATAATTGCGCAAGGCAACTCAGTTTTGCGATTTCCGTGTCATTCGATTTTCTGTTCTGTTTAAGGGACAATTTAAGTACCGAAGTGTCAGACGTGATTTGACAGAAATATTTCTCTGTAGTGGGACCAGGACCGTACACAACTAACGCTCGTCGCGTAACCTATAAACGACAGTCCCGAAGTTATACACCTAACCACAACGCGCAAGTGCATGAGAGCCTTTTTTTAAACCACCGAGCCGCTAAAAGGCTATATTCACATGAGATTTAATACTTCTCATCTTTAGGACAACGCCAAGTGCACTTTGCAATGCGCTTGAACCACAGAGCGGCACCTACACTGATATGACTCTCGGTAACGGACGGTACGACGACCACACACAGCAATCTCGACAAGTGCACTCACTGATCTTATTACAGTACATATAGAGCCGATCAAGGCCAAATGCTTCTTTACATCGTGTTAGGCATACGTACGAGCGGTTAAAGTTGCACCAACGCAACGGAACAAACCGCCTTTAGAGGCCCTGCATGACGTACGCGCACATGCAAACACAACGCAGCTAGCAGACGACGCATGAAGCAATCCATACTAGGCGCGCTTCAGCCAGTAGCCGCCAGGCGGCGACTCCGCTCGATCTCGCGGCCAATACACCCATAGAGATAATATACTGACTCTAGAGGAAAAGCTGGGCCGCGAGACCTATAACCACAAGAACGCTGACATCTTGGAACGTTGTCATTCTTGCCATCACATATCAATCCTAAAGAAGCATCTGCACAATTAAAAACTTGCGGATATTGTTTTGTGTTTATTTTGAATACTTCTACGAAAGAATACGACGGCTATTTATGAAATTTACTGCGCGCGGAAAGGAGCGTTTGCAGGCTGGTTAACTAGATGGCACCACCATAACAACACTCGCGAGTACGCGAGTGTGTGCTTGCGGCCGATTGCGCCGGTTTGCGCGTCGTGTCAGAGCCCCTGAAACTTCGTTCGCGACGTGTATCTCGTAGTTGTCATAGTGTCCCGTTGTGTGCGTTTTCTGTCGCCGCATACCACTCGACTTCATGTGGCAGCCCTTTTTTCTTTCGAGCTGGAAACTTCAGTGCATCAGTGCAAACCAGGACGGACGGCAAAGAAGAGATGAGACAAGCCCTGAAAGTTATGTACGAACTAGTCGCAACCGATTTTTTTAATACTTTTTAACGGCGATAACGCTTCGTGGGCCGTGTAACTATAGTTTTGATTGAAGCTTTCGGGAGATGTCTCACTCACATTCGCCGTTGCATGCTGCAATCGACATTGTTCTGCTTTATGGCTCTCTGCGCTGAAGTACGGCAGCAATGAGCTGAAAAATAACGTGGATACAGGTGTCTCGCCATTGCAAGTCAAATCAGCCCGCGACCACGGCCTACGGACTTTGCTTCGAGCTGCGAATCTGTCGAGTGACCTTTGTGCCAACGAACGGAGGAACTTTGGTAGGGAGTGCCTAGTAAAAACCATGCACAAACAGGTGGAAATTTTAGCTGTTATCAACCGGACCAGCTGCACAGACAACCGTACACTAACACACGGCTTCACGCATCAAAACACAGCCGATGTTCTCTGAACAGCGCGTAGCTGGCTTAGGTTGGTAGATTAAAACTGATTACTACCGTCAAATTTAGCGAGCGTCTCAGGGTCTGGCAACGGTGGCAACGATCGTTTTGTTCCATCATGGCGGAACGCATGCGGTTATAGGTTTCAATGCATGGGCCCTATGGGGAGCTTTTCCTCTAGAGTCAGTATATTAACTCTATGAATACACCAGAGCACGCCTGTCTCGCACCCAGGCTGCTGGCGAGCCGAGCGGATACTCTCTCACCCAGATGCCGGGCTGACCGGGGCTGCCAAGGCGCGCGCGGGCTGCACCAAGTAAACAGGGCAAGCTGCAGTTCTGAGGCTTTAAAGTGCGAAAAAGTACCCGTTCACGCCGCTTCAGCGTATAAGAGCTCGTCTGGGCACTGCTGCGTCGTCTTTGGATGCCAAAACAAGCAGCGCAACAAGAGGATATTAGCGGTGTCTGCGACGATTACGACGCGCCACGGAAATAGTGCCGGTGCGGTGTTTTCAGCTTCGCCGCGAGTGGATAACCGTGATTCAAGTAAAAAAACTAGGAGCCGAGTGAAAATGCGCGAGTAAGTACACTAACAGCGTGTATTCTGCAGTGTGATGCCCACCTATTTTATTTTGCGAGCCTAATTTGCGTGACACGAAGCTGGGTTGAAGGCAGGCGCGAGCTTTGTGTGAGCGTGCACTTCATGCCTTTGAGCGTTTCCTTTGACGAAAATCTAGTGCAAGGTAGTGCTTTCAAGCACAAGCAATCAGCATGCTTTGCCACTTTCAACGTAGTATTCAGCTTTAGTGCTTTTGATTGCATTCACGCCTTCGAGATTTCGTCTTCAAAAGGTAATAAATGGCATGGTGCTCCTCAACAGCTGGTCTGAATTTCGTGCTTTCATTTCAGTGTTTTATGTCCCCAAATTTATTTGTACACGAGGCATTCAGCTGCACATAATACATATATTGGCACGTAAGTAAACAGTACTCGCGCCAGTGTCCTTTACGTCGCAGGCGTAGCTAACCGGCTTAACTAAGAGTAGCACAGTTTCGCTTGTAAAGCACCATCGTTACAAGAATAAAATAGCGCAGGTAGCTTCCAAAAGGGATCGCTGAACGATACTTCAGGTTATACTCTCTGATAGCATGCTTTTGTGAGCAAGACGCATTATTATAAGAGCGCCCGTGAAACAAAAATTACGTTCCGCGAAACTACCCTTAAAGTGTCCTCTAATTATTACGCGATGCATGCTGAAATGATGAGCTTTCACAAAACTTTGTGCACAACTTGTAATATGGGGCAACAAAACACCGTTCCACTCTTTCGCGAGCTGCACTGCAATTACGATTCACGCGTACTACAGCGAGAACGTATTTTTACAAATGTAACAGCGTACGTATCTGACGAGGTTGCTTCTGCAGCCCACTCGGCACGTACTGTATACATTGTGGACTTGCATGAGGAAGATGTTCTTGATGTTCCAATAAAATCAGCGAAAATGTCCAGGCTAGAAAAGACGCGAAACACGCTCGCCAACGGGCTGAGTTTCGGAAGTTTCACGTTTGCTCCGGTAGCGTCTGCTGGCGTGGCAGCCCGCGCATGTTGTTTCGTCGCGTGTGCGATAGATAGCGCGACGCGCGATGCGAATATGGCGATGCGCATGTAATTCGCTGTGTTCTGGTCTATAGGCTCCCCAAGCATCGCTTAGCGGCACTGCGGCTTTTGACAGGCAGCACCATTTTTGGCAGAAAAATAGAAGCTAGGGGCAAACAACGCGCGTTTTCCCTTCTCTCCAACGAGCTGCCGCTAGCTTCCGCGCACGTGCAGAGCTCTCGCG